>NC_092739.1:168510873-168810873 GCF_047496795.1 Chiloscyllium punctatum
GGGGGGGGAGGGGGGAGAAGGGGGGGAGGGGGGGGAGGGGAGGGGGGGGAGGGGGAGGGGGGGGAGGGGGGGGGGGAGGGAGGGGGGGAGGGGGGAGAGGGGAGGGGAGGGGGGGAGAGGGGGAGGGGGGGAGAGGGGGGGGAGAGGGGAGGGGGAGGGGAGGGGGGGAGGGGAGGGGGGGGGGAGGGGGAGAGGGGGGGAGGGAGGGAGAGGGGGGAGGGGGGAGAGGGGGGGGAGGGGAGGGGAGGGGGAGAGGGGGGGGGGAGGGGGGGAGGGGGGAGGGGGGGGAGGAGGGGGGAGGGGGGGAGGGGGGGGAGGGGGGGGAGGGGGGGAGGGGGAGGGAGGGGGGGGAGGGGGGGAGGGGGAGAGGGGGGGGGAGGGAGGGAGGGGGGGGAGGGGAGGGGGGGGAGGAGGGGAGGGGGGAGGGGGGGGAGAGGAGGGGGGGGGGAGGGGGGGGAGGGGAGGGGGGGGGAGGGGGGGAGGGAGGGGGGGAGGGGAGGGGGGGGGGGAGGGGGGGGGGGGAGGGAGGGGGGAGGGAGGAGGGGGGGGGAGGGGAGGGGGAGGGGGGGGGGAGGGGAGGGGGGAGGGGAGGGGAGGGGGAGGGAGGGGGGAGGGAGGGGGAGGGGGAGGGGAGGGGAGGAGGGGGAGGGAGGGGGGGGAGGGAGGGGGGAGGGGGAGGGGGGGGGAGGGAGGGGGAGGGGGGGGGGAGGGGAGGGGGGAGGGGGAGGGGGGGGAGGGGAGGGGGGGGAGGGGGAGGGGGGAGGGGGGGAGGGGTGGGGGAGGGGGGGAGGGGAGGGGGGGAGGGGAGGGGGGGGGGAGGGGGGAGAGGGGGGGGAGGGGAGGGGGGGGGGGGAGGGGAGGGGGGGGAGGGGGAGGGGGGGGAGGGGAGGGGGAGGGGGGGAGAGGGGGGGAGGGGAGGGGGAGGGGGGGGGGGAGAGGGGGGGGGAGGGGGAGGGGGGAGGGGGGGGAGGGAGGGGGGGAGGGGAGGGGGAGGGAGGGGGGGGAGAGGGGGAGGGGGAGGGGGGGGAGGGGGAGGGGGGGGGGAGGGGGAGGGGGGGGAGGGGGAGGGGGGGGAGGGGGGGGAGAGGGGGAGAGGGAGGGGGGAGGGGAGGGGGGGGAGGGGAGGGGGGAGGAGGGGGGGGAGGGGAGGGGGGGGGAGAGGGGAGGGGGAGGGGGGGGGGAGGGGAGGGGAGGGGGGGGAGGGGAGGGGGGGAGGGGAGGGGGGGAGGGGGAGGGGAGGGGAGGGGGGGGAGGGGAGGGGGAGGGGGGGAGGGGGGGGGGAGAGGGAGGGGGGGAGGGGGGGGGAGGGGAGGGGGAGGGAGGGGGGGGGGGAGGGGAGGGGGGGGGAGGGGGGAGGGGAGGGGGGGGGAGGGGGGAGGGGGGAGAGGGGGGGGGGGAGGGGGGGGGGGGAGGAGGGGGGGGGGGGAGGGGGGGAGGGGGGAGGAGGGGGGAGGGGGGGGGGGAGGGGGAGGGGAGGGGGGAGGGGGAGGGGGGGGGAGGGGGGGGGGAGAGGGGGGGGGGGGAGGAGGGGGGGGAGGGGGGGAGGGGGGGGGGAGGGGAGGGGAGGGGGGGGAGAGGGGAGGGGGAGGGGGAGGGGGGGAGGGAGGGGGGGGAGGGAGGGGGGGGGGAGGGGGGGAGGGGGGGAGGGGGGAGAGGGAGGGGGGGGGAGGGGGGGGGAGGGGAGGGGGGGGGGGGGTGAGGGGGGGGAGGGGGGAGGGGGAGGGGGGAGGGGGGGGGGAGGGGGGGGGGAGGGGGGGGGAGGGGGGGGGGGGGGGAGGGGGAGGGGGGGGAGGGGGGGGAGGGGGGGGGGGGGGGGGGGGGGAGGGGGGGGGGGGGGAGAGGGGGGGGGGGGGGAGGGGGGGGGGGGGGGGGGAGGGGGGGGGGGGGGGGGGGGGGGGGAGGGGGGAGGGGGGGGGAGGGGGGGGGTGGGGGGGGGGGGTGGGGGTGTGGGGGGTGGGGGTGGGGGGGTGGGGGGGGTGGGGAGGGGGGGAGGGGGGAGTGGGGGGGGGGGGGGGGGGGGGGGGGGGGAGGGGTGGGGGTGGGGGGGGGGGAGGGGGGGAGGGGGGGGGGGGGGTGGGGGTGGGGGGGGGGGGTGGGGGGGGGTGGGGGGGGGGGGGGGGGGGTGGGGGGGGGGGGGGGGGGGGGGGGGGAGGGGGGGGGGGGGGGGGGGGGGGGGGGGGAGGGGGGGGGGGGGTGGGGGGGGGGGGGGTGGGGGGGGGGTGGGGGGGGGGTGGGGGGGGTGGGGGTGGGGGGGGGGAGGGGTGGGGGGTGGGGGGGGGGGGAGGGGAGGGGGGAGGGGGGAAGGGGGGGGGGGGAGGGAGGAGGGAGGGGGGGGAGGGAGGGGGGAGGGGGGAAGGGGGGGGGAGGGGAGGGGGGGAGGGAGGGGGGAGGGGGGAAGGGGGGGGAGGGGGGAAGGGGGGGGGGAGGGGGGAGGGGGGGGAAGGGGGGGGGGAGGGGGGAAGGGGGGGGGGGGGAGGGGGGAGGGGGGGGAGGGGGAGGAGGGAGGAGGGGGGGGGGGGAAGGGGGGGGAGGAGGGGGAGGGGGGGGAGGGGGGGGGGGGAGGGGAGGGGGGAGGGGGGGGAGGGAGGAGGGGGGGGGGAAGGGGGGGGGGAAGGGGGGGGAGGAGGGGGAGGAGGGGGGGGAGGGGGAAGGGGGGAGGGGGGGGGGAGGGGGAAAGGGGGGGAGGGGGAGGGGGAAGGGGGGGAGGGAGAGGGGGGAGGGGGGGGGAGAGGGGGGGAGAGGGGGAAGGGGGGAGGGAGGGGGGGAAGGGGGGGGGAGGAGGGGGGAGAGGGGGAGGGGGGGGGGGAGGGGGGAGAGGGGGGGAGAGGGGGGGAGAGGGGGGAAGGGGGGGGAGGGGGGAGGGGGGAGAGGGGGGAAGGGGGGAGGGAGGGGGGAAGGGGGGGGGGGGGAGGGGGGAAGGGGGGGGGGGGAGGGGGGGGAGGGGGGAGGGGAGGGGGGAGAGGGGAGGGGAGAGAGATGGGGAGTGTGGGGGGAGGGAGATGGTGAGGGAGGGAGGGGAGAGAGATGGGGAGGGAGGGAGGGGGGAGAGAGGAGGTGAGTGGGAAGCGAGGGGGTGAGGGAGAGTGATAAGGGCGTGGAATGCCTTACCAGCCACATTCGGGAGATTTAAACAATCCTTAGATAAGCACATGGGTGATTTTGGGATAGTGTAGGGGGACGAGCTGAGAATAGTTCACAGGTCACTTCGAGGGCCGAAGGGTATGTTCTGTGCTGAATTGTTCTCTGTTCTCGGAGAGTGAGAGTGGGTGCCAATATATAGACACCAATGATATAGGTAATATATGGAATGAGGTCCTACAAGCAGAATGTATGGAGGTAGGAGCCAAGTTAAAAAGTAGAACCTCAGAGGTATTAACGTTAGGATTGTTACCAGTGCCACGTGCTTGTCAGAGTAGAAATGAAAGAATAGATGGGGTGAATGCATGGCTTGAGAGATGGTGCAGTGGGGAGGGGTTCAGATTTTTGGGACCAGTTCTCGAGTAGGTGGGACTATTACAAATTGGACTGTCTACTTTCGGACAGAACTGGAACCAATGTCCCAGGGGGTGCTTTGCTAATGCTGTTGGGTGGGTTTTAAACTAATGTGGTGGTTGATTGGAACCAAATAAACAGGTTATTGGACAGTATGGAGGTAGCAACTAAAGTAGGTAAAAACTAAAGCCTGTTGGAACTAGTCAGCGTGAAGTCAGCGTGACTAAGAGGAAGAGTAGGCAGGGAGCACATGATGAATACAAAAGGACTGGTGATCTGAGGGGCATTTTCTTAATGCGAGAAGTGCAATAGGTAAGGCAGGTGAATTTAGGGTTTTGATTAGTACCTGGGCGTATGATGTTATTGCTATTACTGAGACTTGGTTGATGGAAGGGCTAGATTGTCAACTAAATATCCCAGGGGATATCAATGCTTCAGCCAGGATAGAGAGGGGTGGTAAAAGTGGTGGAGGAGTTACATTACTGGTCAGAGAATATATCACAGCTGTGCTGAAGGAGGGCACTCTGGAGGACTCGAGCAGTGAGGCAATATGGGCAGAGCTCAGAAATAGAAGGGTGCGGTAACAATGTTGGGGCTGTACCACAGGCCTCCCAACAGTGAGTGAGAGATAGAGGTACAAATATGTAAACAGATTATGGAAAGATGTAGATTGAGGATAGTCAACATGGTTTTGTAAAGGATAAACTAAACTTATTGAATTCTTCGAGAAGGTGACAAAACGGGTGAATGAAGGTAAAGTGGTTGATGTGGTGGTGTATATTGATTAGATTAGATTAGATTAGATTACTTACAGTGTGGAAACAGGCCCTTCGGCCCAACAAGTCCACACCGCCCCGCCGAAGCGCAACCCACCCATACCCCTACATCTACCCCTTACCTAACACTACGGGCAATTTAGCATGGCCAATTCACCTGATCTGCACATCTTTGGACTGTGGGAGGAAACCGGAGCACCCGGAGGAAACCCACGCAGACACGGGGGAGAACGTGTAAACTCCACACAGTCAGTCGCCTGAGGGGGGAGTTGAACCCTGGTCTCTGGCACTGTGAGGCAGCAGTGCTAACCACTGTGCCCAATATTGATTTCAGTAATGCATTTAGACCATAAGACATAGGAGTGAAAGTAAGGCCATTTGGCCCAACAAGTCCACTCTGCTATCTGCTATTTAATCATGGCTGATGGGCATTTCAACTCCACTTAGCCGCACTGTCCCCATATCCTTTAATTCGTACAAGAAGGATTCCTTACAAGAAAGATCAAGAATTTATCAATCTCTGCCTTGAAGACATTTAACATCCCAGCCTCCACTGTGCTCCATGACAATGAATTCCACAAGCCCACCACATTCTCTCTCTCTCTCTCTCTCTCTCTCTCTCTCTCTCTCTCTCTCTCTCTCTCTTCTCTCTCTCTCTCTGTGAAGAAATGTCTCCTCATTTCCGTTCTAAATTGACCCCCTCTACCCCTCTAGCCCTCTAGTCCTCTAGTTCTAATCACGGACTCACCTGCAAATGAACCTTTAGAGAATCCTGGACTAGCTCTCCCAGATCCCTTTGTACCTTTGGGTGTTTACTGTAGGATTCCCAATAGCAGCAAAGATGTGGAGAAACAGATTGGGAAACAAATTTTGGAAAGGTGCAGAAGCCACAGGGTAGTAGTCATGGGTGATTTCAACTTCCCAAATATTGATTGGAAGCTCTTTAGATCAAGTAGATTGGATGGGGCGGTGGTTTGTGCAGTGTGTCCAGGAAGCTTTTCTAACTCAGTATGTAGATTGGTCCAACCAAGGGGAGGCCATATTGGATTTGCTACTCGGTAATGAACCGGACAAGTGATGGGCTTGTTAGTAGGTGAACATTTTGGTGATGGTGACCACAATTCTGTGACTTTCACCTTGGTTATGGAGAGAGATAGGTGCGTGTAACAGGGCAGGTTTTACAAATGCGGGAAGGGTAAATACGATGCTGCAAAACAGGATCTGAGAAGCATAAATTGGGAGCATAGGCTGTCAGGGAAGGGGTGTCGTTGAAATGTGGAACTTTTTCAAGGAACAGATACGACATGTCCTTGATATGTATGTACCTGTCAGGCAGGAAAGAGATGGTCGTGTGAGGGAACCTTGGTTGACGAGGGAGGTTGAATGTCTTGTATGGAGGAAGAAGGAGGCTTACATAAGGTTGAGGAAACAAGGTTCAGACAGAGCTTTGGAGGGATACAGGATAGCCAGGAGGGAGCTGAAGAAAGGAATTAGGAGAGCTAAGAGAGGGCATGAAAAATCTTTGGCGGATAGGATCAAGGATAACCCCAAGGCCTTTTATGCGTATGTGAGAAACATGCGAATGACGAGAATGAGGGTAGGTCCAATCAAGGACAGTAGTGGGAGACTGTATTGAGTCGGAAGAGATAGGAGAGGTCTTGAATAAGGTCTTGAATAGGAGAGGTCAGTATTTACAAATGAGAGGGACCGTATTGTGGAAAAGGGAAGTATGAAATGGACTGGTAAGCTAGAGGAGATACTTGTTAGGAAGGAAGATGTGTTGGGCATTTTGAAAAACTTGAGGATAGACAAGTCCCCCGGGCCTGACGGGATATATCCTAGGATTATGTGGGGTCTATGTTCATAGATCTTTGAACTCAGGTGGATAGAGCTTGTAAGAAGGCCTATGGTGTATTAGTGTTCATTAGCAGAGGGATTGAATTCAAGAGTTGTGAGGTGATGTTGCAGCTGTATAGGGCCTTGGTAAGGCCACATTTGGAGTACTGTGTGCAGTTCTGGTTGCCTCACTTTAGGAAAGATGTGGAAGCTTTGGAGAGGGTGCAGAGAAGATTTACCAGGATGTTGCCTGGAATGGAGAATAGGTCGTACGAGGATAGGTTGAGAGTGCTAGGGGTGACTTGATATAGGTTTATAAGATGATCAGGGGAATGGATAGAGTAGACAGGGTACAACAGAGTGTTACAAGGGGACATAAATTTAAGGTGAAGGGTGGAAGGTGTAGGGGAGATGTCAGGGGTAAGTTCTTTACCCAGAGAGTGGTGGGGGCATGGAATGCACTGCCTGTGGGAGTGGCAGAGTCAGAATCATTGGCGACCTTTAAGCGGCAATTGGTTAGGTACATGGATAGGTGCTTAAGCTAGGACAAATGTTCGGCACAACATCGTGGGCCAAAGGGCCTGTTCTGTGCTGTATTGTTCTATGTTCTATGTTCTAAAGTCTGGCTCATTACATAGCACTAAGTCCAGAATAGTCTGCTCCCTTGTGGGTTCCATCACATGATGTTCCAAAAAGCCATCCTGTAAGCATTCCATAAATTCCCTTTCTTTGGATCCACTGGAAACATTATTCACCCAGTCCATTTGCATATTGAAGTCCCCCATAATCACCGTGACCTTGCCTTTTTGACATGCCCTATCTATTTCCCGGTACATGTTGCATTCCTGCTCCTGACCACTGTTAGGAGGTCTGTACACAACTCCCATTATGGTGTTTTTTGCCTTTGTTGTTCCTCAACTCCACCCACACAGACTCAACATCATCTGTCCCCATGTCATTCAGTGCATAGATTGACTTTCATTCTTAACTGACAAGGCAACCCCACCCCCTCTGCCCACCTCCCTGTCTTTTTGATAAGTCCTACTGACCAGCCTATTTATCTTTTTTGCGAGAACACTTGTTTCAGATCGGTTCAGGTGGAGACCGTCCCATCAGTACAGATCTCCTGGTTCCAAAACTGATGCCAATGCCCCTTTGAAATGGAATCCTTCTTTCCCACACCAATCCCTTAACTATGTGTTTACTTCCCTAACTTTCTTATCCCTATGCCAATTGGCATGTGGCTTGAGCAGTAATTAGAGATTATGACTCTTGAGGACCTGTTCCTTAATTTCCTTCCTAGTGCTTGATACTCCCCAAACAGGTCCTCCACACGAGCCTTGCCTATGTTGTTAGTGCCAACATGGATCCCAACTGGATCTTCCCCTTCCCGCTCCAATATCCTTTCAAGCTGGTCAGAGATGTCCTGCACCCTCGCACTGGGCAGGCAACACACCATGTGGGACTCCCAAACCAGCTCTCATAGGATACTATCAGTCCCCCTAATTATAGAATCCCCTATAATAACTACTTGTCTTTTTGCTTCCCCCCCCCCCTTGAATGGCCTTCTGCACCATGGTGCCGTGGTCAGCTGGCTCATCCTGTCCACAGACCTTTTCCTCATCCATACTTTGGGAGGGGCAGGTCATGCCTCACAAATCTTATTAAGTTGTTTGAGGAGGTGTCAAGGACAAGTCATCGACGGTAGAGCAGTGGATGTGGTGTATATGGATTTCAGCAAGGCATTTGACAGGGTTCCCCATGATAGGCTCAATCATAAAGTCAGGAAGTATGGGATACAGGGAGATTTGGCTATCTGGATTCAGAATTGGCTGGCTGACAGAAGGCAGAGAGTGGTTGTAGATGGAAAGTATTCTGCCTGGAGGACAGTGTTGAGTGGGGTCCCACAGGGCTCTGTTCTTGGGCCTCTGCTCTTTGTAGTTTTTATAAATGACTTGGTTGAGGGGTGGGTTAGTAAATTTGCAGATGACACTAAAGTTGGAGGTGTCATTGATAGTATAGAGGGCTACTGCAGGCTGTAGCGCAACATAACATACAGTGAGGAATATACTTACACCTGCAAAGAAGGTGCACAAAAAGCAAGATCAACATTAGATTTGAAATTAGGGAGTTACATTCATCAGTCTAAAGACAGTTGGGTTTTTAAACTTGTTGGTACGTGTGTTTGTCTTCTGCCTGACAGAAGAGGTTAGAAGAGGGTATTACCAGAGTGGGAGGGGTCTTTGATGATGTTGCAGTCTCTCTGTGGCAACGAGAAGTGTAAATGGAGTCCATAGATGGGAGTTGAAAAATGTGGTGCTGGGAAAACGCAGCAGGCCAGGCAGCATCCGAAGAGCAGGAGAAGGGCTTATGCCCGAAACGTCGATTGTCCTGCTCCTCGGATGCTGCCTGGCCTGCTGTGTTTTTCCAGCACCACATTTTTCAACTCTGATCTCCAGCATCTGCAGTCCTCACTTTTTCCATAGATGGGAGGATAGATTCCATGTTGGATTGGGCTGTGCACACAATCTTCTGGAGTTTCTTATGGTCCTGGGCAGAGCAGTTGCCGTACCAGGCTGTTATGTTCCCGGATAGAATGCTTTCTGTGGTGTATCTGTAAACGTTAGTGAGGGTTGTTATGGGCACTCTGAATTTCCTAAGCCACCTGAAGAAGAAGAGGTGTTGTGCCTTCTTGACCATTTATGTGGGAGATCCAGGACAGATTATTGGTTATTGACACATCTGGGAAGCTAACACTCTTGACCCTTTTCACTTCAGCTCCGTTGATGTAGACAGGGGCATGACCTCCTTTCATCCTACAGTCAATGATCAGTGGTTTTGTTTGCCAACATTGAGAGCGAGGTTGTTATCATTGCACCATGTCACCAAACCCTCGATCTCCATCTCTATTCTGATTTATCATTGTTTGAACTCTGGCCTTCAATGGTCATGTTGTCGGTGACCTTGTAGATGATGTTGTATAAAATTTGGCCACACAATTGTAAGTGTATAGGGAGTACAGTAGGGGACTGGTGGTCTTCATGAAGCAGGTGGGGTTTTCAGATTGTAGCAAGGAGAATTAAATATGTTAGCAAATGCTCCTGCCAGCTGATGGCTGGAAAAGAAAATCCATCTGGCTCAATATTGTTATTCAGGGAAGGAAATCTGCCATCCTAATCTGGTGTGCCCCACATGTGACTCCAGACCCACAGCAAAATGGTTGACATTCAACTGCCCTCTGAAATGGCCGAGCAAGCCACTTACTTGTATCAATCACTCCGAAGTCTCAACAAATAACTCAAACTAGATAGGCACGAGGTATAACCTGTCTCACCAATAGGACAGACTCAGCTGTTTTGAGCCCTTGGTAGCTCCCTTCTTCTCTTTATGCAATCCTGTCTATCCCTAGATAACTAGTGTTCACAAAATTTGTTAGCCCTACCAGTTGTCTTCATTGTGGTGTTGACTCTGTGCTTCTCCCTATTTCTTTCTTGAATACATCACACTAATGTGACACATTTACCTAAATGTATGATTCCAGTCTACTCCAGCTATTGACTTATATCTATTTACATAGAAACATTGAAAATATGATCAGGAGTAGGCCATTTGGCATCCCTCAACTGATCACCCAACTCAATAGCATGTTCCTGATTTGTTGCCATATCTTTTGATCCCTTTAACCCCAAGTATGGCCTCCAGCAACTTCTTGAAATCATACAGCGTCTGGCTAAGAGAGTCACAGAGATGTACAGCATAGAAACAGAGCCTTCGGTCCAACTCCTCCATGCTGACCAGATATCCCAAATTAATCTAGTCCCATTTGCCAGCACTTGGCCAACATCCCTCTAAGGTAAAAACAATGACTGCAGATGCTGAAAACCAAATACTGGATTAGTGGTGCTGGAAGAGCACAGCAGTTCAGGCAGCATCCAACGAGCAGCGAAATCGACGTTTCGGGCAAAAGCCGATGCTGCCTGAACTGTTGTGCTCTTCCAGCACCACTAATCCAACATCCCTCTAAACCCATCCTACTCACATACCCATCCAGATGCCTTTTAAATATTGTCATGGTACCAGTCTCCACCACTTCCTCTGGCAGCTCATTCCATACACGCACCATCCTCTGCGTGAAAAAGTTGCCCCTTAGGTCCTTTTTAAATCTTTCCCCTCTCACCTTAAACCTACACCCCTTAAGTTCTGGACTCACCCATCCCAGGGAAAAGACCTTGTCTATTTATCCTATCCATGCCCCTGATGATTTTATTAACCTCCAGAAGGTCACACCTCAGCGTCCGATGCTCCAGGGAAAACAGCCCCAACCTATTCAGCCTCTCCGTATAGCTCAAATCCTCCAACCCTGGCAACATCCTTGTAAATCTTTTCTGAACCCGTTCAAGTTTCACAACATTTCTTCCAATTGAACCCGGATCCCTGGCTCTGTGAGGCAACAGTGCTAACCACTGTGCCACCATGCCGCCCACAAGAACAAGTCATGGAGTGTCAGACACACCAGATGGGACTTGAAGCCACAATCCCTGGCTTAGGGAAATCAAGTGCCTTATCCATTAGGCCACTGGAGCTGCATGGTGGTTCAGTGGTTAGCACTGCTGCCTCACAGCACCAGGGACCCTGTTTGATTCCAGCCTTGTGTGGAGTTTGCACATTCTTCCTGTGTCTGTGTGGAGTTTGCACATTCTCCCTGTGTCTGTGTGGGTTTTTGCTGGGTGCTCCGGTTTCCTCCCACAGTCCAAAGATGTGCAGGCCAGGTGATTTGCTCACGCTAAATTGCCCGTAGTGTTAGGTGCATTAGTCAGAGGGAAATGGCTCTGAGTAGGTTACTCTTCAGAGGGTTGGTGTGGACTGGTTGGGCCAAAGGACCTGTTTCCACACTGTAGGGAATCTAATTTAAAATCTAAAAATCTAATCCAACAGCAGAGAGACCAGAATATTCCAAAAGTGGCCTAACCAATGTCCTGTACAGCCACAACATGACCTCTCAACCCCTGTACTCAATACTCTGACCAATAAAGGAAAGGATACCAAACACCTTCTTCACTATCCTGTTTTCCTACAACTCCACTTTCAAGGAACTATGAACCTACACTCCAAGGTCTCTTTGTTCAGCAACACTCCCAGGACCTTACCATTAAGTGTATAAGTCCTGCTCTGATTTGCCTTTCCAAAATGCAGCATCTCAATTTATCTAAATTCAATTCCATCTGCCACTCCTCAGCCCATTGGCCCACCTGATCAAGATCTCGTTGTACTCTGAGGTAACCTTTTTTTCTGTCCACTACACGTCTAATTTTGGTATCATCTGCAAACTTACTAACCATACCTCCTACATTCACATCCAAATCATTTATATAAATGATGAAAGCAATGAACGCAGCACCGATCCTTGTGTCACACCACTGATCACAGGCCTCCAGTCTGAAAAGCAACCCTCCACCACCATCCTCTGTCTTCTACCTCCAAGCTGTATCCAAGTTCTCCCTGTATTCCGTCAGATCTCCCATGGGGAATCTTGTCAAACACCTTCCTGAAGTCCATGCAAATCACATCTACTGCTCTGCCCTCATCAATCCTCCTTGTATTTCTTCAAAAACTCAATCAATTTCATGAGACATGCTGACTAACCCTGATCAGTCCTTGCCTTTCCAAATACATGTAGATCCTTGTCCTACAGAATTCCCTCCAACAACTTGCCCACCACCAACGTCAGGCTCACTGCTCTTTAGTTTCCTGGCTTGTCCTTACCACCCTTCTTAAACAGTGGCACCACATTAGTCAACTTCTAGTCTTTCGGCACCTCACCTGTGACTATCGATGATACAAATATCTCAGCAAGAAGCCCAGCAATCACATCCCTAGCTTCCCACAGAGTTCAAGGGTACACCTGATCAGATCTTGGGGATTTATCCACCTTTACACATTTTAAGACATCCAGCACCACCTCCTCTGTAATCTGGACATTTTTCAAGATTTCGCTGTTTATTTCCCCACATTCTATATCTTCCATGTCCTTCTCTACAGTAAGCACTGATGCAAACTACTTGTTTAGTATCTCTCCTATCTCCTGTGGTTCCACGCATAGGTTGCCTAGCTGATCTTTGAGGGGCCGTGTTCTCTCCCTAGTTACTCTTTTGTCTTAATGTATTTGTAGAATCACTTTTAATTCTCCTTAACCCTATTTGCCAAAGCTATTTCATGTCCCTGTTTTGCCCTCCTGATTTCCCTGTTAAGTATACTCCTACTGCCTTTATACTCTTCTAAGGATTCACTTGATCTATCCTGTCTATACCTGACATATGCTTCCTTCTTTTTTCTTAATCAAAACCTCAATTTCTTTAGGCATCCAGCATTCACTGCACCTATCAGCCTTGCCTTTCCCCCTAACAGGATCATATCGTTCCTGGACTCTTGTTATCTAATAATTTATAAAAAATAATAATTCTTGTTTACTAGAGAAACCTGGTCCATACATTTTATTAACCTTGATCTGAAAGTCAGGTAAATTGGAATACAGTTCATAATCTAAAACAAAAGCCTTTATCTCTGGGACAATTCTGAGAATAGTAGAGCTTGGTTTACGGTGAGCTACCTCAGTGGGTCTTAACAGGTTGCCCTAATCTTTAATACGTCTCTCAGCACTTTGAAATGTTCCAGTCTTCAACACTCAGTCAACGCCAACTCCTTGTACTGATTTTGGGGACTCCAAACATTGTCTTTCACCAAGTTCATAGAATCCCTACAGTTGGGCCAACCAGATTCATTCTCCATCCTATATTTACCCCAACTAATGCACCTAACCTACACATTCCTGAATACTACAGGCAATTTCGCATGGCCAATTCACCTAACCTGCACACCTTTGGATTGTGGGAGGAAACCCACACAGTCATGGGGAAAATGTGCAGATTCCACACAGACAGTCACCCAAGGCTAGGATTGAATCTGGGTCCCTGGTGCTGTGAGGATGCAGTGCTGAATACTGAGCCACCATATTGAGGCACCATGTTGTCGATAGCTCTGCAGCTGATGTTGATGTTTGACTTGGTCTGCATCCCAGAGGACAAGCCAGAGATCACAGCCTCTATCTCTCTCTGCACACTGCCCTCAAGGGGCTGTGCTAGGGAAGAGATTTGTGCACATCCTTGTGGAAAGTGTTTTTGCAAAGAACGTCTGCAGAGGGATGGAGTAGTTTCTGTAGAGGCCCATTGTAATTCATCATGATTTTATTGTAACCCCTGGAATTTCAGTGCTGGGGATTTAACTA
Source organism: Chiloscyllium punctatum (assembly GCF_047496795.1). Lineage (NCBI taxonomy): Eukaryota > Metazoa > Chordata > Chondrichthyes > Orectolobiformes > Hemiscylliidae > Chiloscyllium > Chiloscyllium punctatum. The sequence continues at coordinate 168,524,260 of NC_092739.1, forward strand.
TGGTAATGTCATGAGCTAGTGACTACACTCTCCCTTGTTGGGAATAGTTATTACAGACAGCAGTTTTGTTCTTTGGCACTTAATAGAACTGATCAGAGAGATGGTTACATGTTCAAGGACTTCGGAGAAGAAAGGGAGGTTGCTGAAGAGGTGGTAATTTGCATGGATGGAATCTGAAGCAGGCAGGACGTGAACTTTACATTCCTGGTGAGGCTATAGCTGCTTGAGCGTAAACATTGGTGCATTTAGCAGAGTGAGTGTGCTGAATGGAGCCTGTTGTGTGTGTAATGTGCGTGTGTGAGCCAAAAGGCCTCTGGCAGGAGCAATGAGGGGCTGAGACAGAGAAGCAGCATTCAGACAGCTGGCTTCCTGTGAGCCAGGAATGTTGAGCTGGCAAGTAATGAATGTGAATGTGAGTGGGAGTGGGAATGGGAATGGGAATGGGAGTGGGAGTGGGAGGCGGCCGAGGCCCAGAGCCGGGGTTGGTGCTGGACCGGAACGCGCTGCTCCACAGTTTGATTCGGCTCCGATTTGTTTAAACAGATCCTGAAGTTCAGCCGCAGCTTCAAACAGAAACTGGTCAAAGGGGAGTTAAACCCGCAGGGTCCGGGGGGAAGGGTCCGGGGGCAGGGTCCGGGGTCCGGGGGGAAGGGTCCGGGGTCCGGGGGGAAGGGTCCGGGGTCGGGGTCCGAGGGACAGTGTTTGGGGGCAGGGTCCGGGGTCCGGGGTCCGGGGGGAAGGGTCCGAGGGACAGTGTTTGGGGCAGGGTCCGGGGTCCGGGGGCAGTGTTTGGGGGCAGGGTCCGGGGGCAGTGTCCGGGGTCGGGGTCCGAGGGACAGTGTTTGGGGGCAGGAGCAGGGTCCGGGATCTGGGCGAGGAGCCGGAGGGGGGGGGTGGCAGTGTCCGGGAACAGGGGTCTCCTCTGGGGAAGCAGCTGGAATGGACGAGAGAATCCGGATCTTGGAGGATCTAAACCTGATTTACATTCGCCAGATCGCTCTGAGTCTCCAGGTAAGAAGAGGATCCCTGGATCCCTGCCTGGCCCGGTGTTTCCTGTAGTTGTTGATGATAAACTTGATGGTGAAATCCCAAATCCTCGGAATATGTGGGTAAAACCAGGACTGGGATCCAGTAAAGCCAGGGATCCACCATAAAGACCTGGGACAGACACTAGGGACAGGGAAAGGAGGTAGAGACAGGAATGGGAACATTGACTGGGAAAGGGGACTGGGACCAGGAACAAGAATAGCGATAGGGACCGGGAACAGGAACAGGGATAGAGATGGGAACTGGGAACAGGGACCGGGAAAGGGGACAGGGACCAGGAACAGGAATAGAGATAGGGACCGGGACCAGGGATATGAATGGGAAATGAAAACAGGGATAGGGATGGGGACTGGGAACATGGACCAGGAAAGGGGATAGGGACCAAGACCAGGGATAGGGATAGGAACCGGAACTAGGGATAGGAATATGGACTGGGAACAGGGTCAGGGATAGGGACTGGGACCAGAAATGAGGACAGGGAATGGCGACCGGCACTGGGAACAGGGATAGTGATAGGGATCAGGGATAAGGATAGGGACCGGACCAGGAATGTGGATGGGGAATGAGAACCAGGGACAGGGAACGGAGACAGGTTCAGGGAATGGGAACAGGGACCGGGAATGGTGATGGGGATAGGTACCAGGAACAGGAACAAGGGGGATAGGGACCAGGAACAGGGACTGGGAATGGGAAAAGGGACAGGGAATGGGGATAGGGACCGGCAACAGGAATGAAGACAGGGACCAGGAACAGGAAATAGGAATCAGTGATATAGGTAGAAAGAGGTTCCGTTGATGGAATATGAGTTGTTAAGAGCTTTCTAAAAAAGTAGAACCATAAAGGTATAAATCTCTGGATTATGACCGAGGACATGAGTTAACTGGCACAGGGTTAACAAGATAAAGGAGATAACAGCTGGCTTAATGATGGGGGAGAAATAGGTTTGAATTTGGTAGACATTGGCACCATTATTTGGGAAGGGGCTAGTTTGTGGGAGTGGGGGGAGCGGTCAGTTGCTTGGAAAATTGGAAAATCATAGATAAAAGATAAGATAGTAGCGTAGATTAGTAATGGGCTAGTTGTTACCAGAAAACGGGCGGCACGGTGGCACAGTGGTTAGCACTGCTGCCTCACAGCGCCAGAGACCCAGGTTCAATTCCCACCTCAGGCGACTGACTGTGTGGAGTTTGCACATTGTCCCCGTGTCTGCGTGGGTTTGCTCCGGTTTCCTCCCACAGTCCAAAGATGTGCAGGTTGGGTGAATTGGCCATGCTAAATTGCCTGTAGTGTTCGGTGCATTAGTCAGGGGTAAATGTAGGGGAATGGGTCTAGGTGGGTTGCTCTTCGGAGGATCAGTGTGGACTTGTTGGGCTGAAGGGCCTGTTTCCACACTGTAATTAAACTTAATCTAATCTAATAAAAAGGGACAGAATCTGTAAATGTTCAACTTCCCTTGATTGGAAGGAATATTGATTGGAACCTCCTTAGCGCAAATAGTTTGGATTGAGCAGCTTTTGTCAGGTGTGTCCAGGAATGATTGCTGACACAATATGTAGATAGGCTGATTGGGGCTAGGCCATATTGGATTTGGTGCTTGGCAACAAACCATGCCAGGTGTCAGATCTCTTGGTGGGAGAGCATTTCGGTTAAAGTGATCACAAATCTATGACCTTTACAATACTTATGGAGAGGGATAGGAGCAGACAGTATGGGAAAGTAATTAATTGGGGGATGGGGGATTACAATGCTATTAGGCAGGAACTGTTCAGCATAAATTGGGAACAGATGTTCTCAGGGAAATGCGTGACAGAAATGTGGAGGTTGTTTAGGGAGCACTTGCTGTGAGAGCTGGATATGTTTTGTTCCACTGAGGCAAGGATGGAATGGTAGGGTGAAGGAACCTTGGGTAACAAGAGATGTGAAACATCTGGTCAAGAGGAAGAAGGAAGTTTAAGCTTAAGGTTGAGGAAGCGAGGATCAGACAGGGCTTTACAGGGTTACAAAGAAGCCAGGAAGGAACTAAACATTGACTTAGGAGAGCTAGAAGGGGACATGAAAAAGCCTTGGTGAATAGGATTAAGGCGCAAGGCATACTACACTTATGTGAGGAACAAGAGGATGTCCAGAGTGAGGTTAGGGTGATCAGGGATAGTGGAGGGAACTTGTGCCTGGAGTCGGAGGAGGTAGAGGAGGTCGTTAATGAATACTTTGTCTCAGTATTCATTACTCAGAGGGACATTGATGTTTCTGAGGACAGTGTGAAATGGACTGATATGCTTAAACAGGTTGATGTAAAGAAGGAGGATGTGTAGTAAAGTTTGAAAATCATAAGGATAGATAAGTCCCCTGGACCAGACGAGACATACTGTGGGTTATTATGGGGAGCTGGGGAAGAGATTGCACCTTTTGGCAATGATCTTTATGTCCTCATGTCCACTGGAGTAGTACTAAATGATTGGACGGTGGCTATAACCCGGTATTGTGCAATTTTTAACTTGGTCTACCCCAGTCCAGCACTAGCACCTCCAAATCATGACTTTGTCAGGGGCAGTTCATGCCTCACAAACCTTATTGAATTCTTTAAGGATGTGACAAAACAGGTTGGTGAAGGTAGTGCAGTGGATGTGGTATACATGGACTTTAGCAAAGCATTTGATAAGGTTCCCATGGTAGGCTAATTCAGAAAGTAAGGAAGCATGGGATACAGGGAAACCTGATACAGAATTGGCTGGCACATAGAAGACAGAGGGTGGTAATAGATGGAAAGTATTCAGCCTGGAGCTTGGTGACTGTTGTTGTTCTGCAGGGACCTGTTCTGGGACCTCTGCTCTTTATGATTTTTATTAATGACTTGGATGTGGAAGTGGAAGGGTGGATTAGTAAGTTTACCAATGACATGAAGGTTGATGGTGTGGTAGATAGTGTGGAGGGCTGTTGTAGGTTGCAATGGGACATTGACAGGATGCAGAACTGGGCTGAGAAGTGGCAGATGGAGTTCAACCTGGAAAAGTATGAAGTGATTCATTTTGGAAGCTTGAATTTGAGTGCAGAATACAGGGTTAAAGGTAAGATTCTTGGCTGTGTGGAGGATCAGAGGGATCTTAGGGTTCATGTCCATAGATCCCTCAAAGTTGCCAACCAAGTTGATAGGGTTGTTAAGAAGGTGTATGGTGTGTTGGCTTTCATTCACAGGGGGATTGAGTTTAAGAGCCGCGAGGTTTTGTTGCAGCTCTATAGAGCCCTGGTTAGACCACATTTGGAATATTGTGTTCATTTCTGGCTGCTTCATTATAGCTAGGCTCTTCACATAGGGAGCCTTCTCACTTACATCCTCAACTGACTACTTGAGATAATGATAACACAGTAAATGTTCAGTATTTGAGGGATATAATTTTTGCCGGTTTATTGAGTGAGCTGGTTTATAGACTGTCTATTAAAATAAAGTTTGTTGTAACTCAACAAATAATCAAAGCATGTAAAAACAGTCGAGCAATTATTACAAATGGCTTTAAACTTCATGTGGATTAGGTCAATCAAATGGGAAAGAGTAGCTACAACAAAGAATTTATAGAGTGCATTAGGGATAATTTCCTAAAGCAATGTGGTATGGGGCCAACAAAAAAGCAGACAATATCAAATCTGATAATGAATGCAGGTAGTTCTTATATAAGGTGATGATTGCGTTCTTGTGCAACCCTGTGTTGTAGAAAATCCCCCTCTAGAAGCAACCTTAAAGTGTTGACAACATAATCATGTTTCTGCCAACACACATTTTAAAAGTTTGTGCTTTAGAAACAGTGTCCCCAATTTGTCAATTGCATTACGGCAAATTCATGTGAACGAAACATATGTTATGGCAGAATAACCTGAAATGAGGCAGTTTAATAAATGATCTCAGATCCCCTGTGAAGTAATGATCATAATATGATAGAATTTAATCAGTTTGAGAGCGAGAAGCACAGGTTGGAAAGAACTGTGGTTAACTTAAAGAGAATTGCAATGAAATAAAGTGAATTGACCTGATAGCTTAGCAAGAATAACAATAAGCAAGAATGACAGTTAGACAGGTACTTAAGGAGGTAATTCATGACTCTCAACAAAAACACTTGCCAAGAAGGAGGAAAGATTCTAAGAGAGGGATAAACAAGCCATATCTAACCAAGGAAGTTCAGGAGCATATTAAGTTGAAAGAGAAAGCACATAAGGAAGGCTGGGATAAATTCAGTTTAGCAAAAGAGGATTAAAAATATAAGAGAGAGAAAACAAACTACAAGAGAAAACTAGGAAGGAAAAACTGACAATAAGGGCCTCTTTCGGTATTGAAGGGAAGAGAGTGGTCAAAGTAATCATAGAACATAGAACATAGAACAATACAGCACAGAACAGGCCCTTTGGCCCACGATGTTGTGCCGAACTTCTAACCTAGATTAAGCACCCATCCATGTACCTATCCAAATGCCGCTTAAAGGTCGCCAATGATTCTGACTCTACCACTCCCACGGGCAGCGCATTCCATGCCCCCACCACTCTCTGGGTAAAGAACCCACCCCTGACATCTCCCCTATACCTTCCACCCTTCACCTTAAATTTATGTCCCCTTGTAACACTCTGTTGTACCCGGGGAAAAAGTTTCTGACTGTCTACTCTATCTATTCCCCTGATCATCTTATAAACCTCTATCAAGTCACCCCTCATCCTTCGCCGTTCCAACGAGAAAAGGCCGAGAACTCTCAACCTATCCTCGTACGACCTACTCTCCATTCCAGGCAACATCCTGGTAAATCTTCTCTGCACCCTCTCCAAAGCTTCCACATCTTTCCTAAAGTGAGGCGACCAGAACTGCACACAGTACTCCAACTGTGGCCTAACCAAAGTCCTGTTCAGCTGCAACATCACTTCACGACTCTTGAATTCAATCCCTCTGCTAATGAACGATAATACACCATAGGCCTTCTTACAAACTCTATCCACCTGAGTGGCAACCTTCAAAGATCTATGTACATAGACCCCAAGATCCCTCTGTTCCTCCACCTGACTAAGAACCCTACCATTAACCCTGTATTCCGCATTCTTATTTGTTCTTCCAAAATGGACAACCTCACACTTGGCAGGGTTGAACTCCATCTGCCACTCCTCAGCCCAGCTCTGCATCATATCTAAGTCCCTCTGCAGCTGACAACAGCCCTCCTCACTGTCCACAACTCCACCTATCTTTGTATCATCTGCAAATTTACTGACCCACCCTTCGACTCCCTCATCTAAGTCATTAATAAAAATTACAAACAGCAGAGGACCCAGAACTGATCCCTGCGGAACTCCACTTGTAACTGGACTCCATGCTGAATATTTACCATCTACTACCACTCTCTGACTTCGACCGGTTAGCCAGTTTTCTATCCAATTGGCCAAATTTCCCTCTATCCCATGCCTCCTGACTTTCCGCATAAGTCTACCATGGGGAACCTTATCAAATGCCTGACTAAAATCCATGTATACTACATCCACTGCTCTACCCTCATCCACATGCTTGGTCACCTCCTCGAAGAATTCAATAAGACTTATAAGGCAAGACCTACCCTTCACAAATCCGTGCTGGCTGTCCCTAATCAAGCAGTGTCTTTACAGATACTCATAAATCCTATCCCTCACTACCCTTTCCATTACTTTGCCTACCACAGAAGTAAGACTAACTGGCCTGTAATTCCCAGGGTTATCCCTATTCCCTTTTTTGAACAGGGGCACAACATTCGCTACTCTCCAGTCCCCTGGTACCACCCCCGTTGCCAGTGAAGACGAGAAGATCATTGCCAACGGTACTGCAATTTCCTCTCTTGCTTCCCACATAATCCTAGGATATATCCCGTCAGGCCCGGGGGACTTGTCTATCCTCAAGTTGTTCAAAATGTCCAACACATCTTCCTTCCTAACAGGTATCTCTTTTAGCTTACCAGTCCGTTTCACACTCTCCTCTTCAACAATACGGTCACTCTCGTTCGTAAATACTGAAGAGAAGTACTTGTTCAAGACCTCTCCTATCTCTTCCGACTCAATACACAGTCTCCCACTACTGTCCTTGATCGGACCTACCCTCGTTCTCATGAGAAAATGAGTAGGCCCATGAGAAAATGAATGTGGGGAGACGGTTATAGGGAACAAGGAAATAACGGAGGAGTTAAACATATATTTTGCATCAGTCTTTATAGTGAAAGATAACTTGAACATGCCATTAATACTAAAGTATATGGTGATGGTGGTGGTGGTGGTGGGGGGGGGGGGAGCAGCGAAATTAATTCCCATCACCATCATTAGATAAGTAATTTTAGACAAACTTAAATAAGGCTAAAGGCAAATAATAACATCAATTGTCCTGCTCCTTGGATGCTGCCTGACCTGCGCTTTTCCAGCAACACATTTTCAGCTCTAAATATAGTAGGGGAATGGGTTTGGGTGGGTTACTCTTCGGAGGGGCGGTGTGGACTCGTTGGGCCGAAGGGCCTGTTTCCACACTGTAGAGAATCTAATCTAATCTAAAGAAATCACAATCTAATCAAGCAGAATCAGCATGGCTTTATTAAAGGAAAATTCTATCTGACTAAGGTATTCAAGCTTTTTTGAAGAAGTCTCAACCAGAGTGGATAGAGAGAAACCAGTAGATGTGTTGTATTTGGACTTCTAGAAGGTGTTCAACAAAGTACTTCACAATAGCTTAAGCAGTAAGACAAGAGCCCGTGGTGTTAGAGGGAGTATATTGGCATGGATAGAGAATTGGCTCACGTGCAGGAAATGGCAAGTGGGGATAAGGGGTTCTTTTTTTTTCAGGTTTTATATATATATAAAATAGGTGGAAAACAGTTTGCAGAGATATATTGAAAGGTTAAGTAAGCGGGCAAAGTGTTGACAAGTTGGAAAATGCAAAGTTGTCCATTTTGGAATGAAGAACAAAATAGAATATTATTAAGTGGAGAAAAACTGCAGAAAGCTGCAACACAAAGGGATTTGGGGGAACTTGTGCATAAAACACAGAAAGCTAGCACAAGGTAGTAGGTAATCAGGGAGGCAGATGGTATGTTGGTTCTTATTTCTAAGCATTTGGAGAATGACATGGAAACAGGAGTTGGCCAATCAGCACCTTGACCCTCCTCCGTTCTTCAATAAAAGTTAGCGCATTCCATATACCTGCCTTGGCCCCATATCCCCTGATACTCTTGTTTAACAAATATTTGTGTACCTCAGATATAAATTTAACAATTGAGTTTGCATTGATTGGCATTTGAAAAGAAGAGGCAAAAGTGAGGACTGCAGATGCTGGAAATCAGAGTCTAAATTAGAGTGGTGCTGGAAAAGCACAGCAGGTCAGGGAGATCCGAGGAGCAGGAAAATCAACGTTTTGGGCAAAAAGGCGATTTTCCTGCTTCTTGGATGCTGCCTAACCTGCTGTGCTTTTCCAGCACCACTCTCAGCTAGACATTTGAAGAGAAGAGTCTGTTTCCATGCTGTATGACTCTATAAAAGCTCTCCAACCTCCATTTCTCTTTGTGTCTCAAAGTGTTTCTAACATAGAGTAATAGAGTCATAGAGAAGATCTTTGCATCCTCGCTCTTCACCGGAGTCGTACCTGAGGGCTGAAGAGAGGCAAATGTAATTCCTCTCTTCAAGAAAGGATATAGGGAAATCCCCCGCAATTACAGACCAGTAAGCCTCACGTCTGTCGTCTGCAAGGTGTTAGAAAGGATTCTGAGGGATAGGATTTATGACCATCTGGAAGAGCATGGCTTGATTAAATGCAGTCAACACGGCTTTGTGAGGGGCAGGTCATGCCTCACAAATCTCATTGAGTTCTTTGAGAATGTTACTAGACAAGTTGATGAGGATCGAGTGGTAGATGTGGTGTATGTGGACTTCAGCAAGGCATTTGATAAGGTTCCCCATGGTAGGCTCATTCAGAAGGTCAGGAGGAATGGGATACAGGGAAATTTAGCTGTCTGGATACAGAATTGGCTGGCCAATAGAAGACAGCGAGTGGTATTGGAAGGAAAGTATTCTGCCTGGAAGTCTGTGGTGAGGGGTGTTCCACAGGGCTCTGTCCTTGGGCCTCTACTGTTTGTAATTTTTATTAATGACTTGGATGAGGGGGATTGAAGGATGGGTCAGCAAGTTTGCAGATGACACAAAGGTTGGAGGTGTTGTTGACAGTATGTAGGCTGTTGTAGGCTGCAGCGGGACATTGACAGGATGCAGAGATGGGCTGAGAGGTGGCAGATGGAGTTTAACCTGGATAAATGCGAGGTGATGCATTTTGGAAGGTCGAAGTTGAAAGCTGAGTACAGGATTAAGGATAGGATTCTTGGTAGTGTGGAGGAACAGAGGGATGTTGGGGCGCAGGTACATAGATCCCTTAAAATGGCCACCCAAGTGGACATGTTTGTTAAGAAAGCATATTGTGTTTTGGCTTTCATTAACAGGGGGATTGAGTTTAAGAGTTGTGAGATCTTGTTGCAGCTCTATAAAACTTTGGTTAGACCGCACTTGGAATACTGTGTCCAGTTCTGGTCGCCATATTATAGGAAAGATGTGGATGCTTTGGAGAGGGTTCAGGGAAGGATTACCAGGATGCTGCGTGAACTGGAGGGCTTACCTTATGAAGAGAGGTTGACTGAGCTCGGACTTTTTTCATTGGAAAAAAGAAGGAAGAGAGGGGACCTAATTGAGGTATACAAGATAATGAGAGGCATAGATAGAGTCGATAGCCAGAGACTTTTTTCCAGGGGTAGAAGTTGTTAACATGAGGGGTCATAGTTTTAGTTTTAAGCTGGTTGGAGGAAAGTATAGAGGGGATGTCAGAGGCGGGTTCTTTACACAGAGAGTTGTGAGAGCATGGACTGCGTTGCGAGCAGCAGTTGTGGAAACAAGGTCATTGGGGACATTTAAGAGACTCCTGGACATACATATGGTCACAGAAATTTTAGAGTTCGTACATTAGGTTTACCTCACATGAGGATCAATGGTCGGCACAACATTGTGGGCTGAAGGGCCTGTTCTGTTCTATGTTCTATGTTCTAGATGTACAGCATGGAAACAGACCCTTTGGTCCAACCAATCCATGCTGACCAGATATCCAAACCCAATCTGGTCCCACCTCCCAGCACACGTCCCATATTCCTCCAAACCCTTCCTATTCATATACCCATCCAAATGCCTCTTAAATGTTGCAATTGTACCAGCCTCCACCATTTCCTCCTGGCAGCTCATTCCATACACATACCACCCTCTGAGTGAAAATGTTGCCCCTAAGTCTCTTTTATATCTTTCCCCTCTCACCCTAAACCTATGCCCTCTAGTTCTGGACTCCCCCACCCCAGGAAAAAGACTTTGTCTATTTATCCTATCCATGCCCCTCATAATTTTGTAAACCTCTATAAGGTCACCCATCAGCCTCCGACGCCCCAGGGAAAACAGCCCCAGCCTGTTCAGCCTCTCCCTGTAGCTCAGATCCTCCAACCCTGGCAACATCCTTGTAAATCTTTTCTGAACCCTTTCAAGTTTTACAACATCTTTCCAATAGGAAGGAGACCAGAATTGCACGCAATATTCCAAAAGTGGCCTAACTAATGTCCTGTACAGCCGCAACATGACCTCCCAACTCCTCCCAACTCTGACCATTAAAGGAAAGCATACCAAACACATTCTTCACTATCCTATCTACCTGCGACTCCACTTTCAAGGAGCTATGAACCTGCACTCCAAGGTCTCCTTGTTCAGCAACACTCCCTAGGACCTTACCATTAAGTGCATATGTCCCGCTAAGTTTTGCTTTCCCAAAATGCAGCACCTCACATTTGTCTGAATTAAACTCCATCTGCCACTTTTCAGCCCATTGGCCCATCTTGTCAAGACCCTGTTGTAATCTGAGCTAACCTTCCTCGCTGCCCACTACACCTCCAATTTTGGTGTCATCTGCAAACTTACTAACTGTACCTCTTATGCTCACATCCAAATTATTTATATAAATGATGAAAAGGAGAGGGCCCAGCACCGATCCTTGTGGCACTCCACTGGTCACAGGCCTCCAGTCTGAAAAGCAACCCTCCACCACCACCCTCTGTCTTCGACCTTTGAGCCAGTTCTGTATCCAAATGGCTAGTTCTCCCTGTACTCCGTGAGATCTCACCTTGCTAATCAGTCTCCCATGGGGAACTCGTCGAACGCCTTACTGGAGTCCATATAGATCACATCCACTGCTCTGCCCCCATCAATCATCTTTGTTACTTCATCAAAAAACTCAATCAAGTTTCTGAGACATGATTTCCCACGCACAAAGCCATGTTGACTATCCCTAATCAGTCCTTGCCTTTCCAAATATATGGACATCCTGTCCCTCAGGATTCCCTCCAACTTGCCCACCACTGAGGTCAGATTCACAGGTGTACAGTTCCCTGACTTGTCCTTACCACTCACGTGGAAACCTCCAGTCTTCTGGCACTTCACCACGCAAATATAAACTGTTCTACTTACCCTTCCCAGAAGTCCTTTCCTCGCTCTTCCCTTGCTGGCCTGAAGGTAAGAAGTTTAAATATATTTACTGACCTTCCCAACAATCACCTCACACCAACGTCACCTCCTCCCGGCTCCCGCCTCTCGCTGCTCCGAAGTATCCCCCTTAACCTTTCCACCTGTCACCATATCATTAGTACTAGTATGGAGTACGAACTCTGACTGTTGACCCTCTCCCGTTGAGAATACCCTGTGTTACGTTCAGAGACATCCTTAACCCTGGCACAAGGGAGGAAGCATTTTGTGGTCAGGGTAATGCCTATCTGTGACCTGACTACACAGTCTACTGCTCACCTGCACTTTGATACTCCCTGCTGTATAGCAGAACCAGCTATTGTACCACTGTTCTGACTCCCACTGCCACCATCCCCAATAGGCAGCCACCCCCTAACAGGATCCAAAACGGCAGACCCCTTACGGAATGGGATAGCCACAGGGCTCTCTTTCCCCTGGCTGCCTACTGCTCCTGGTGATCACCCATAGATCTGCCTCAACTTTGGTTTGGTCACATCACTGAAACTCATTTACATGACCTTTCCACCACCTGCTTGCTTGTCAGTCTTCCTGCCGCTCCAGCCAATCCATGTGGTCTGAGAGGAGCTGCAGATATAGTTGTCAGGGATATAGGGAAATCTTACTGTAACTGTGCAACGTGCTGGAGAGAGCACATCTGTGAGCATTTGGACCCCTTATTTAAGGAAAGACAGTTCATTGGAGGCAATTCAGAGAAGGTTTACTCGGACCATCAGCGGTATCGAAGGATTGTCTTGTGACAAAACATATAACAGGTTGGGACTCTACTCACTGGAGTTTACATAAGAACATCAGAACCAGGAGCAGGAATAGACCATTTGGCCCTTCCTGCCTGCTCTGCCATTCAATACGATCATGGCTGATCTTTTTGTGGACTCAGATCCACTTATCTGCCCTCTCACCATATTCCTTAATTCCTTTATTGTTAAAAGAAAATCTATCTTAGCTTTAAAAACATTCAAGAGGTAGCCTCAACTACCTTCCTGTGCAGAGAATTCCTCAGATTCACAGCCCTCTGCTATCCATGTGCTGGACATGCACATGGATCAAAGTGAATTGAGGGGCATGTAGGTTAAGTTATTTTATTTTACATTAGGATTAATCCTCAGCACAACATCACTGGCCAAAGGGCCTGTTATGTGCTGTACTTTTCTATGTTCTTTGTTCTAAATATGGGATCTGTTGAATATTTACTCAGGAGTTTGAGGATGTATTTAAGAGTTTCACATTTCCTGAGTAAGCTGGAGAAGATCAAGTTGGTTTAGTGAAAGGTGAGAGGGGACCTGATTGAGATGATAAAATTATGAGCAGCACAGACAGACTGAATAGAAAACAGCTCTTTTCCTTCGTGAAAAGGCCAATAACAAAGGGATACAGTCTTAAAGTGAAAGGCAGAATATTTAGAGGTGATTTAAGGAAACTTCTTTTCACCCAGAGTTGTGGAGTGTGAAGTGCACTGCTGGGAGGATAATTGAAGCAGATGTTTACGGGTAAAGGTACAGTTGGAAAATGGGAAGCCTTCAAAAATGAGATAACGAGAGTCCAGGGACTGTGTATTCCTGTTGGGTGAAAGGATAGGTTGGGAGGTATAGGGAATGCTGGATGACTAGAGAAATTGAGGTTTTGGTTAAGGAAAAGAAAGAAACATATATCAGAAATAGATAACAGAGATCGAGTGAATTCTTTGAACAGTATAAAGGCAGTAGGAGTATACTTAAGAGGGAAAACAAGAGGGCAAAAAGGGACATGAGATAGTTTTGGCAAATAGGGTGAAGGAGAATCCAAAGGAATTTTATAAATACATTAAGGACAAAAGGGTAACTAGGGCGAGAATAGGGCCCCTCGAAGATCAGCAAGGCAGCCTGTGTATGGAACTGCAGGAGATAGGGGAGATACTAAACAAGTATTTTGCATCAGTGTTTACTGTGGAGCAGGACATGGAAGATACAGAATGTGAGGAAATAGGCGGTGACATCTTGAACTCCGTTGAGATGACTGAGGAGGAGGTGCTGGATGTCTTAAAATGAGTAAAGGTGGATAGATCCCCAGGACCTGATCAGGTGAACCCGAGAACTCTGTGGGAAACGAGAGAAGTGATTGCTGGGCCTCTTGCTGAGATATTTGTATCATCGATAGTCACAGGTGAGTTGCCAGAAGACTGGAGGTTGGCTAACGTGGTGCCACTGTTTAAGAAGGGTGGTAAAGACAAGCCAGGGAACTATAGACCGGTGAGCCTGACCTTGGTGGTGGGCAAGTTGTTGGAGGAAATCCTGAGGGACAGGATGTACATGTATTTGAAAAGGCAAGGACTGATTAGGGATAGTCAGCATGGCTTTTATGCGTGGGAAATCATGTCTCACAAACTTGATTGAGTTTTATGAAGAAGTAACAAAGACGATTGATGAGGGCAGAGTGGTTAACGTGATCTATATGGACTTCAGTAAGGTATTCGACAGGGATCCTCATGGGAGACTGGTTAGCAAGGATAGATCACATGGAATACAGGGAGAACTAGCCATTTGGATACAGAACTGGCTCAAAGGTAGAAGACAGAGACTGGTGGTAGAGGGTTGTTTTTCAGACTGGAGGCTTGTGACCATTGGAGTGCCACAAGGATCAGTGCTGGGTCCTCTACTTTTCATCATTTATATAAATAATTTGGATGTGAGCATAAGAGGTACAGTTAGTACGTTTGCAGATGACACCAAAATTGGAGGTGTAGTGGACAGCAAAGATTACAACAGATTACAACAGGGTCTTGACAAGATGGGCCAATGGGCTGAGAAGTGGCAGATGGAGTTTAATTCAGACAAATGCGAGGTGCTGCATTTTGGGAAAGCAAAACTTAGCGGGACATATGCACTTAATGGTAAGGTCCTAGGGAGTGTTGCTGAACAAAGAGACCTTGGAGTGCAGGTTCATAGCTCCTTGAACGTGAAGTAGGTAGGATAGTGAAGAAGGTGTTTGGTTTGCTTTCCTTTCCTTTATTGGTCAGAGCATTGAGTACAGGAGTTGGGAGGTCATGTTGCGGCTGTACAGGACAATGGTTAGGCCACTGTTGGAATATTGCGTGCAGTTCTGGTCTCCTTCCTATTGGGAAGATGTTGTGAAACTTGAAAGGGTTCAGAAAAGATTTACAAGAATATTGCCAGGGTTGGAGGGTTTGAGCTACAGGGAGAGGCTGAACAGGCTGGGGCTGTTTTCCCTGGAGCATCGGAGGCTGAGGGGTAACCTTATCGAGATTTATAAAATCATGAGGGGCATGGATAGGATAAATGGACAAAGTCTTTTCCCTGGGATGGGGGAGTCAAGAACTCGAGGCAGAGGGCATAGGTTTAGGGTGAGAGGGGAAAGATATAAGAGAGACCTTAGGGGCAACGTTTTCACACAGAGGGTGGTACGTGTATGGAATGAGCTGCCAGAGGAAGTGGTCGAGGCTGGTACAATTACAACATTTAGAAGGTATCTGGATGGGTATATGAATAGGAAGGATATGGGCCAAATGCTGGCAAATGGGACTAGATTAGATTGGGATATCTGGTTGGCATGGATGGGTTGGACTGAAGAGTCTGTTTCCTGCTGTATATCCCTATGACTCTACAGGGTGGGAAAGTCATACTTGTTGAGGTACCAGTATATTTTTGGCATAGAGACATGATGGGCCAAAGGGCCTCTTTATTGTATGATTCTATATACGATCCTCGTTATTTACTTAATTTCATAGGAACCCTCGAAAGTGTTCAATTTATATGGAGATTTTGAGGGCCCCCAGGAATAAAGGAATTCCCAAGCTGAATCTTCAGTTCCCTGGGTAGTGCCAGCAGAGTCTGCTACAATAGGTAATTTCACAAGGTCCCTATACACAGCTCCCATCGACGCTGGAATTACAATTCTCTGGCCACTGGAATAGTTCAGTCGAGAGTGTGGTGTTGGAAAAGCACAGCAGGTCTTCAATGAGATCATGGCTGATCTTTCAATGGACTCAGCTCCACTTACCCACACTCTCACTGTATCTCTTAATTCTTAGATTTTTTTTAACAACAAATCTTAGCTTTAAAAATGTTTAACTGAAGTAGCGTCAACTACTTCCCTGGGCAGGGAATTCCTTAGATTAACAACCCTCTGGTGAAGAAGTTCCTTCTCAGTTCAGTCCTAAACCTGCTCCCTCTAACCTTGAGGCTATGCCCTCTTGTCCTAGTTTCACTCACCAGTGGAAACATCCTCTCTACTTCGATCTTATCCATTCCCTTCATAATTTTATATGTTTTTATAAGATCCCCCTCCTCATTCTTCTGAATAGTCTCATTCTCCTCAGTCTCGCCTCATTAGCCAACCCCCTCAACTCTGGAATTAACCTAGTGAACCTCCTCTGTACCCCCTCCAGTGCCAGTACATCCTTTCTCAAGGAGACCAAAACTGTACACAATACTCCAGGTGTGGCCTCACCAGCACCTTGTACAGCTGTAACATAACCTCTCTGCTTTTAAACTCAATCCCTTTAGCAATGAAGGATAAAATTTCATTTGTCTTCCTAATTACCTGTTGTACCTACAGACCAACCTTCTGTGATTCATGTACAATGACACCCAGGTTCCTCTGCACAGCAACATGCTGCAAAATTTTACCATTCAAATAATAATCCTTCTTACCCCTACCAAACTGAATGACTTCACATTTACTAACATTGTATTCCATCTGTCAGACCTTTGCCCACTCACTTAAAGTATTATGATCTTATTTACTTTACCCATAAAACCATGCAACAGCTTCTTTAGCATTAAAATGATTCACTTATGCAACATGGGCATTGTTCATTTATTGCCCATCCCTAGTTGCCCCTTGAGAAGGCATGAACTGCCTTCTTGAACCACTGCAGTTCCCCTGCTGTGGGTTGACCCACAAAGCCCTGAGGTAGAGAATTCCAGGATTTTGACCCAGTGACAGTGAAGGAACAGCGATATACATCCAACTCAGGATGGTGAAGGTGAGTACTGCAGATGCTGCAGATCGGTCAAGATTAGTGTGGTGCTGGAAAAGCACAGCAGGTCAGGCAGCATCTGAGGAGCAGGAAAATCGATGTTTTGGGTAAATGAAGGGCTTTTGCTCAAAATGTTGATTTTCCTGCTCCTCTGAATCTGCTGTGCTTTTCCAGCATCCAACTCAGGATGGTGAGTGGCTTGGAGGGGAATCTGCAGGGGCTGGTGTTCCCATGTTTCTGTTGCCTTGTCCTTCTAGATGGAGGTGGTTGTGGTTTCGGAAGGTGCTGACATTCTCCCTGATTAGTAATGAAACCTCTCCACCTCTTTTCCTTTCCTCTCTACCTTATCTAAAACAACAAAAACCCTGGAATGTTGAGCAGCAAGTCCTCTCCCTCCGTCAACCCAGTCTCTGTACTGGCCACAACATCATATTCCCACGGTACTGATCCAGGCTCTCAGCTCGTCTGCCTTACCCATAATATTCCTTGCATTGAAATAAACATGCTCAGCCTATTAACACTATCGTGTTCATTTATCTGTCTCTGCCTGTCTTTCCTTTCAGGCAGAATGGTGGCTCAGTGGTTAGCACTGCAGTCTCACAGTGCCAGGGACCCAGGTTCGATTCCAGCCTTGGGCGACTGTCTGTGTGGAGTTTGCACAATCAACCGTGTCTGTGTGGGTTTCTTCTGGGTGCGCTGGTTTCCTCCCACAGTCCAAACATGTGCAAGTCAGGTGCATTGATCTTGCTAAATTGCCCATAGTGTTCAGGGATGTTTAGGTTAGGGGCATTCATCAGGAGTAAATGTGGAGTAATAGTGTAGGGAAGTGGTTCTCGGTGGGTGACTCTTCGGAAGGTCAGTGTGGACTTGTTGGGTGGAAGGGCCTGTTTCCACACTGTCGTGATTCTATCCTATGATTCTGACAGGTCCAAACATCCACCTTCCCCTCAATCCCACCACTTTGGCGACTTGCTGCCTGATTCCAAACCCCCGGGCCTCTTGTTTCTTCCCACAATCCAAAGATGGGCAGACTAGGTGGATTAGCCATGGTAAATGTAGGCTTATGGGGATAGGGTAGGAGTGTCTGGGTGAGATGCTGTTCAGAGGGTTGGTGCAGACTCGATGGGCGCAATCGCCTCTTTCTGCACTGTTGGGATTGTACGATTCTTAAAAAAAACCCAAAGAATTACGGATGTTCAAATTTGGAAAAAGCACTGGATCGGAAACGTTAACTCTTCTTTCTCTCAAAAGACCTGTTGGGATTTTTCAGCAATTTCTGATTTTGTTTGTGATATTTGCTGATGACATTAATCTATGTGAAAATGTAAGTTGTGAGAAGGTACAAGGAGGCTTCAAGAAGGTAATTAGGAAAGCTAATGGAATGTTATCATTTTTCGCAAAGGTTATTCGGAATAAAAACAGGAAAATTATATGTTAGTTCGACAGAACATTTAGTATTATAATATTATGTGCATTAATATATTGTACTGCTTGTGGACTAAGAAAGATGTGACTTTGTAGGAGGCAGGTCAGAATTTTGTTTTCATTCACTAGGTTGTGGGTGTCACTGGCTAGGCAGTATTTATTTCTGGATTAGTGATGCTGGAAGAGCACAGCAGTTCAGGCAGCATCCAAGGAGCTTCGGAATCGACGTTTCGGGCAAAAGCCCTTCATCAGGAATAAAGGCAGTGAGCCTGAAGCATGGAGAGATAAGCTAGAGGAGGGTGGGGGTGGGGAGAAAGTAGCATAGAGTACAATGGGTGAGTGGGGGAGGGGATGAAGGTGATAGGTCAGGGAGGAGAGGGTGGAGTGGATAGGTGGAAAAGGAGATAGGCAGGAAGGACAAGTCATGGGGACAGTTACTGAGCTGGAAGTTTGGAACGAGGGTGAGGTGGGGGAAGGGGAAATGAGGAAACTGTTGAAGTCCACATTGATGCCCTGGGGTTGAAGTGTTCCGAGGCGGAAGATGAGGCGTTCTTCCTCCAGGCGTCTGGTGGTGAGGGAGCGGCGGTGAAGGAGGCCCAGGACCTCCATGTCCTCGGCAGAGTGGGAGGGGGAGTTGAAATGTTGGGCCATGGGGCGGTTTGGTTGATTGGTGCGGGTGTCCCGGAGATGTTCCCTAAAGCGCTCTGCTAGGAGGCGCCCAGTCTCCCCAATGTAGAGGAGACCACATCGGGAGCAACGGATACAATAAATGATATTAGTGGATGTGCAAGTAAAACTTTGATGGATGTGGAAGGCTCCTTTAGGGCCTTGGATAGAGGTGAGGGAGGATGTGTGGGCACAGGTTTTACAGTTCCTGCGGTGGCAGGGGAAAGTGCCAGGATTGGAGGGTGGGTTGTTTGGGGGCGTGGACCTGACCAGGTAGTCACGGAGGGAACAGTCTTTGCGGAAGGCGGAAAGGGGTGGGGAGGGAAATATATCCCTGGTGGTGGGTCTGTTTGGAGGTGGCGGAAATGTCGGCGGATGATTTGGTTTATGCGAAGGCTGGTAGGGTGGAAGGTGAGCACCAGGGGCGTTCTGTCCTTGTTACGGTTGGAGGGGTGGGGTCTGAGGGCGGAGGTGCGGGATGTAGACGAGATGCATTGGAGGGCATCTTTAACCACGTGGGAAGGGAAATTGCGGTCTCTAAAGAAGGAGGCCATCTGGTGTGTTCTGTGGTGGAACTGGTCCTCCTGGGAGCAGATCCGGCGGAGGCGGAGGAATTGGGAATATGGGATGGCATTTTTGCAGGAGGTAGGGTGGGAAGAGGTGTAATCCAGGTAGCTGTGGGAGTCGGTGGGTTTGTAAAAAATGTCAGTATCAAGTCGGTCATCATTAATGGAGATGGAGAGGTCCAGGTAGGGGAGGGAGGTGTCAGAGATGGTCCAGGTAAATTTAAGGTCAGGGTGGAATGTGTTGGTGAAGTTGATGAGTTCCTCAACCTCCTCGCGGGAGCACGAGGTGGCGCCAATGCAGCCATCAATGTAGCGGAGGAAGAGGTGGGGAGTGGTGCCGGTGTAATTACGGAAGATCAACTGCTCTATATAGCCAACAAAGAGACAGGCATAGCTGGGGCCCATACGTGTGCCCATGGCTACCCCTTTGGTCTGGAGGAAGTGGGAGGATTCAAAGGAGAAATTGTTAAGGGTGAGGACCAGTTCGGCCAAACGAATGAGAGTGTCAGTGGAAGGGTACTGTTGGGGACGTCTGGAGAGGAAAAAACGGAGGGCTTGGAGGCCCTGGTCATGGCGGATGGAGGTGTAGAGGGATTGGATATCCATGGTGAAGATGAGGTGTTGGGGGCCAGGGAAACGGAAGTCTTGGAGGAGGCGGAGGGAGTGCGTGGTGTCTCGAACATATGTGGGGAGTTCCTGGACTAGGGGGGATAGGACAGTGTCGAGGTAGGTAGAGATGAGTTCAGTGGGGCAGGAGCATGCTGAGACAATGGGTCGGCCAGGGTGGTCAGGCTTGTGGATCTTGGGAAGGAGGTAGAACCGGGCAGTGCGGGGTTCCCGGACTATGAGGTTGGAAGCTGTGGGTGGGAGATCTCCTGAGGTGAAGAGGTTCTGTGTGGTCTGGGAGCTGATGGTTTGGTGATGGGGGGTGGGGTCATGGTCGAGGGGTCAGTAGGAAGAGGTGTCCTCGAGTTGGCGTTTGGCTTCAGCGGTGTAGAGGTCAGTGCGCCAGACTACCACTGCACCCCCTTTATCTGCTGGCTTGATGGTGAGGTTGGGATTGGAGCAGAGGGATTGGAGAGCTGCGCGTTGTGAGGGTGAGAGGTTGGAGTGGGGGAGGGGGGACGACAGGTTGAGGCGGTTAATGTCCCGGCGGCAGTTGGAAATGAAGAGGTCGAGGGCAGGTAATAGGCCAGCACGGGGTGTCCAGGTGGATGCAGTGTGTTGGAGGTGGGCGAAGGGGTCCTCGGAAGGTGGGCGGGAGTCCTGATTGTGAAAGTAAGCTCGGAGGGGGAGGCGACGGAAGAATTATCCAACATCACGGCGTGTATTAAATTCATTGATGCGTGGACGGAGGGGGATGAAGGTGAGTCCTTTGCTGAGGACTGATTGTTCGTCCTCAGTGAGGGGGATGTCTGGGGGGATGGTGAAAACTCGGCAGGGCTGGGAGCTGGGATCTGGTGTGGGTGTAGAGCTGGGAGTGGGGGTGGAACCTGTAACTGGAGTGGGTGTGATGGTGGGGGGAACGGGGGTGGAGTCATGAGCAGGGGTAGTGTTCCCCTCGGGGTTCTGGGGGGTGGGGTTAGTGACAGTGGGGTCTGTGGGGGCCGTGTCAGCAGAATGCAGGTGAGTGGTGCTGGTGGGGGTGGAAGTGGTGGTGACCACGGCAGTAGGGGTGGCGGAAGTCACTGAGCATGTGGTATCAGCGACGATGTGAAGGGCGGAAGTGATGTCACGTGTGATGCATGAGGAATTGTGAGGGGTGGAAGTGGTTGTGGGAGTGGCCGTGATGGGGGCGGAAGTGACATCATCAATCAGTGTGGGGCTGGCAGCTGCACCAGCCGCATGGCTAATGGTGGAATAGGTTCCGAGGCCAGGGGAATGTTTGAGGAGCGCTGGTTATGGAGGTGGGTGGATAAAAGTTTGTTGTACTTACAGTTTTTGATGTTTGAGATGGAATTGAAATACTCTTTGTTGAGAGTATGAATTCTCCTGAGGATGTAGTACCGAGTGGATCCTTTGCAATTCTGAGAGAGTGTGGCCCTCAGCTGAGGTAGGGCTGATTGGAGAGAGGTTAGGTGCCGGCGCATTGCTGCGAGCGTGGAGCGGAGGATCTTGAAGGAGAACTGTTGCTGGTGTTTTTGAATCTGTAATCTGTACTGTTGGTCCTGTTCGGGTCCAAACTCTGCCAGTTTAAAGGTGGTCCGGAGTCCGTGTGGGATGAGTTGGTTACGGAGGCAGGCACTGAGGAACCTTCCACCCTCCCAACCTTCGCATAAACCAAATCATCCGCCGACATTTCCGCCACCTCCAAACAGACCCCACCACCAGGGATATATTTCCCTCCCCACCCCTTTCCGCCTTCTGCAAAGACTGTTCCCTCCGTGACTACCTGGTCAGGTCCACGCCCCCCTACAACCCACCCTCCCATCCTGGCACTTTCCCCTGCCACCACAGGAACTGTAAAACCTGCGCCCACACCTCCTCCCTCACCTCTATCCAAGGCCCTAAAGGAGCCTTCCACATCCATCAAAGTTTCACCTGCACATCCACTAATATCATTTATTGTATCCGTTGCTCCCGATGTGGTCTCCTCTACATTGGGGAGACTGGGCGCCTCCTAGCAGAGCGCTTTAGGGGACATCTCCGGGACACCTGCACCAATCAACCACACCGTCCCGTGGCCCAACATTTCAACTCCCCCTCCCACTCTGCCGAGGACATGGAGGTCCTGGGCCTCCTTCACCGCCGCTCCCTCACCACCAGACGCCTGGAGGAAGAATGCCTCATCTTCCGCCTCGGAACACGTCAACCCCAGGGCATCAATGTGGACTTCAACACTTTCCTCATTTCCCCTTCTCCCACCTCACCCTAGTTCCAAACTTCCAGCTCAGTAACTGTCCCCATGACTTGTTGGGACTTGTCTGACCTGCCTATCTCCTTTTCCACCTATCCACTCCACCCTCTCCTCCCTGACCTATCACCTTCATCCCCTGCCCCACTCACCCATTGTACTCTATGCTACTTTCTCCCCACCCCCACCCTCCTCTAGCTTATCTCTCCATGCTTCAGGCTCACTGCCTTTATTCCTGATGAAGGGCTTTTGCCCGAAACGTCGATTTCGAAGCTCCTTGGATGCTGCCTGAACTGCTGTGCTCTTCCAGCACCACTAATCCAAAATCTGGTTTCCAGCATCTGCAGTCATTGTTTTTACCAGGCAGTGTTTATTGCCCATCCTAGTTGACCAGAGGACAATTAAGAGTTAACCACATTGTCGTGGGTGTGGAGTCACATGTAGGCCAGACTAGGTAAGGACAGCAGTTTCCTTCCCTCAAGTATATTAGGTTTTACCAACAATCAACATGGGATTCATGGTCTTCATTAGACTCTGTTAATTCCAGACTACGTCTTTTTTGAATTCAATTTCCACTATCTGCTGTGGCAAAGTTCAAACTTGGGTCCCCAGACATTCCTGGGTTTCTGGATTAAAAGTGCAGCAATAATACTCCCCGGCCGCTCTGAATCATTGCACATTTATAGGGGTCTTGATGATGCGAGCTGTGGCGAGGTCTATGGTAGAATCACGTGGGAAGTCTTCTGAGGTCTTGATGTTGGGAGCCACTCGCTGCATCTTTTTTGTGACTGTAGTGTTTTTTACAAGGCAGCAGCAAGTTAAAGAAAACCATAAGATACCTTTAGAACATTCAGCCCACCAAGTCTGCTCTGCTGTTTGATCATGATTAATATGTTCAGCAGTGGAATGTTCCTCCTGCAGGATGTTTGAGGTAGGGGTGACCACCGATGCTCCTGCCGACTTCACCTGCAGGAAATGCAGTCAGATCCTGATCCTCACCGAACGAGTTAGAGAACTGGAGCTGGAGTTGGATGAACTGAGGATTATTCGAGAGGCTGAGAGGGTGATAGATAGAAGCTACAGGGACATAGTTACACCAGAGAATAGAGGTAGCTGGGTAACACTTAGAGGTGGGAAGGGGAGGAAGCAGGCAGTGCAGGGATCCCATGTGGTCGTTCCCCTCAACAATAAGTATACCACTTTGGATACTGTTGTGGGGGGGGGGGGGGGGGAACGGCCTAGCAGGGGTAAGCTGCAGTGACCGGGTCTCTGGCATGAGGTCCGGCTCTGAGGCTCAGAAGGGAAAGGGGGAGAGGAGGAGAGCGCTAGTTATAGGAGACTCTATAGTTAGAGGGACAGACAGGCGGTTCTGTGGACATGGGCGAGACTCTCGGATGGTTTGTTGCCTCCCGGGTGTCAGGGTCCGAGACATCTCGGACCATGTCTTCAGAATCCTTAAGGGGGAGGGTGTGCAGCCAGAAGTCGTGGTGCACATTGGCACCAATGATATAGCCAGGAAAGGGACTGAGGATCTGAAAAGTGACTACAGAGAGTTAGGTTGGAAGCTGAAGAGCAGGACGAGTAGAGGAGTGATCTCGGGTTCGATACGAAATAGTGAGTTGAGGAACAGACAACGAATGCAACTGAACACATGGCTGTGAGGTTGGTGCAGGAGGGAGGGCTTCAGATACCTAGACCATTGGGATACCGTCTGGGGAAGGTGGGACCTGTACATGAAGGACGGGTTGCACCTGAACTGGAGGGGCACAAATGTCCTGGGTGGGAGAGTTGCTCGTGTGGTTTGAGAGGGTTTAAGCTAGTTTGGCTGGGGGGTGGGACCAGAGCTACATATCTGAGAGGAGGGTAGCTGTAGATGAAACAAAGGGATTGATTAACGCAAGGAGTATCAGAAACAAGAGTGATGAACTTAGAGCATGGATCAGTACTTGGGGCTACAATGTTATGGCCATAACGGAGACATGGGTTTCACAGGGACAGGAATGGTTGCTGGATGTTCCAGGGTTTAGAATATTTAAAAAGATTAGGGAGGGTGGAAAAAGAGAAGGGGGTGTAGCATTGTTAACCAGAGAGTGCATCACAGCTACAGAAATGAAGGTTGTTGAGGAAGGTTTGCCTACTGAGTCAGTATGGGTGGAAGTTAGGAACAGCAAGGGAACAGTCACCTCATTGGGGGTTTTAATAGACCCCAAAATAGCAGTAGAGAGATTGAAGAACTCATAGCTGGGCAGATTTTGGAAAAATGCAGAAGTAGCAGGGTTGTTGTTATGGGTGATTTCAACTTTCCCAATATCGACTGGAACCTCCTTAGTGCAGATGGTTTGGCTGGAGTCGTTCTGTCAGGTGTGTTCAGGAGGGTTTCCTTACTCAGTACAGAGACAGACCAACAAAGGGAGAGGCCATTTTGGATTTGGTGCTCGGCAACGAGCCAGGACAGGTGTCAGATCTCGTGGTGGGAGAGCACTTTGGTGACAGTGATCACAACTGCCTCACATTTAGCATAGCCTTGGAGAGGGAAAGGAGCAGTTACCAAGGAAAGATATTTAATTGACGCTATCAGACAGGAGTTGGGAAGTTCAGATTGGTTGCAATTGTTCCACAGAAAGGGCACAGCAGACATGTGGAGACTATTTAAGGTGCAGTTGTTGCGAGTGATGCACGAATTTGTTCCTCTGAGACAGGTAAGACTTAAGGAACATTAAGGATTAAGGAACATTAGATGATGAGAACAGAGGAGCTTCTCATCAAAAGGAAGAAGGCAGCTTACGTAAGATGGAGGAAGCAAGAATCTAGCACAGCTTTAGAGGATTACAGGCTTGCTAGAAAGTTGCTCAGAAATGGACTGAGGAGAGCCAGGAGGGGACACGAAAAAGGCTTGGCAAGAAGGATTAGGGAGAACCCAAAGGCATTTTACTCATACGTGAGGAATAAGAGAATGATCAGGGAGAGGTTAGGGCCGATCTGGGATAGCGGAGGGAACTTGTGTGTGGAGTCTGAGCTGATATGGGAAGCCCTAAATGAGTTATTTGCTTCGGTTTTCACTAAGGAAAGGGAACTTGTTGTAAATGAGAACTTTGAAGAGCTGGGAGATAGGCTTGAACAGATTGAGATTGATGAAGTTGATGTGCTAGAAATTTTGGAAAACATTAAGATTGATAAGTCCCCAGGGCCAGACCAGATTTATCCTCGGCTGCTCTGGGAAGTGAGACAGGAGGTTGCTGAGCCACTGGTGAGGATATTGGACGGCACGGTGGCACAGTGGTTAGCACTGCTGCCTCACAGTGCCAGAGACCCGGGTTCAATTCCCGCCTCAGGCGACTGACTGTGTGGAGTTTGCACGTTCTCCCCGTGTCTGCGTGGGTTTCCTCCGGGTGCTCCGGTTTCCTCCCACAGTCCAAAGATGTGCAGGTCGGGTGAATTGGCCATGCTAAATTGTCCGTAGTGTAGGTAAGGGGTAGACGTAGGGGTATGGGTGGGTTGCGCTTCGGCGGGGCGGTGTGGACTTGATGGGCCGAAGGGCCTGTTTCCACACTGTAAGTAATCTAATTTGCCTCCTCCCTCTCCACAGGAGTCATACTGGAGAATTGGAAGGAGGTGAATGTTGTTCCTCTTTTCAAGAAGGGGAATAGGGGAATCCCTGGCAATTACAGACCAGTCAGGCTTATGTCTGTGGTCAACAAGGTTTTGGAAAGAATTCTGAGGGATAGGATTTATGACTATTTGGAAAAGCAGAGCGTGATTAAAAGCAGTCAGCATGGCTTTGTGAGGGGCAGGTCATGCCTCACAAATCTTATTGAGTTCTTTGAGGAGGTGTCAAGACAGGTCGACAAAGGTCGAGCAGTGGATGTGGTGTTTGTGGACTTCAGCAAGGCATTTGGTAGGGTTCCCCACAATAGGCTCATTCATAAAGTTAGGAGGCATCAGATACAGGGAGATTTGGTTGTCTGGATTCAGAATTGATTCAGAGTGGTTGTAGATGGAAAGTATTCTGCCTGGAGGTCAGTGTTGAGTGGGGTCCCGCAGAGCTCTGTTCTTGGGGCCTCTGCTCTGTAGTTTTTATAAATGACTTGGATGAGGAGTTTGAGGGGTGGGTTAGTAAATTTTCAGATGACACAAAGGTTGAAAGTGTCATCGATAGTATAGAGGGCTACTGCAGACTGCAGCGTGACATTGACAGGATACAGAGCTGGGCTGAGAAATGGCAGATGGAGTTCTACCTGGATAAATGCAAAATGGTGCATTTTGGAAGGTTGAACTCAAATGCTGAATATAGGATTAAAGACAGGATTCTTGGCAGAGTGGAGGGACAGAGGGATCTGGGTGTGCAAGTACATAGATCCCTGAAAGTTGCCACCCAAGTGGATAGGGTTGTTAAGAAAGCATATGGTGTTTTGGCTTTTATTAACAGAGGGATTGAGTTTAAGAGCTACGAGGTTTTGCTGCAGCTCTACAAGTCCCTGGTGAGACCACACTTGGAATATTGTGTCCAGTTCTGGTCGCCCTACTATAGGAAAGATACAGAGGCTTTGGAGAGGGTGCAAAGAAGGTTTACCAGGATGCTGCTTGGACTGGAGGGCTTGCCTAATGAAGAAACGTTGAATAAGCTCGGAGCTTTCTCTCTGGAGAGAAGAAGGAAGAGAGGTGACCTGGTCGAGGTCTACAAAATAATGAATGGAATAGATAGAGTCAATAGCCAGAGACTTTTCCCCAGGGCAGGATTGACTGGCTCAAGGGGTCATAGTTTTAAAGTGTTAGGAGGGAGTTATAGAGGCGATGTCAGAGGCAGGTTCTTTCCGCAGAGAGTTGTGAATGCTTGGAATGCATTGCCAGCTGTGGTGATTGAAGCAGAGTCATTAGGGACATTTAAGTGACTGCTAGGCATGCACATGAGGGGGGCGTAGGTTAGGGTTTTTTTTAATTTTCCATTAGGATTAATCCTCGGCACAATATCAAGGGCCGAAGGGCTTGGTCTGTGCTGTACTTTTCTATGTTCTGTGTTCTCAGTATCCGAAATAAGGTATGTGAGCTCACAGCATGGATAGTTACCTGGGACTTCGATGTTGTGGCCATTTTGGAGACATGGATAGAGCAGGGTGAGGAATGGATGTTGCTGGTTCCAAGGTTTAGATCTTTCATTAAGAACAGGCAAGGGTGGTAAAAGAGGGAGAGGTGTGGCCTTGTTAGTCAAGGACAGTATAACGGTGGCTGAGAGAACTTTTGATGAAGACTCGTCTACTGAGGTAGTGTGGACTGAGGTTAGAAACAGCAGAGGAGAGGACACACTGCTTGGAGTTTTTTATAGGCCTCCACAGAGTTCCAGGGAGGTGGAAGAGAGGATTGGCAAAATGATTCTGTGTAGGAGTGAAAGGAACAGGGTGGTCATTATGGGGGGATTTGATGTACCCAACATTGACTGGAAATGCTATAACTCTAGTACGCTGAATGGATCAGTTTTTGTCCAATGTGTACAGGAGGGATTCCTGACACAGTATGTCGAAGGGCCGACAAGAGGGGAGGCCACACTGGATCTGGTGCTTGGTAATGAACCAGGCCAGGTGTTTGATTTAGTTGTAGGTGAGCACTTTGGAGAGAGGGACCATAATTCAGTTACGTTTAGTTTAGCAATGGAAAGGGATAGATACACACCACAGAACAAGAGTTATTGATGGGGCAAGGGCAATTATGATGCGATTAGGCAAGACTTAGGATGCATAGAATGGGGTAGTAAAATGCAAGATTTTGGGACGATCATAATGTGGAGCTGGTTTAAGGAACAGATATTGCATGTCCTTGATAGGTATGTCCCTGTCAGGCAGGGAGGAAGTGATAAGGTAAGGGAACCATGGTTTACGACAGAAATTGCATCTCTTATTAAGCGGAAGAGGGAGGCTTCTGTGATAATGAGGCAAGATGGTTCAGATGAGGCGATGGTGAGTTACAGATGAGCGAGGAAGGATTTAAAGAGAGAGTTTAGAAGAGCAAAGAGAGGACACAAGCCGTCTTTAGCAAATAGAATAAAGGAGAACCCTAAAGCTTTCTATAGATATGTGAGGAATAAAAGGATGACTAGGGTAGGAATAGGGCCTGTCAAAGACAGAAGTGGAAGTGCTAAATGAATATTTCTCATTGGTTGTCAATCAGGAAAAGAAGAATATTGTAGTGAAGAATGAGGTACGAGATATCAGACTAGAAAGGATCGAGGTTACTTATGAACAGGTATTGTCAATTTTAGAAGGAGTGAAAGCAGACAAGTCCCCTGGGCCGGATAGGATTTATCCGAGGATTCTCTGGGAAGCTAGGGAGGAGATAGCAGCGCCTTTGGCCTTGATATTTGAGTCGTCATTGTCTACAGGTTTAGTACCAGAGGACTGGAGGATTGCAAATGTTGTGCCCTTGCTCTCTTGAGTAGAGAGCAGTACCTGGGCAGTAGAGGTGACTTAGGTAATTATAAACCAGAGAGCCTTACTTCTGATGTAGGAAAGGTTTTGGAAAGGATTCTAAGAGATAAGATTTATAATCATCTAGCAAGCAACAATTTGATTTCAGATAGTCAACATGGTTTCGTCAAGGGCAGGTCGTGTCTCACAAACCCCATTAAGTTTTTTGAGAAGGTGACCAAGCATGTAGATGAGGGTAGGGCAGTTGACGTGGTATACATGGACTTCAGTAAAGCCTGTGATAAGGTTCCACATGGGAGGCTGTTGGAGAAAATGCAGAGGCATGGAATTGAGGGTGATTTAGCAGTTTGGATTAGAAACTGGCTTTCTGAAAGAAGGCAGCGAGTGGTGGTCCGCAAGGATCTGTTTTGGGACCATTGCTATTTGTCATTTTTATAAATGACTTAGATGCAGGCATAGGTGGATTAGTAAATTTGCAGATGACACAAGTCGGTGGAGTAGTGGACAGTTTGGAAGAATGTTATAGGTTGCAGAGGGACTTGGATAAACTTCAGAATTGGGCTGAGAGCTGGCAAATGGAGTTCAATACAGCTAAATGTGCGGTGTTCACTTTGGGAAGTTTCATTGGTAGAGGGAGCCATAATATCATGCTGCAACTATACAAAACGCTAGTGTGGCCGCACTTGGAATATTGTGTACTGTTCTGGTTACAGGAAGGATGTGGAAGCATTGGAAAATGTGCAGAGGAGTTTAACCAGGATGTTGCCTGATCTGGAGGGAAGGTCTTATGAGGAAAGACTGAGAGACTCTGGTCTGTTCTCATTGGAAAGAAGAAGGTTAAGAGGGGATTTGATAGAGACATACAAGATAGTCAAATGATTAGATAGGGTAGACAGGGAAAGTCTTTTTCCTAGGATGATGATGTTAGCTTGTATGAGGGGGCATAATTACAAATTGAGGGTTGATAGGTTTAGGACAGATGCTAGGGGCAGGTTCTTTACTCAGAGTGTGGTAATGGTGTGGAATGCCCTATCTGCCAATGTAGTTCAGCCACATTAGGGAGATTTAAACAATCCTTGGATAAGCACATGGATGATGATTGGATAGTGTAGGGGGATGGGCTTAGATTAGTTCACAGTTTAGATCAAAGTGGTGCTGGAAATGCACAGCAGGTCAGGCAGCATCCGAGGAGCAGGGAAATCGACATTGATTTTCCTGCTCCTCGGATGCAGCCTGACCTACTGTGCTTTTCCAGCACCACTCTGATCAAAACTCTGGTTTCCAGCATCAGCAGTCCTCACTTTTGCCTTAGATTAGTTCACAGGTTGGCACAACATCGAGTGCCAAAGGGCCTGTTCTGCACTGTATTGTTCTATGTTCTATGGAGATGAACTAAATGACTGGGATAACCTGCTGGGTATAAGAATCGCATGCCAAGGGTCTAACCAAAGTAATAAATAATCTAAAACTGTTCAAACTAATTAAGGTAGAGAGGTCATAAGTTATCAAGGTGATGGTATCAGAACAGAACAGTAAGGAAGATTTTACAGATGCAGAACAGTATGGTGGGGTCACATGAAACACAACCTGGTTGAGGCCATCTTTGTGGGTATGGAACTTGGCTATCGGTCTCTGCTCAGTGATTCTGTGATGTTGTATACCTCGAAGGAGGATGCTTACCTGAAGATCGGAGGTTCAATGTCCCTGACCACTGAAGTGTTCCCCAACTAGGCGGGGACATTCATGTCTGGTGATTGTTGCATGATGTCCATTCATCTGTTATTGTGGCATCTACATGGTCTTACCAATATGCCATGCCTTGGGGCATCCTTGCCTGCAGCATATGAGGTAGACACATTCGTTGAGTCACGTGAGTATCTGCCGTGTATAGTCAACTGAACTATAGTCCCACATGCAATGGTAGTATCCATCTGACATGTCTTGCAGAGGTCACAGGTCTGTGACATGGAATTTAGAGTGGATACCTGGTGACTTCATCTCACAGGAGAAAGTGAGGACTGCAGATGCTGGAGATCAGAGCTGAAAATGTGTTGCTGGAAAAGCACAGCAGGTCAGGTAGCATCCAAGGAGCAGGAGTATCGATATTTCGGGCATGAGCCCTTCTTCAGGAATGAGGGCTCATGCCCGAAACGTTGATTCTCCTGCTCCTTGGATGCTGTCTGACCTGCTGTGCTTTTCCAGCAACACATTTTCAGCAGCGACTTCGTCTCATGACATGATCCAACCAACCTCCAGGTTAGTGACCATGTGACAGGATCTCAGGACACCTTCCATGGGCAGAAAGCCACACTCACCCCATGCCCATGTCCATGGAATTGGCATCTGTCATTTGCTAGCCTCTAAGAATCGTCAAGCATATCTCTGGTACTTCAGTGCTACAACTCAAGTTGCAGCAGCTGCTCTCATTGTAAAGCTACAGCAAGGGCACTGTGCTCTCAGGAACATTGTCTTAGCTCATGGACTGGAACAAATCACATCTTCTGGCTATTTGTTTACGTTCTTAGAGCTCACTCATTTAAATCTGATCTGAATGCTCACAGAACCTCTGCATTGCCATGATTTGTTGTCCTGCTTTTGATAAAGTCCTGATTACTCCCATGTTTTGTAGGACAGTGATTTCCAAAAGAAGATTGATTATGAAATCCGAATGCGAGATGGTACGTGCAAACTGTTGGCAGCCTGTACACAGAGAGAGCAAGCACTGGAGGCAGCGAAGAGCCTAATGATCTGCAACACTCGCATAATGGCCTACATGTCAGAATTGCAAAGAATGAAGGAAGCTCAGGTCAGACAGCGGAGGGTCAGACGGTAAGTAACTACATTTACACCAAAAGATGCTTTAGGAGTTTGAGGATTGAGTTCCAGTTGAATCGCTACTTGAAATTATGGAAAATAGAGGGAATTTGGCCAAATGTTTTCAGAGTGAAGTGCACATACCTTAGATTACAATCAGCAGTAGGGGAGGTGATAGGTTAGTGGTGTTATCACTGGACTATTAGTCAAGAGACCAAGGTAAAGTGCTGGGGACTCATGTTTGAATGCCATCACAACAGATGGTGAAATTTCAGTTCAATAAAAATCTGGAATTAAGAGTCTAATGATGACTGTGAATCTATTTCCAGTTGTCAGAAAAACCCATCTGGTTCACTAATGTCCTTTAGGGAAGGAAGCTGCCACCTTTACCTGATCTGGGCAATATGTGTTTATAAGTCCAAAGCAATGTGGTTGACTCCTAGCTACCCTCTGGGATGGGCAATAAATGTTGGCCTAGCCAGCAACACCCTCATCCTATGAATAAAGGTTTTAAAAATTTGAACAGAGAACATTCCAGCGCAGTACAGGCCCTTCAGCCCTCGATGTTGTACTGACCTATGGAACCAATCTGAAGCCCATCTATCCTACACTATTCCATTTTCATTCATATATCTATCCAATGACCATTTAAATGCCCTTAAAGTTGGTGAGTCTACTACTGTTGCAGGCACGCTGTTCCATGCCCCTACTACTCTCTGAGTAAAGAAACTACCTCTGACATTTGTCTTATATCTATCGCCCCTGAACCTAAAGCTATATTCCCTCAGGGAGAAGTGCCAAAGGACTGGAGATCGGCTAAGGTTGTTCTGCTTTTTAAGAAAGGTGGCAGAGATGAACCAGGAAATGACAGACCAGTTCAGTGGTTGGGAAGCTTTTGGAGAAAACTCTGAAGGAGCAAATTAATATCTACTTGAAAAAGCTGGGGGTAATTAGGGATAGTTAGCATGACTACATCAGAGAAGGGTCATGCCTAATACATTTGTTAGAATCTTTCAAAGTTGTGTTCAAGTGTGTGGATGAGGGAAGTTCAGTTGATGTAGTTTATGTGGATTTTAGCTAAACTTTTCACAAGGTCCCACATGACAACTGAAAAGATTAAAGCACATGGAATTGAGGGAAACTTGGTGAGACGGATCAGAAACTGCCCTAGCAGTAGGACAGAAAGTGTAGTGGTCGAGGGCTGTTTCAGTGACGAGACGCCGGTGTCCAGTGGTATGCCACAAGGATCGGTACTGGGACCCTTCTTGTTTGCTATATCAATGAAAATGTGGGGAAATGTTAAACCGGTTTTCAGACAACACCAAGCTTGGTAGAATGGTTAGTAGCGAAGAAGGTGATTGTAGGTTACCGGAAGCTCTAGATGGGTCAGATGGGCAAGCCAGTGGCAGATAGTATTTAACCCTGATAACTGCAAGGTGTTACACGTTGGAAGAAGAAACAAGATAAGAGAATATTTAATGAACGACAGGACACTGGGTACCTTAGAGCACAGAGATCTTGGGGGGTAAATATTCACAGATCTCTGAAGTTGGCAAAGCATGTGAACAGGATAGTTAAGGCATTAGGAACACTTGCTTTTGCCAGTTGTGGCCTAGAGTGTAAGAGTAAAGAGGTAATGTTGGAGTTATACAGAGCGCTGATCAGGCCACAGCTGCAATTCTGGTCACCTCACTACAGGAACGATGTGATAGCACTAGAAGGGGTACAATGGAGGTTCGTTAGGATGTTGCCTGGGATGGAGAAATTGTGTTGTAAGGAGAGACCAGATTGGCTTGATTGTTTTCTTACAGACAAAAGAACTGCAGATGTATTTGTTTGACAGCAGAAAGACTGAGGGGGATATGATTGAGGTTTTATAAGATTATGAGCGGTATGGACAGGGTGAATAGGAAGCAGCATGGCTTAGTAGTTTGCACTGCTGCCTCACAGCACCAGAGACCCGCGTTCAATTCCCGCCTCAGGGAATTGTCTGTGTGGAGTTTGCACATTCTCCTTGTGTCTGCGTGGGTTTCCTCCGGGTGCTCCGGTTTCCTCCCACAGTCCAAAGATGTGTAGGTCAGGGTGAATTTGCCATGCTAAATTGCCCGTAGTGTTAGGTGCATTAGTTGGGGTAAATGTTGGGAAATGTTGCTGGGTGGGTTAAACTTTGGCTGGTCAGTTTGAACCTGTTGGGCCAAAGGACCTGTTTCCACACTGTAGGGAAGCTAATCTAATCTATTCCCCTTGGTTGAGTGGCCAAGCACAAAAGGGCATGATATTTGAGTAAGGGGCAGGAGTTTCAGAGGGGATTTGGGAAGAATTGTTTTCACTCAGAGTGGTGGGAATCTGGAATGTACTGCCTGGGAAGGGAGTGGAGGCTAGAAATCTTACAACCTTTAAAAAAACTTTGAATGACCACTGCAAAAATCATAACATTGATAAATATGGGACAAATGCAGGAAATTGGGATTAGTGTGCTTTTAGTGATAGTTAAATTGGTGCAGACTCAATGGGCCCAAGGACTTTTTCTACCCTGTATGACTCTGTGAGATTACAAAGAGAGAGAGAATAAGAGCATAAGAAGGACGTTATGATGTGGGAAAGGTGGTGGACTCATCTTCCTCTTCACTTCTCAGTTGTCAAGTAGGATTGTTTTCAACTCCTTTGAGTGCTGTGACTGTTAGACATGAGACAGGCTTTCTTGAAGCTCAAATCAGTAAGAAAGATAAATGTTTATTTAAACAGTGTTCCAGGATTTAAAAGTGGTGTACACACTCATTCCCTTTGGTACGCAGACACACAGAGAAAATGATCAATTGTAGAGATGAGTCATGCACTCAATTGTTAGCAGAATAACAAGAAGCAAAAACATATGATTAAATCAGTCCTTTATTTGAGATGTATCACTGCAGTCCTCTATAATTTTACCTTGACTTTTTTGGAGATTGAAAAAAAGTTGGGCATCTCTGGGCTTCCGGACCAATTTGTGGCTGAGTTTCCGTGGAGACAAATGTTTGCCATGAAGACAAATCAGATGCTCCCTAATAACCTGGGATGATGGTTATATTGGACAGGAATCATTTTTGATCTCCAGACTTGCTATTCTCTGGTTTGTTCTTGGCAGAGATTGATTTGTTGTCGAAAGTCACATCAATCGTGTGCATTGTCTACAAAAATGATTCCGAGTTAGAAGCCATGATTACATCATGAAGAGTGAATGGTGAATGATCATGTGCGGATGTGATGAGCCTGTTTTCTCTGTTTGTCTGTCTGTAAGTTTCAAGCTTGCAGGCGTGAGATTGGGGGAAACCATAAAATTTGAGACTTGGTAAATACTCAGACATTCAATTCACAAGTGTTTTTTTTAATCCAGAAAGCCAATTCAAGTGAGACCTAAGTCCTAATGTCATTTATATTTTATTGATTGAGGAGCAGAAATGGCCTCTTGAAAATGTAGCCCCAATCAATAAAGTTATGTTCAATTTTGTTACATCTCATTACTCCACATTCCTGAAATCCTCACGTATCAAGAATCTACCTCGGCCTTAAAAATATTCAAGGACTCTGCCTCTACCATCTTGTCAGGAAAAGAGTTCCAAGACTCTTGATCTGCTGAGAGGAAAAAAAAATCATCTCCTTTTTCTAATGAGCCACTCATGATTTTCATGAGTGCACATGAAATTACCTTTTTTTTAATCTAGTGGATACAAGCCTGTCATAAGGGCGGTAAGGACAAGCCAGGGAACTATAGACCAGTGAGCCTGACCTCGGTGGTGGGCAAGTTGTTGGAAGGAATCCTGAAGGACAGAGTGTACAGGTTTGAAAAGGCAAGGACTGATTAGGGATAGTCAACATGGCTTTGTGCGTGGGAAATCATGTCTCACAAACTTGATTGAGTGTTTTGAAGAAATAACAAAGAAGATTGATGAGTGCGGAGCGGTAGATGTGATCTATATGGACTTTAGTAAGGTGTTTGACAAGGTTCCCCATGGGAGACTGATTAGCAAGGTAAGATCTCACAGAATACAGGGAGAACTAGCCAGAACAAAACTGGCTCAAAGGTAGAAGACAGAGGGTGGTGGTGGAGGGTTGTTTTTCAGACTGGAGGCCTGTGACCTTGTGGACCACAAGGAGCGGTACGGGGACCTCTACTTTTTGTCATTTACATAAATGATTTAAATGTGAGCATAAGAGGTACAGTTAGTAATGTTGCAGATGACACCAAAATTGGAGGTGTAGTGGACAGTGAAGAGGGTGACCTCAGATTACAACAGGATCTGGACCAGATGGGCCAATGGGCTGAGAAGTGGCAGATGGAGTTTAATTCAGATAAATGTGAGGTGCTGCATTTTGGGAAAGCAAATCTTAGCAGGACTTATACACTTAATGGTAAGGTCCGAGGGAGTGTTGCTGAACAAAGAGACCTTGAAATGCAGGTTCATAGCTCCTTGAAAGTGGAGTCACAGGTAGATAGGATAGTGAAGAAGGCGTTTGGTTTGCTTTCCTTTATTGGTCAGAGTATTGAGTACAGGAGTTGGGAGGTCATGTTGCGGCTATACAGGACACTGTTAGACCACTGGTTAGGCCACTGTTGGAATATTACAATTCTGGTCTCATAGAACATAGAACATTATAGGCCCTTCAGCCCTCGATGTTGCGCCGACCAGTCATACCAATCTGAAGCCCATCTACCCGACACTATTCCATGTACGCCCATATGCCTGTCCAATGATGACTTAAATGTACTTAAAGTTGGCGAATCTACTACCGTTGCAGGCTAAGCATTCCATACCCTTACTACTCTCTGAGTAAAGAAACTACCTCTGACATCTGTCCTATATCTATCACCCCTCAATTCAAAGCTATGCCCCTCGTGCTCACCGTCACCATACTTGGAAAAAGGCCCTCCCTGTCCATCCTATCTAACCCTCTGATTATCTTATATGTCTCTATTAAGTCACTTCTCAACCTTCTCTCTAACGAAAACAGCCTCCAGTCCCTCAGCCTTTCCTCATAAGACCTTCCCTCCATACCAGGCAACATCCTAGTAAATCTCCTCTGCACTCTTTCCAAAGCTTCCTCATCCTTCTTATAATGCGGTGACCAGAACTGTACACAATACTCCAAGTGCAGCTGTACCAGAGTTTTGTACAGCTGTAGCATAACCTCATGGTTCCAGAACTCGATCCCTCTATTAATAAAAGCTAAAACACTGTATGCCTTAACAACCCTGTCAACCTGGGTGGCAACTTTCAAGGATCTGTAAACCGGGACACCGAGATCTCTCTGCTCATCTACACTACCAAGAATCTTACCATTAGCCCAGTATTTTGCATTCCGGTTACTCCAACAAAAGTGAATCACCTCACATTTGTCCACATTAAACTCCACTTGCCACCTCTCAGCCCAGCTCTGCAGCTTATCTATGTCTCTCTGTAATGTACAACATCCTTCGTCACTATCCATAACTTCACCGACCTTAGTGTCATCTGCAAATTTACTAACACATCCTTGTACGCCCTCATCCAGGTCGTTTATTAAAATGATGAACAGCAGTGGACCCAACACTGACCCTTGCGGTACCCCACTAGTAACCGGACTCCAGGGTGAACATTTCCCATCAACCACCACTCTCTGTCTTCTTTCAGCAAGCCAATCACTGATCCAAACTGCTATATCTCCCACAAGCCAATTCTTCCGCATTTTGTACAGTAGCCTACTGTGGGGAACCTTTATCGAACGCCTTGCTGAAATCCATATACACCACATCAACTGGTTTACTCTCATCTACCTGTTTGGTCACCTTCTCAAAGAACTCAATAAGGTTTGTGAGGCACGACCTACCCTTCACAAAACCATGCTGACTATCCCTAATCAAATTATTCTTTTCTAGCTGATTATAAATCCTATCTCTTGTAACCTTTTTCCAACACTTTTCCAACAACTGAAGTAAGGCTCACTGGTCTATAATTACCAGGGTTGTCTCTACTCCCCTTCTTGAACAGGGGAACCACGTTTGCTATCCTCCAGTCTTATGGCACTATTCCTGTAGACATTGACGATTTAAAGATCAATGCCAAAGGCTCGTCAATCTCCTCCCTGGCTTCCCAGAGGATCCTAGGATAAATCCCATCCGGCTCAGGAGACTTATCTATTTTCACACTCTGCAGGATTTCTAATACCTCTTCCTTGTGAACCTCAATCCCACCTAGTCTAGTATCCTGTATCTCAGTATTCTCCTCGACAACATTGTCGTTTTCTAGAGTGAATACTGTCAAAAAATATTCATTTAGTGCTTGCCCTATCTCCTCTGACTCCACACACAACTTCCCACTACTATCCTTGATTGGCCCTATTCTTACTCTCGTCATTCCTTTATCCCTTAAATACCTATAGAAAGCCTTAGGTTTTACCCTGATCCTATCCCCCAACAACTTCTCATGTCTCCTCCTGGCTCTTCTGAGCTCTCTCTTTAGCTCTTTCCTGGCTACCTTGTAGCCCTCAAGCGCCCTAACTGAGCCTTCACATCTCATCCTAACATAAGCCGCCTTCTTCCTCTTGATCAGAGATTCCACTTCCTTCGTAAGCCACAGCTCCAGCGCTCTCCAGCTCCCTCCCTGCCTGACAGGTACATACTTATCTAGGACACACAGGAGCTTTTCCTTGAATAAGCTCCACATTTCTAATGTGCCCATCCCCTGCAGTTTCCTTCCCCATCCTACGCTTCCTAAATCTTGCCTAATCACATCGTAATTGCCTTTCCCCCCAGCTGTAACTCTTGCCCAGTGGTATACACCAATCCCTTTCTATCACTAAAGTAAACATAACAGAATTGTGATCACTATCACCAAAGTGCTCACCTACTTCCAAGTCTAACACTTGGCCGGGCTCATTACCCAGTATCAAATCTAATGTGGCTTTGCCCCTTGCTGGCCTGCCTACATACAGTGTCAGGAAGCCCTCCTGCACACACTGGACAAAAACTGACCCATCTATAATACTCATTCTATAGTGTTCCCAGTCAATATTTGGAAAGTTGATGTCCCCCATGACAACTAGCCTGTTTCTCTCACTCCTATCGAGAATCATCTTTGCTATCCTTTCTTCTACATCTCTGGGATGATTCGGAGGCCTATAGAAAACCCCCAACAGGGTGACCTCTCCTTTCCTGTTTCTAACCTGAGCCCATACTACCTCAATTGACGTGTCCCCAAACATCCTTTCTGCAACTGTAATACTGTCCTTGACCAATAATGCCACATCTCCCCCTCTTTTACCAGCTTCTCTGTTCTTACTGAAACATCTAAATCCTGGAACCTGCAACAACCATTCCTGTCCCTGCTCTATCCATGTCTCCAAAATGGCCACAACATCGAAGTCCCAGGTACCAACCCATGCTGCAAGTTCACCCACCTTATTCCGGATGCTCCTGGCGTTGAAGTAGACACAGTTCAAACCAACTTCTTGCTTGCCGGTGCCATCTTACGTCCCTGAAACTTGATTTTGGACCTCCCTACTCTC
This sequence comes from Chiloscyllium punctatum, assembly GCF_047496795.1. Classification (NCBI taxonomy): domain Eukaryota; kingdom Metazoa; phylum Chordata; class Chondrichthyes; order Orectolobiformes; family Hemiscylliidae; genus Chiloscyllium; species Chiloscyllium punctatum. Next base: position 168,563,131 of record NC_092739.1, read on the forward strand.
AACCGTTTCTATACTCGAACTACAATTTTGGTTTCCAACCCCCTGCTGGATTAGTTTAACCCCACCCCAATAGCCTTAGCGAATTTCCCCCCCCCCCGGGTATTGGTACCCCACTGGTTCAGATGAAGACCATTCTGTTTGTAGAGGTCCCCCCTACCCCAGAAACAGTCCCAATTATTCAAGAATCCAAAACCCTCCTGCACCATCCCTGTAGCCATATGTTCAACTTCTCTCTCTCCCTATTCCTCGCCTCACTAGCACGTGGCACAGGCAACAAACCAGAGACGAAAATGTGTTGCTGGAAAAGCGCAGCAGATCAGGCAGTATCCAAGGAACAGGAGAATCGACGTTTCGGGCACCAGTCCTTCTTCAGGAACTCTGTTTGTTCTAGCTCTAAGCTTCCATTCTAGATCCTTGAATTTCTGCCTTAAATCCCCATCTCTCTTCCGACCTATGTCATTGGTGCCTATGTGGACCACCACTTGGGGCTGCTTCCCCTCCCCCTTAAGGATCCCAAAAACACAATCAGAGACATCACGAACCCTGGCACCTGGGAGACAACGCACCAACCGTGAGTCTCTCTCATCCCCACACAACCTCCTATCTGTCCCCCTAACTATGGAGTCCCCAGTGACTCCTGCTCTGCTCCTCTTCCCCCTTCCCTTCTGAGCAGCAGGGACAGACTCTGTGCCAGAGCCCTGTGCCCCACTACTTTCCCCTGGTAAGTTCCCCCCCTCGCCAACAGTATCCAAAACGGTATACTTATTGTTGAGGAGAATGGCCACAGGGGATCCCTGCACTGCCTGCTGGTTCCCTTTCCATCCCCTGACTGTAACCCATCTGCCTTTTTCTTGTACCTGAGGAGTGACTACCTCCCTGTAACTCTCTCAATAACCCCCTCTGCCTCCCGAATGATCCGAAGTTCATCCAGCTCCAGCTCCAGTTCCTTAACGCGGTTTTCGAGGAGCTGGTGTTGGGTGCACTTCCCACAGATGTAGTCAGCAGGGATACCAGTGGTGACATTCTGCAGGAGGAACATTCAACTGCCCTCACCTCCATTCCCACTATTCTAAATTCCCAAAGAGACTGTTGAAAAATAAGGAATAAAAAATAAACTCGTTACCTCACCAATCTAGTGCACAGAACCTTTTTTTTGGTTAGAGGAGGAGGATGGGTGGGAGACACTACCCGAGTAGTGTTTCGGTAACACAACCATACAAATATATGAATTCCCAGAAGTCCTTCGCTCCTCCTTCCTATCGGAAAGATGTTGTGAAACTTGAAAGGGTTTAGAAAAGATTTACAAGGATGTTGCCAGGGTTGGAGGATCTGAGCTATAGGGAGAGGCTGAACAGGCTGGGGCTGTTTTCCCTGTAGTGTCGGAGGCTGAGGGGTGACCTTATAGAGGTTTACAAAATTATGAGGAGCATGGATAGGATAAATAGACAAAATCTTTTCCCTGGGATCGGAGAGTCCAGAACGAGAGGGCATAGGTTTAGGGTGAGAGGGGAAAGATATAAAAGAGACCTAAGGGGCAACCTTTTCACGCAGAGGGTGGTACGTGTATGGAATGAGCTGCCAGAGGAAGTGGTGGAGGCTGGTACAATTGCAACATTTAAGAGGCATTTGGATGGGTATATGAATAGTAAGGATTTGGAAGGATATAGGCCGGGTGCTGGCAGGTGGGACTAGATTGGGTTGGGATATCTGGTCAACATAGACGGGTCTGTTTCTATGCTGTACATCTCTATGACTCATAGGGATCTACAGCATGGAGAAATGTCCTTGGCCCATCGAGTCCATGTTGGGTAGAAACAATCGCCTCACTATTTTAATCCCATTTCCTGGCACTTGATGCAGAGCCAGAGATGTACAAATGCACATGTCAATACTAATTCAGTGTGATGAGGGTTTCTGCATTTCTCGTTCTCACAGGCAGAGAGTTCTAGATTCCTACCACCCTGTGGACAAAAAAGTTACTCATATCTCCCTGGTCATTCATCCCTCTATCAAGGAGACTATTTTTGTAGTCAAGACTGTGGTGCTGGAAAAGCACACCCGGTCAGGCAGCGTCCGAGGAGCAGGAGAATCAATGTTTCTGGCATAAGGCCTTCATCAGGTTCTTCATCAGGTCTATTTCTGTAATCATGGTAATGTCTTTTAAAGCAGTAGCATGGGTGATAACTGGCAGATGGTGGTTACAAGAGAAGGTCAGAGGCCAGGAATACTACTGGGACTAGCTCACCTCCTGAATCCCCAAAGTTTGTCAATTATCTACAAGGTACAAATGGGGAGTATTCCATCACATTCCTGATCTGTGTCTTGTCGATGGTACACAGGTTTTGGAGAGTCAGGAGGTGAGTTACTTGCAGCAATAATCCACGCCTCTTACCTGGTTTTGTGACCACTCTTGATTTGGCTAATGCAATTCAGCTTGTGATCAGTAGTTTGCTTAAAAAACAACAGTTTTATTCTTAAAACTGTATGTGCAACATTGAGTGCTTGTATTTCAATGAGAATCTATCACATTAAAACAAAACAAAATCAATGAGGTTGGATTCCAGTCTGGGGTCTGCCTTGTCCATTGATAATATTAGTCGAGATCATGTCCTTTGGTCATGACAATTACTTTAATCGGTACTCCGCCTCCTTAATTCAATCCCTCCAGCACTGATGCTCAATAGCAGCAATGTGAAGCATCAACAAGATGGCACAGCAGAAATTCACTAAGGCACCTTGGACAGCACTTTCCAATCTGACAGCTCTGACCATCTCAAAGAAATATCTTATTCACATATTTCCAAGTCAGAATGGTGAGTGGTTGCTCTCTAAACCTGCCTGAGTGCCAAAGGGTAGTTTGAGCGTGGAAGATCTGCATGTTCTACTCCAAGTCACAGATGAGTCAAACATTAAAACTCGTTGCCATATCTTCAGCAAAATTGATGTGATACATGGAAATGTCCTGCCTAAGGTAATGGGTTGGAATTTCTTCACTACTGGACTGCAACTGTTCAACTTGAAAGCCAAATATTGCAGCCCGCAGCAATGAGAGAAGGGCAATTAAATCTGCCTTTCTCATCATTGCCCAAGTCCTGGAAAGAGTGTAGTGCTGGAAAACGCACAGCAGGTCAGGCAGTGTCTGAGGAGCGAGAGTGTCACTGTTTCGGGCATTAGCCTTCTTCAGGACCTGATAAAGGGTTAGGCCCAAAACATCGACTCTCTTGCTGCTCGGATGCTGTCCTTTTCCAGTATCATACTTTATTGACTGTGACTCCAGTATCCGCAGTCCTCACTACCTCCAAGTCCTGGCACAAAAAGGTAGGAGTTCATCTGAAGCTGTTTTTTTGCCCATCTCAGAGCTGATTTTATTGTTGTTTTCTAGATCATCAGATGCAGGTTTGCTTAAAGATCGATTACCATGCAATGGGAAGGTTGCCATATCTGGTAAGAAAAGCTTACAAGAATCTTTAATCTCCTGGGATAAATCCTAGTTGTTACAGAAATAGACAAGAGAAAAGTCTGCACATTCATTGTTGGAAGTCTGTTTCAAATATTATCCCTTTGTACTGCTGTAACGTCTTTTTTGGATGTGTTTTTGAACCTTTAAAATATTTCAGTGTTAAATCTATTTTAACTTCATGTTTTAGTTCCAACATGGACCCCTGTGAAACTCCACTAGTCACCAGCTGCAGTCTCCAATCTCTGTCTGTCAGTCAGCCAATCCTCTATTGATGCTAATACCTTGCCTAACACCATGGACTCTAATCTTATTTAGCAGTCTTCTGCGCGGCACCTTGTTAAAGGCCTTCTGGAAATCCAAATACATCACTGTTTTGTCTAACTTCCTTGTGACCTCGTTAAAGAATTTGAACAGAATTGTCAGGCATGACCTCTCTTGACAAAGTTGTGTTAACTCAGCCCTATTTTACTGTGCACTCACAGCACTCCAAAATCTCATCTTTAATAAGGGACTTCACAATCTTACCAATGACCAAGATCAGGTTGACAGCCTGTAATTTCCAGTCTTCTGTCTCTCTCACTTCTTATACTATGATGGGTTGAAGGATTATGTGGAGTGGGCGGGAAGATGGAGTTGAAGCCCAGATGAGATCAGCCATGATCGTACTGAATGGTGCAGCAGGCTCGAGGGGCTGAATGGCCTGCTTCTATTTTTCTGTGTTTCCATCTGTCTTTCAAAATTTTATAGATTAGACACTGTTTAAGAAACGAGCAAGGGAGAAAACAGGGAAGTACAGACATATTATCGTTATAGCTATGATAGACAATAGACAATAGATGCAGGAGTAGGCCATTCTGCCCTTCGAGCCTCCACCGCCATTCAATATGATCATGGCTGATCATTCCTAATCAGTATCCTGTTCCAGCCTTATCTCCATACCCCTTGACTCCACTATCTTTAAGAGCTCTATCCACTTCTTTCTTAAATGAATCCAGAGACTGGGCCTCCACTGCCCTCTGGGGCAGAGCATTCCACACAGCCACCACTCTCTGGGTGAAGTAGTTTCTCCTCATCTCTGTCCTAAATGGTCTACCCCGTATTTTTAAGTTGTGTCCTCTGGTTCGGCACTCCCCCATCAACGGAAATATGTTCCCTCCTGCCAGAGTGTCCAGTCCTTTCATAATCCTATACGATAGGGAAAATGCAAGAGTCAATAATAAAGGACAGGATAAATAGACATTGTCTACTGGGCGTAATCATCAAGCAGGGATGCACCCTCAGTCCCCAACTGTACTCCCTGTACTCTCAGAACTGTGTGGCCACATTCCAACCAAATGCCATCCACAGGTTTGCTGATGACACCACTGTGGTAGGCTGGATATCAAACAAGAACGAGTCAGAATTCAGGAAGGAGATAGAGAACTTAGTGATGTGATGTAAAGGTAACAATCTCTCCCTCAGTGTCAGAAAAACCAAAGAATAGATCATCAACTTCAGGAAGAATGGAAAACATGCCCCAAATTACATCAATGAAGTGGAGATTGAGAGGGTGGAGAGAGACAAGTTCCGAGGGGTGACAGTAACGACAACCTGTCCTGAACTTCGCACATAGATGCGACAGTCAGGAAGGTACAACAATCATCATCTTCCTCAGGTGGCTAAGGAAATTCAGCATGTCCATAAGGACCCTCATCAACTTTTACAGATGCACCAGAGAAAGCATTCTATCTGGATCCATCATGGCTTGGTACGGTAACTGCTCTCCCCAGGACAGTAAGAAACTACAGAAAGCTGTAAACACAGCCCAGTCCATCACACAAACCAGCCTCCCATCCATTAACTCCACCTGCACTTCTCGTTGTTGTGAAAAGGCAGCTAGCATCATCAAAGACGAGAGTGTGGTGCTGGGAAAGCACAACAGGTCAGGCAGCATTGAAGAGCAGGAGAATTGACATTTCGGGCATAAACCCTTCATCAGCCTCAATCCTGATTAAGGCTTATGCTCGAAACGTCGATTCTCCTGCTCCTCAGATGCTGCCTGGCTGCTGTGCTTTTCCAGCAACACACTCACTACTCTGATCTCCAGCATCTGCAGCCCTCACTTTCTCCTAATACCATCAAAGAGTTCTCTGTCTTAGAGTCATAGAGATGTACAGCACGGAAGCAGACCTTTCGATCCAACCTGTCCATGCCGACCAGATCTCCCAACCCAATCTAGACCCACCTGCCAGCACCTGGTCCATATCCCTCCGAACCCTTCCTATTCATATACCCATCCAAATGCCTCTTTAATGTTGCAATTGTACCAGCCTCCACCACATCCTCTGGCAGCTCATTCCATACACGTACCACCCTCTGTGTGAAAAAGTTGCCCTTTAGGTCTCTCTTATATCTTTCCCCTCTCACCCTAAACCTATGCCCTCTTGTTCTGGACTCCCCGATCCCAGAATTCCTGAAGAAGGGCTGATGCCCGAAACATTGATTCTCCTGCTCCTCGGATGCTGCCTGGCCTACTGTGTTTTTCCAGCACCACATTTTTCAACTCTGGTATCCAGCATCTGTAGTCCTCACTTTCTCCCCGACCCCAGGGAAAAGACTTTGCCTATTTACCCAATCCATGCCCCTCATAATTTTGTAAATCTCCATAAGGTCACCCCTCAGCCTCCGACGTTACAGGGAAAACAGCCCCAGCCTGTTCAGCCTCTCCCTGTAGCTCAGATCCTCCAACCCTGGCAACATCCTTGTAGATCTTTTCCGAACCCTTTCAAGTTACACAACATCTTCTCAATAGGAAGGAGACCAGAATTGCATGCAATATTCCAACAGTGGCCTAACGAACGTCCTGTACAGCCGCAAAATGACCTCCCAACTCCTGTACTCAATACTCTGACCAATAAAGGAAAGCATCCCAAACGCCTTCTTCACGATCCTATCTACCTGTGACTCCACTTTCAAGGAGCTATGAACCTGCACTCCAAGGTCTCTTTGTTCAGCAACACTCCCTAGGACCTTACCATTAAGTGCATATGTCCTGCTAAGATTTGCTTTCCCAAAATGCAGCACCCCACATTTATCTGAATTAAACTTCAACTGCCACTTGTCAACCCATTGGCCCATCTGATCAAGATCCTGTTGTAATCTGAGGTAACCCTCTTCGCTGTCCACTACACCTCCAATTTTGGTGTCATCTGCAAACTTACTAACTGTACCTCTTATGCTCACATTTAAATCATTTATCTAAATGACAAAAAGTAGAGGGCCCAGCACCGATCCTTGTGGCACTCCACTGGTCACAGGCCTCCAGTCTGAAAAACAACCCTCCACCACCACCCTCTGTCTTCTACCTTTGAGCCAGTTCTGTATCCAAATGGCTAGTTCTTCCTGTATTCCATGAGATCTAACCTTGCTAATCAGTCTCCCATGGGGAACCTTGTCGAATGCCTTACTGAAGTCCATATGGATCACATCTACCTCTCTGCCCTCATCAATCATCTTTGTTACTTCTTCAAAAAACTCAATCAAATTTGTGAGACATGATTTCCCACGTACAAAATAGTGTTGACTATCCTGAATCAGTCCTTGCCTTTCCAACTACATGTACATCCTGTCCCTCAGGATTCCCTCCAACAATTTGCCCACCACCAAGGTCAGGCTCACCGGTCTATAGTTCCCTGGCTTGTCCTTACCACCCTTTTTAAACAGTGGCACCACGTTAGCCAACCTCCAGTCTTCCGGCACCTCACCTGTGACTATCGATGATACAAATATCTCAGCAAGAGGCCCAGCAATCACTTCTCTAGCTTCCCACAGAGTTCTCGGGTTCACCTGATCAGATCCTGGGGATTTATCCACCTTTAACCATTTCAAGACATCCAGCACTTCCTCCTCTGTAATCTGGACATTTTGCAAGATGTCACCATCTATTTCCCTACAGTCTATCTCTTCCATATCCTTTTCCACAGTAAACACTGATGCAAAATATTCATTTAGTATCTTCCCCATTTTCTGTGGCTCCACACAAAGGCCGCCTTGCTGATCTATGAGGGTCACTATTCTCTCCCTCGTTACCCTTTTGTCCTTAATATATTTGTAAAAGCCCTTTGGATTCTCCTTAATTGTATTTACCAAAGCGCTCCCTTTTTGCCCTCCTGATTTCCCTCTTAAGTATACTCCTTTATACTCTTCTCAGGATTCACTCGATCTATCCTGTCTATACCTGACATATGCTTCCTTCTTTTTCTTAACCAAACCCTCAATTTCCTTAGTCATCCAGTATTCCCTATACCTACCAGCCTTCCCTTTCACCCTGACAGGAATATACTTTCTCTGGAGTCTTGCTATCTCATTTCTGAAGGCTTCCCCTTTTCCAGCCGTCACTTTACCTGCGAACATCTGCCTCCAATCAGCTTTCCAAAGTTCTTGCCTAATACCATGAAAATTGGCCTTTCTCCAATTTAGAATTTCAACTTTTAGATCTGATCTATCCTTTTCCATCACGATTTTAGAACGAATAGACTTATGGTCGCTGGCCCCAAAGTGCTCCCCCACTGACACCTCAGTCACCTGCCCTGCCTTATTTCCCAAGATTGTGTCAAGTTTTGCACCTTGTCTAGTAGGTACATCCACATACTGAATCAGAAAATTGTCTTGTACGCACTTAAGAAATTCCTCTCCATCTCAACCTTTAACACGATGACAGTCCCAGTTGATGTTTGGAAAGTTAAAATCCCCTACCATAACCACCCTATTATTCTTACAGATAGCTGAGATCTCCTCAAAAGTTTGTTTCTCAATTTCCCTCTGACTATTGGGGGGTCTATAATACAATCCCAATAAGGTGATCATCCCTTTCTTATTTCTCAGTTCCACCCAAATAACTTCCCTGGATGTATTTCTGGGAATATCCTCTCTTAGCACAGCTGTAGTGCTATCCCTTATCAAAAACGCCACTCTCCCTCCTCTCTTGCCTCCCTTTCTATCCTTCCTGTAGCATTTTGTATCCTGGAACATTCAGCTGCCAGTCCTGCCCATCCCTGAGCCATGTTTCCTTAATTGCTATGATATCCCAGTCCCATGTTCCTAACCATGCCCTGAGTTCATCTGCCTTCCCTGTTAGGTCCCTTGCATTGAAATAAATGCAGTTTAATTTATCAGTCCTACCTTGTCCCTGCCTGCCCTGACTGTTTGACTCAACTGTACCAGTCTCCGATCAATCTCTTTCCCCACTATCTCCCTGGGTCCCACCCCCCCACCTTACTGGTTTAAATCCTCCCAAGTAGTTCTAGCAGATTTCCCTGCCAGTATATTAGTCCCCTTCCAATTTAGGTGCAATCCGTCCGTCCTTGTACAGGTCACCTCTACCCCAAAAGAGATTCCAATGATCCAAACCTCTTCCATTGGGCAACGGCGGGAGCATTGAGAGTGTGGACCAGGGGGCTGCTAGGAAGGTAAAATTCCCTCTTAAAGACTTACTTGGTGAATAGGTGGAGTGAAGGCTGAACATGGGGTTTACCGAGCATGTGAGCTGTAGCTAAACCCGAGACACTACACATGTAGTGTCTCCCACCCGTCGTCCTCCTCTAACCAAACAAAAAAGACAGTGTGCGGAGGTTTGGTAAGGTTTATTTTATATTTATTTATTCAATGTCTCTTGGTAATTTAGAGCAGAGGGGATGGAGGTCAGGGTAGTTGCATGCTCCTCCTGCAGGATGTGGGAGGTAAGGGTCGCAATGGTGTCCCTGCTGACTTTGCCTGCGGGAAGCGCACCCAACTCCAGCTCCTCACAGACCACGTTAGGGAACTGGAGCTAGAGCTGGATGAACTTCAAATCGTTCAGGAGGCTGATGGGGTGATAGAGAGAGCAGTTATAGGGAGGTAGTCATACACCTCAGCTACCGGATGAAGGTAGGACCATCAGGAGAGGGAAAGGGAACAGGCAGGCAGTGCAGGAATCCCCTGTGACTATTCCCCTCAATAATAGGTATACCATTTTGCATACTATTGAGGGGGGGGGGGGAGGGGAGGGGAGGGGAGGGGAAGGGAATGGCCTACCAGGGGAAAGCCAGAACGGCCAGGTCCCTTGGGTCTGAGTCTGGCTCTGTGGCTCAGAAGGGAGGGAGGAGAATAGGAGAGTGACAATGAGAGGAAATTCAATATTGAGAGGAACAGACAGAAGATTCTGCGGATGTAAGCGAGACTCCCGGACGGTATGTAGTATTGGAGTATTGTGTACAGTTCTGGTTGTGCATTATCGGGAGGATATGGAAGTATTGGAAAGAGTGCAGAAGAGATTTACCAGGATGTTGCCTGGTAAAGAGGGTAGATCTTATGAGGAAAGGCTGAGGGACTTAAGACTGTTTTTGTTCGAGAGAAGATGATTAAGAGGTGACTTAACAGAGGCGTACAAGATAATCAGAGGGTTAGATAGGGCGGACAGTGAGAGCCTTTTTCCTCAGATGGTGAAGGCTAACACAAGGGGACATAGATTTAAATTGAGGGGTGATAGATATAGGACAGATATCGGAGGCAGCTTCTTTATTCACAGAGTAGCAAGGGCATGGAATGCCCTGTCTGCAGCAATAGTGAACTTGTCAACTTTAAGGACATTTAAATGGTCACTGGATAAACACATAGAACAATACAGCACAGAACAGGCCCTTCGGCCCTCGATGTTGCGCTGACCTGTGAACTATTCTCAGCTTGTCCCCCTACACCATCCCAAAATCATCCATGAGCTTATCTAAGGATTGTTTACATCTCCCTAATGTGGCTGAGTTGACTACATTAGCATGTAGGGCATTCCATAATCTTACCAATCTCTGAGTAAAGAACCTGCCTCTGATATCTGTCTTAAATCTATCACCCCTCAATGTGTAGTCATGCCCCCTCGTACAAGTAGACGTCATCATCCTAGGAAAAAGAATCTCACTGTCTACCCTATCTAATCCTCTGATCATCTTGTATGTCTCTATCAAATCCCCTCTTAACCTTCTTTCCAATGAGAACAGACCCAAGTCTCTCAGTCTTTCCTCATAAGACCTTCCCTCCAGATCAGGCAACATCCTGGTAAATCTCCTCTGCACCTTTTCCAATGCTTCCACATCCTTCCCAAAATATGGCGACCAGAACAGTACACAATATTCCAAGTGTGGCCGCACCAGCGTTTTGTACAGTTGCAGTATGATATTGTGGCTCTGGGACTCAATCCCTCTCTACGAAACCTAACTCACCGTATGCCTTCTTAACAGCACTATCCACCCAAATGGCAACTTTCAGGGATCTATGTACATGGACTCCTAGATCCCTCTGCACGTCCACACTACCAAGAATCTTTCCATCGACCCAGTACTCTGCCTTCCTGTTATTCTTCCCAAAGTGCATCACCTCACATTTAGCTGCATTGAACTCCATTTGCCACCTCTCAGCCCAATTCTGCAGTTTATCCAAGTCCCCCTGCAACCTATAACATTCTTCCAAACTGTCCACTACTCCACCGACTTTAGTGTCGTCTGCAAATTTACTAATCCATCCACCTATGCCTGCGTCCAAGTCATTTATAAAAATGACAAACAGCAGTGGTCCCAAAACAGATCCTTGTGGTTCAACACTGGGAACTGGATTCCAGGCTGAATATTTTTCATCAACCACCATTCGCTGCCTTCATTCAGAAAGACAGTTTCTAATCCAAACTGCTAAGTCACCCTCAGTCCCATACCTCTGCATTTTCTCCAACAGCCTACCATGTGGAACCTTATCAAAGACTTTACTGAAGTCCATATACACCAAGTCAACTGCCCTACCCTCATCTACATGCTTGGTCACCTTCTCAAAAAACTCAGTGGGGTTTGTGAGACACGACCTGCCCTTGACAAAACCATGTTGACTATCTGAAATCAAATTGTTGCTTGCGAGATGATTATAAATCTTATCTCTTAGAATCCTTTCCAAAACCTTTCCTACAACAGAGGTAAGGCTCACTGGTCTATAATTACCTGGGTCATCTCTGCTGCCCTTCTTGAACAAGGGCACAACATTTGCAATCCTCCAGTTCACAGGTACTAAACCTGTAGACAATGATGACTCAAATATCAAAGCCAAAGGCTCTGCTATCTCCTCCCTAGCTTCCCAGAGAATCCTCGGATAAATCCCATCCAGCCCAGGGGACTTGTCTACTTTCACTCCTTCTAGAATTGATAACACCTGTGCGTAACTAACCTCAATCCTTTCTAGTCTAATATCTGGTACCTCATTTTTCTCCTCTGCAATATTCTCCTTTTCCTGAGAAAACACCGATGAGAAATATTCATTTAGCACCTCTCCAATCTCCTCAGGATCCACACTCAACTTCCCACTTTTGTCTTTTGATTGGCCCTATTCGTATCCGAATCATCCTTTTATTCCTCACATACAAAGCTTTAGGGTTCTCCTTTATTCTATTTGCTAAAGACTGCTTTTGTCCTCTCTTTGCTCTTCATAACTCTCTCTTTAAATCCTTCCTAGCTGATCTGTAACTCTCCGTCGCCTCATCTGTACCATCTTGCCTCATCAACATATAAGCCTCCTTCTTCTTCGTAACAAGAGATGCAATTTCTGTCATAAACCATGGTTCCCTTACCTTATCACTTCCTCCCTGCCTGACAGGGACATACCTATCAAGAACATGCAATATCTGTTCCTTAAACCAGCTCCACATTTCCATTGTCCCCATCCCCTGCATTTTGCTACTCCATTCTATGCATCCTAATTCTTGCCTAATCGCATTATAATTGCCCTTGCCCCATCGATAACTCTTGACCTGTGGCATGTACCTATCCCTTTCCATTGCTAAACTGAACGTAACTGAATTATGGTCACTCTCTCCAAGGTGCTCACCTACAACTAAATCAAACGCCTGGCCTGGTTCATTACCAAGCACCAGATCCAGTGTGGCCTCCCCTCTTGTCGGCCCTTCGACATACTGTGTCAGGAAACCCTCCTGTAGACATTGGACAAAAACTGATCCATCCAACGCATTAGAGCTATAACATTTCCAATCAATGTTGGGGAAGATAAAGTCCCCCATAATGACCACCCTGTTCCTTTCACTCCTACCGAGGATAATGTTCTAATCCTCTCCTCCACCTCCCTGGAACTCTGCAGAGGCCTATAAAAAACTCCAAGCAGTGTGACCTCTCCTCTCCTGTTTCTAACCTCAGTCCACACTACCCCAGTAGACAGGTCCCTCGTCAAAGGTTCTCTCAGCCACCATTATACTGTCCTTGACTAACAAGGCCACACCTCCCCTTCTTTTACCACCCTTGCCTGTTCTTAATGAAAGATCTGAACCCGAGAACCTGCAACATCCATTCCTCACCCTGCTCTATCCATGTCTCCGAAATGACCACAACATCGAAGTCCCAGGTACCTATCCATGCTGCAAGCTCACCTACCTTATTTCGGATACCTCTGGTGTTGAAGTAGACACACTTCAAACCAGTTTGCTGTCTGCCAGCACATTCCTGTGACCGTAAAATCCTGTCTCTGTCCTTCCTACTCTCATCCTCCTGTGCATTGCAACTACACCTCCAGTTCCCATTTCCCTGCTGAGCTTGTTTAAACCCACTCGAACAGCAACAGCAAATTTCCCACCCAGGATATTTGTACCCCTCTGGTTCAAGTGAAGACAAGTCCCACCTTCCCCAGAATGAGCCCCAATTATCCAAAAACCTGAAACCCTCCCTCTTGCACCATCCTTGAGGCCACATATTCAGCTGATATCTGCCCCTATTCCTTGCCTCGCTATCTCGTGGCACAGGTAACAATCCAGAGATGACAACTCTGTTTGTTCGAGCTCTCAGCTTCCACCCTAGCTCCCTGAAATCCTGCCTTACATCCCTATCCCTCTTTCTACCTATGTCGTCGGTACCTACATGGTCAACGACTTGAGTCTGGTTACCCTCTCCCTTCAGGACCCCAAAGATACGATCCGAGACATCACGGACCCTGGCACCTGGAAGGCAACACACCAACCGTGAGTCTCGTTCGTTTCCAACAAACCTCCTATCAGAGCCTCTTACTATTGAATCCCCAATGACTAACACTCTCCTCCTTTCCCCCCTTCCCTTCTGTGCAACAGGGTCAGGCTCTGTGCCAGAGACCTGGGCCCCACTGTATACCCCTCAACAGTATCCAAAACGGTATACATGTTTTTCAGGGGAACGACCACAGGAGATCCCTCGACTGACTCTTTTTTTCTCCCCCTTTGAACAGTTACCCAGCTTTCTTCGTGCCTCGGAGTAATATTTCCCTGGAATTCTTATCTATCACAGCCTCTGCCTCCTGAATGATCTGAAGTTCATCCAGCTAGTTTAAACCCACCCGCTCCAGTTCCCTAACACGGTCTTGGAGAAACGAGAGTTGGGTGCACTTCCTGCAGATGTACTTGGATGGGACACTATTGGTGCCCCTGACCTCAAACATCCTGCAGGAGGAACATTGCTCTCCCTGCACTGCCATCCCTGCTAGTTCCCTTATCACAAAGTAAAAAATACTGACTTATATAGCTGGACGGAAATAAAAATAAGAAGCCCCTCATTTCCCAAAAGCTCAAATCAGAGACTCACTGCTCCCGGCAGACCCCTGTCCAGCTCTATCAGCAAGTGCTCCCTAAACAACCTCCACATTTCTGTCACGCATTCCCCTGAGAACATCTGTTCCCAATTTATGCTGAACAGTTCCTGCCTAATAGCATTGTAATTCCCCCTCCCCGAAGTAAGTACTTTCCCATGCCATCTACTCCTATCCCTCTCAATGAGTATAGTAAAGGTCAAGGAGTTATGATCACTTTAACCAAAATGTTCTCCCGCTGAGAGATCTGACACCTGACATGGTTCGTTACCAAGCACCAAATCCAATATGGCCTCCCCTCTAGTCGGCCTTTCTACATATTGAGTCAGGAATCCTTCCTGGACATTGGAATCTCCAATCACTTTTTATTTCAGACATTCTGGCTACCTATTCAGGTACTGGCTAAAGGCTCCAGTCCACTTCTTGAGACAAGTGTCATAGAGTCATACAACATGGAAACAGACCTTTGGGTCCAACTCATCCATGCTGACCAGATATCCTAAACTGAACTAATCCAATTTGCCAGGATTTAGTCCCTATCTCTCCAAATCCTTCCTATTCATACACCCATCCAAATGCCTTTTAAATTCTGTAATTATACCAGCCTCCACTACTTCCTCTGGCAGCTCGTTCCATATACGTACCACCCTCTGCGTGAAACAGTTGCCCCTTAGGTCCATTTTAAATGTTGCTCCTCTCACCCTAAACCTATACCCATCCCTTGGGGAAAAGGGCCTTGTCTATTTATCCTATCCATGCCCCTCATGATTTTATAAACCTCTATAAGGTCACCCCTCAGCCTCTCACGCTCCAGGGAAAACAGCCCCAGCCTCTTCTGATAACTCAAACCATCCAATCTTAGTAACATTCTTGTAAATCCTTTTGCATCCTTTCCAGTTCAATAACATCCTTCCTAAAGCAGTACAACCAAAATTGTTTGCAGAACTCCAAATGTGGCCGTATTAATGTCTTGTGTAGCTGGAACATAATGTCCCAACTCCTGTACTCGATGACATAAGGGAAGGGAAGTGTGTCAAACATCTTCAACACCCTGCCACTTTCAAGGAACTATGTACTTGAACCCTGAGGTCTCTCTGTTCGACAACACTCCCCAGGACCTTACCACTAACTGTGCAACTCCTGCCCTGGTTTGTCCAGCCAAAATGCAACACCTCGCATTTATCTGAATTAAATTGCATCTGCTACTCTTTGGTGTCCACTGGCTGTTCTTACTGGAACTGTTTGATGTATCAGAAACTGAGCATCATTTGGATTGTGTTGCCTGGGCAATAATGAATCATCAGCCTATCTTCCACGTGAAGAAGAGCTTACAGTGAATCATCAGGTGTGTCTACATCTCTCCCCATTGTCCACTGTCATCAATGGAAACCACAATAGGGAGGGAAGCAATTTCCTGCACCATTCACTATTACACATGACCACACAAAGCCATAGTTCCCTAGATTTGGGCTGAGTTGTGGTCTGAACGTAGAGAGTCTTCAATGGAATTGATCCTGTCAGCGTGCACTTACTGATATCAATGACCAGCTCCTTCATTTTGCTGATATTTAGGGAGAGGTTGTTGTCTTTACACCATGCCATGAAGCTCTCTATCTCTTTCCTGTACTCTGTGTCATCGTTGTTCGAGATCTGATCCACTACAGTGGTGTCATCACTAAATTTGTAAATGAAGTTGGAGCATAATTAGGTCACACAGTTTTGATGAATGAAATAATTGTGTGTTCTTGTTAACCAGATGTTCCAGAGATGGGTGTAGAGGTGGGGAGATAGTGTCTGGACCTATTGTGACGGTAGGAAAATTGTAGTGGATCAAGCAGTCTGGGAGGCTGGAGATGACGTGTGTCATTACTAAACTAACTTAGTTATCTAACCTAACTTGATGATCTTAATTCCTCCCCAAAATTCTTTAGTATTAATGGAACGTTCCAAGTGTCTTCCACTGTAAAGAGAGATGTTTAAATCCCCTGCCATTTGCCTCTTCACCGAAACATACAAAATCGGAGAAGTAGGCCATTCGGCCTGCCCCATTATGGCTGATCATGCAGACTCAGTGTCCCATTCCTGCCCTCTCCCCAAATTCCTTCATACCGTTAGCCCCAAGGGCCATCTCCAGCTCCCTCTTGAATCTATTGAATAAACTCACCCCAATAGCTTCCTGTGGGAGAGAATTTTACAGATTCACAACTCTATGAGGGACAACATTCTTCCTCAATCAGTCCTGACTGGCTTACCCCTTATTCTGAGACTGTGACCCCTAGTTGTGGACTTTCCCAATATCAGGAACATACTTCCTACATCTAGTCTGTCTAGTCCCATCAGGATTTTATATATTTCTGAGATTCCCCTCATTTTTCTGAATTCTAGTGAGTACAAGCCCAGTTGATCCAGTCTTTCCTCATACATCAGTCCTGTCATCCTGGGTATCAGGCTGGTGAACCTTCACTGGACTCCCTCAATAACAAGAATGTCCTTCCTCAGACTCAGAGACCAAAACTCCAGCCAATACTCAAGGTGTGACCTCACCAAGGCCCTGTGTAACTGCAGCAAGATATCCTGACTCCAATACCCCAATCCTCTCACAATGAAGGCCAGCATGGCATTAGCTTTCGTCTCTGCCCGCTGCACCTGCGTGCCAACCTTCAGCGACTGTTCCACCATGACACCCAGGTCTCACTGCACCCTCACCTTTTCCTAAACTGCCTCTGTTCAGACAATAATCTGCCTTCCTGGTTTTGTGATCAAAGTGGATAACCTCACACTGAGTCCATCCATCAGTGTAATAAAGGCCAGGAAGGAGCTGTTCCTGAACCTGTCGGTGAGAGTGTTCAAGGTTCTGTATCTCCTGCCTGATGGACGAGGTTGGAGGAGATCATTCCTGGGGTGGGAGGGGCCTTGGATGATGTTGGCAGCCTCTCTGTGGCAGTGAGCTGTGTAAATGGAGTCCATGGATGGGAGGGTGGATTCTGTGATGGTCTGGGCTGTGCACACAACCTTCTGAAGTTTCTTACGGTCCTGGGTAGATCTGTTACCGTATCAGGCTGTGATACACCCGGACAGTCTGCTCTCAATGGTGTATCTGTAGACGTTGGTGAGGGTCCTTATGGACATGTTGAATATCCTGAGGCACCTGAGGTGGCGCCTGAGGAAGAAGAGGCGTTGTTGTACCTTCTTAAACATCACATCTACGTGGGAAATCCAGGGCGGGT
Organism: Chiloscyllium punctatum; assembly: GCF_047496795.1. NCBI lineage: Eukaryota > Metazoa > Chordata > Chondrichthyes > Orectolobiformes > Hemiscylliidae > Chiloscyllium > Chiloscyllium punctatum. The sequence goes on from NC_092739.1 coordinate 168,580,423, forward strand.
TGTTGGTTATTATCACTCTGAGGAACTTCACAGTGTTCACCCTCTCAACCTCAGCTCCGTTGCTGTAGACAGGGGCATGACCTCCTTTCGTCCTACAGTCAATGATCAGTGGTTTTGTTTGCCGACATTGAGAGCGAGGTTGTTATTATTGCACCATGTCACCAAGCCCTCTATTAGATTAGATTATTAGATTACTTACAGTATGGAAACAGGCCCTTCGGCCCAACAAGTCCACACTGACTCTCTGAAGAGCAACCCCTACATATACCCCTTCACCTAACACTACGGGCAATTTAGCACAGCCAATTCACCTGACCTGCACATCTTTGTGACTGTGGGAGGAAACCGGAGCACCCGGAGGAAACCCTCACAGACACTGGGAGAATGTGCAAACTCCACACAGTTAGTCGCCTGAGGTGGGAATTGAACCCAGGTCTCTGGCGCTGTGAGGCAGCAGTGCTAACCACTGTGCCACCGTGCTGCCCCTGTATTCTGATTCATCATTGTTTGATGTCCATCCTACCACAGTGCTTTCGTCAGCAAATTTGTAAATGGTGTTCATTTGGAATTTGACTGCACAGTTGTGGGGAGTACAGTAGGGGACTGAGCACATATGCTTGGGGTCTGGAGGAAGTGAGAAGGCTAAAAAGGGTCATGAAATACGTTTAGCAAAGAGGTTTAAGGAAAATTCCAAAGCCACATGGATTCAGAATTGGCCTGCCCATAGAAGGCAGCAGGTAGTGAGGGCTAGTGGTGTTCTGCAGGGATCTATTCCGGGATCTATATGCTGTTTGTGGTATATATCAATGTCTTGGACGCATTGGTTCATTCTGTCCAGGTTTATTTCATCCCGTGATCTGAATACACTTGTTTTCTACGATCTACCTCTAATGCTTGCAAACAAATCTTTTCACTGTGCTTAGGTGCACGTGCCGATAAATCTAATCAATCAATCAATTAACGTTGGTGGTGGGGAACATGCTGGAGTCAATTATTAAGGATGTGATAAATCAGCGTTTGGAAAGCGATGATAGAGTCGGTCCTGATCAGTATGGATTCACTAAAGGGAAATCATGTTTGTCAAGCCTTCTGGAATTATTTGAGGATGAGACCAGTGAGTCGACAAGGGTGAATCAGTTGTTTATCTGGACTTCCAAAAGGCTTATGACAATGTTCCAAATGAGAGACTAGTGACAAAAATTAAAGTTCATGGTATCAGAGGTAATGTATTGACATGGATAGAGCACTGGTTGGCAGACAGGAAACAGAGAGTTGGAATAAACCAGTCCCTTTGGGCAGCACGGTGGCTCATTGGTTAGCACTGCTGCCTCACAGCGCCAGAGACCCAGGTTCAATTCCCGCCTCAGGCGACTGTCTGTGTGGAGTTTGCACATTCTCCCCTGTGTCTGCGTTCGGGTGCTCCGGTTTTCTCACACAGTCCAAAAATGTGCAGGTTAGGTGAATTGGCCATGCTAAATTGCCCGTAGTGTTGGGTGAAGGGGTAAACCTAGGGTAATGGGTCTGGGTGGGTTGTGCTTTGGAGGGTCGGTGTGGACTTGTTGGGCCGAAGGGCCTGTTTCCACACTGTAAGTAATCTAATCTAATCTTTTCAGAGTGGCAGGCATTGGTGAGTAGGGTATCGCAGGGTTTAGTGCTGGGACCCCAGCTGTTCACAATATACATGAACAATTTGGAGGAAGGAATTGAATGCCATATCTCCAAATTTGTATAAAGTTAAAAATCACACAACACCAGGTTTAGTCCAACAGGTTTATTTGGAAGCACTAGCTTTCGAAGTGCTGCCCCTTCATCAGGTGTTTCATTAGAAAGAAGCAGTGCTTTGAAAGCTAGTGCTTCCAAAAAAACCTGTTGGACTATAAGCTGGTGGTGTGTGGAGAAAGTGAGGACTGCAGATGCTGGAAACCAGAGTTTAGATCAGAGTGGTGCTGGAAAAGCACAGCAGGTCAGGCAGCATCTTAGGAGCAGGAGAGTCGACGTTTTGGGCAAGAGCCCTTCATCAGGAATGAGGCTTGTGGGCTGAGAGGTGAATGGGAGATGTGTGGGCCTGGGGGGGTAGGTAGCTGGGAATGCGATAAGTAGATGAAGGTGTTGGTCAGAGAGGAGGGCGGAGAGGATGGGTAAGAAGGAAGATGGACAAGTAGGACAGGCGATGAGGGTGGTGCCGAGTTGGAGGATTGGATCTGGGATAAGGTGGGGGGAGGGGAAATGGAGAAACTAGTGAAATCTACATTAATTAGGTAAAAACAAGGACTGCAGATGCTGGAAACCAGAGTCTAGATTAGAGTGGTGCTGGAAAAGCACAGCAGGTCAGGTAGCATCCGAGAAGCAGGAAAATTGACGTTTCCTGATGAAGAGCTTTTGCCCGAAAAGTCAATTTTCCTGCTCCTCAGAGGCTGCCTGACCTGCTGTGCTTTTCCAGCACCATTCTAATCTAAATCTACATTAATACCATGTGGTTTGAGGGTCCCAAGGCAGAAGATGAGACATTCTTCCTCCAGGCATTCGGTGGCTAGAGTTTGGTGATGGAGGAGGCCCAGGACTTGCATGTCCTTGGGGGAGAGGGAGAGTGAGTTAAAATTTTCAGCCACAGGGCAGTGGGGTTGCTCAGTGCGTGTATCCTAGACACGTTCTCCGAAACATTCTGCAAGCCTGCGTCCTGTCTCCCCAGTGCAGAAGAGAACGCACTGAGAGCAATGGACACAGTAGATAATGTGTGTGAAAGTACAGGTATATCTCTGTCAGGTGTGGAAGGATCCTTTGGGGCCTTGGACAGAGGTGAGGGAGGAGGTGTGGGTGCAGGTTTTACAGTTCTTGCGGTGGAAGGGGAAGGTGCCAGGAGGGGAGGGTGATTTGGTGGGAACCGTGGACCTCACAAGGGAATCGTGGAGGGAATGGTTTCTGCAGAACTTGGGTGGAGAGGGAAATATATCCTGGTAGTGGGGTCAATTTGTAGGTGGTGGAAATAGCAAAGTGTGATGCAATGTATCCAGAGGTTGGTGGGATGGAAGGTGAGGACCAGAGGGGTTCTGTTCCTGTTGTGATTGGAGGGGTGAAGTTAGAGGGCAGAGGTACAGGAAGTGAAGAAGATGCACTGGAGAGCATTGTCAACCATGTGAGAGGAGAAGAATGAGATCATCTGGGATGTTCCATGGTGGAATTGGTCCTTCTGGGAGCAGATGTGGCGGAGGCAGAAGAATTATGTGTAAGGGATAGTGTTTTTATAGGAGGTAGGGTGGGAGGAGGTGTAGTCCAGGTAGCTGTGGGAGTCAATTGGTTTGAATTACATGTCCGTGTTAAGTTGGTCACAGGAAATGGAGATGGAGAGGTTCAGGAAGGGGAGGGAGGGAGGTGTCCAAGATGGTCCAGGTGAATTTGAGGTCAGGGTGGGAGGTGTTGGTGAAGTTGAGGGACTGTTCAACCTCCTCGCTGGAGCACCAGTCATCAGTGTAGCGGAGGAAGAGGTGGGGAGTGGTGCTGGTGTAACTATGGAAAATGGACTGTTCCATGTACCCAGAGTCTAGATTAGAGTGGTACTGGAAAAGCACAGCAGGTCAGGCAGCATCCCAGGAGCAGGACTGTCTGACCTGCTATGCTTTTCTAGCACCACTGTAATCTTGACTCTGATCTCCAGGACCTGCAGTCCTCACTTTCACCTGTTCCATGTACCTGATAAAGAGGCAGGCATAGCTGGGGCCCGTGTGGGTGCCCATGGCTACCCCTTTGCTCAGGAGGAAGTGAGAGGATTAGAAGGAGAAATTATTGAGGTTGAGGACCAATTCAGCCATTCCGATGAGTGTGTCAGTGGAAGGGTATGGGTTGGGCTGGCAGGAGAGGAAGAAATGAAGGGCTTGGAGGCCTTTGTCATGGTGAATAAATGTGTACAGGAACTGTCCTGTATGGCACTGGACAGGCTAGATGTGGGAAGAGTGTTCCTGATGTTGGGGAAGTCCAGAACTAGGGGTCACAGTCTCAGAATAAGGGGTAAGCCATTCAGGACTGAGACGAGGAAGAATTTCTTCACTCAGAGAGTTGTGGACCTGTGGAATTCTCTCCCACAGGAAGAGGCCAGTTCATTAGATAGATTCAAGAGAGAGCTGGACATAGCCGTTGTGCATAAAGGGATTAAGGAATTGGGGAGTTGGTGGGAATCGGACACTGAAACTGCATGATCAGCTATGATCATATTGAATGGTGGGGCAGGCTCGAAGGGCTGAATGGCCTACTCCTGCCCTGTTATTCTATGTTTTTCTAAAACTTCTCTCCAACAGTTTCCCAACCATTGATGTGAGACTTACCAATCTATCGTTTCCTGGATTTTCTCAATTTCCCTTCTTGAACAGAGGAACAACATTAGCTACTCACCAGTCCTCTGGGACTTCTCCAGTGGCCAGTGAGGATACAGAGATCTTGGTCAAAACCCCATCAATTTCCTCTCTTGCCTCTCTCAATAACCAAGGGTCAATAACATCAGGCTCTGGGGACTTAGCCATCTTAATGCTCTTCAAGAGACCCAATACCACTTCTTTGTTGATCTCAAAATGCACCCCCCCCCCCACCCCCCCCAGCATATTATTAAGGTCCACCCAAACCTCTCTATCCTCTATATCCTTCTCCTGGGTGAATACTGATGCAAAGTCTTCATTTGGGATCTCACCCACATCCTCTGCCTCCAAGCACAACTTTCTTTTTTTTTAGATTAGATTACTTACAGTGTGGAAACAGGCCCTTCAGCCCAACAAGTCCACACCGCCCCACCGAAGCGTACCCACCCATACTCCTACATCTACATCTACATCAACCCCTTACCTAACACTACGGGCAATTTAGCATGGCCAATTCACCTGACCTACACATCTTTGGACTGTGGGAGGAAACCGGAGCACCCGGAGGAAACCCACGCAGACACGGGGAGAACGTGCAAACTCCACACAGTCAGTCGCCTGAGGTGGGAATTGAACCCGGGTCTCTGGCGCTGTGAGGCAACAGTGCTAACCACTGTGCCACCGTGCCACCCATTGAGTGGTCTTGCCTTCTCCCTTGTTGTGCTCTTGTTTTTAATGTACGTATAGAATACCTTGGGATTCTCTTTAACCCTATTTGACAAGATCATTTCACGGCCCCTTCTTGCTCCCCTGATTCCCTGCTTGGGTTCCTTCCTACTTTCTTTATATTCCTCATGGGCCCAGTCTGATTTTAGCCACCTAAACTTTACGTGTACTTCTTTTTCCCTTTTGAGTGAAGTGAATTAATCTAAGAGTTGTGGCTGTCTCCTGAAACCGATGTCCCTGTAACTCTCCCTTTTGTTTTAATTTCAGAAATATACTTTATTCATACAATTGTTTTATGTGTAGATAGTCACTTCAACAGTTTGGTTCTATTCAGTGATATGGAGGTGTCAGTGTTGGACTGGGGTGGGCAAGGTCAGAAGTCATGTAATACCAGGTTCTAGTCCAACAGGTTTGTTTGAACTCACAAGCTTTTGGAGCGCAGTCCCTTTGTCAGGGTGAACTCAACTTCATGTGACAAAGGGACAGTGCTCCCAAATCATGTGATTTCAAATAAACCTGTTAGACTATAACCTGATGTCGTCTGACTTTTGACCTTGCTATATACTGTAGCATATAAAGAAACAAACAAACATTGGAGTTTGTTTCCAGCCAGCAAATAAAGCAAAGGCAGTTCTCATTTGTTCAAGATTATATTTACAAATATTCGAGGCACCAGGGTGGGCTCCAATACTGAGGGTTAGAGGTTTATAAAATCATCAGGAGCATGGATAGGGTAAATAGACAGACCGCCCAACTGTGAGCATGAGGCAGAAGAACATATAGGTAAACAGATTATGGAAAGATGTAGAGGCAATAGGGTAGTGGTGATGGGAGATTTTAATTTTCCCAACATTTACTGACTGGGATACACTTAGTGTCAGAGGTCTGGATGGGGTTGAATTTGTAAGAAGCGTCCAGGAGAGATTTCTGGAGCAGTATGTCAATAGTCCGACGAGGGAAGGGGCCATATTGGACCTGGTACTGGGGAACGAGCCAGGACAGGTGGTAGAAGTTGCAGTGGGGGATTTCTATGGGAACAGTGACCACAATTCTGTAAGTTTTAGAATACTCGTAGATAAAGAAGAGAGTGGTCCTAAGGGAAGAATACTAAACTGGGCCAAGGCCAATTATATCAAAATTAAGCAGGAGCTGGGAAATGTGGATTGGACACATCTATTTGAAGAGAAGTCCATATTTGATATGTGGGAGGCTTTCAAAGATAGGTGAAAGATAGTACAGGATAGGCATGTCCCGTTGAAGACAAAGGATAGGAAAGGCAAGATTCATGAACCATGGATGACAGAAGAAATTGTACGACTAGCCAAGAGGAAAAGGGAAGCGTACATAAGGTCTAGGCAGTTAGGAACAGAACAGGCCTTGAAGGAATATCGGAAGAGTAGGACAAGTCTTAAATGAGGAATCAAGCGGGTTAAAAGGGGTCATGAAATAGCTTTAGCGATCAGAATTAAGGAGAATCCCGAGACCTTTTATTCTTATATAAAAAGCAATCAGGTAACTAGAAAAAGGATAACAAAGGATAACAAAGGATCCACTAAAGGATAACAAAGGAAGGCTGTGTATCGAACCTGAGAGAATGGGTGAGATTCTGAATGATTATATTGAGTCAGTGTTCACTGAGGAGAGGAACATGATGAATCATGAGATTAGAGATAGAAGTTTGATTCGTCTGGATCACATTTGCATAAGTAGGGAACAGTTGTTGCAAGTGATGAATAAATATGTCCCTCTGAGACAGGCAAAAAGGTGTAAGATAAAGGAACCTTGGATGACGAGAGCGGTGGTGCTTCTCATCAAAAGGAAAAAGGTAGCTTACGTAAGGTGGAGGAAGCTAGGGTCAAGCTCAGCTCTACAGGATTACAGGCAGGCAAGAAAGGAGCTCAAAAATGGTCTGAGGAGAGCCAGGAGGGGGCACGAGAAAGGCTTGGCAGAACGGATTAGGGAGAACACAAAGGCATTTTACACTTATGTGAGGAATAAGAGAATGGTCAAAGAAAGAGTAGGCCCGATCAGGGATAGCATAGGGAATTTGTGTGTGGAGTCTGAGGAGGTAGGGGAAGCCCTCAATGAGTTTTTTGCTTCTGTCTTTACGAAAGAAACGAACTTTGTAGTGAATGAAATCTTTGAAGAGCAGATGTGCATGCTGAAATGGATAGAGATAGAGGAAGCTGATGTGCTGAAAATTCTGTCAAACATTAAGATTGACAAGTCGCCAGGCCCAGACCAGATTTGTCCTCAGCTGCTTTGGGAAACGAGAAATGCAATTGCTTCGCCACTTGCGGAGATCTTTTCATCCTCGCTCTCCACTGGAGTCATACCTGAGGACTGGAGAGAGGCAAATGTAATTCCTCTCTTCAAGAAAGGAAATAGGGAAATCCCCAGCAATTACAGACCAGTCAGTCTCACATCTGTCGTCTGCAAGGTGTTAGAAAGGATTCTGAGGGATAGGATTTATGAGGGGCAGGTCATGCCTCACAAACCTTATCGAGTTCTTTGAGGATGTGACTAGAAAAGTTGATGAGGGTCGAGCTGTGGATGTGGTGTATATGGACTTCAGCAAGGCATTTGGTAAGGTTCTCCATGGTAGGCTCATTCAGAAGGTCAGGAGGAATGGGATTCAGGGGAACATAGCTGTCTGGATACAGAATTGGCTGGCCAACAGAAGACAGTGAGTGGTAGTAGAAGGAAAATATTCTGCCTGGAAGTCTGTGGTGAGTGGTGTTCCACAGGGCTCTGTCCTTGGGCCTCTACTGTTTGTAATTTTTATTAATGACTTGGATAAGGGGATTGAAGGATGGATCAGCAAGTTTGCAGACGACACAAAGGTTGGAGGTGTCGTTGACAGTATAGAGGGCTGTTGTAGGCTGCAGCGGGACATTGACAGGATGCAGAGATGGACTGAGAGTTGGCCGATGGAGTTCAACCTGGATAAATGCGAGGTGATGCATTTTGGAAGGTCGAATTTGAAAGCTGAGTACAGGATTAAGGATAGGATTCTTGGTAGTGTGGAGGAACAGAGGGATCTTGGGGTGCAGGTTCATAGATCCCTTAAAATGGCCACCCAAGTGGACAGGGTTGTTAAGAAAGCATATGGTGTTTTGGCTTTTATTAACAGGGGGGTTGAGTTTAAGAGTCGTGAGATCTTGTTGCAGCTCTATAAAACTTTGGTTAGACCGCACTTGGAATACTGCGTCCAGTTCTGGTCGCCCTATTATAGGAAAGATGTGGATGCTTTGGAGCGGGTTCAGAGGAGGTTTACCAGGATGCTGCCTGGACTGGAGGGCTTATCTTATGAGGAGAGGTTGACTGAGCTCGGACTTTTATCATTGGAGAAAAGGAGGAGGAGAGGGGACCTAATTGAGGTATACAAGATAATGAGAGGCATAGATAGAGTCGATAGCCAGAGACTATTTCCCAGGGCAGAAATGACTAACACGAGGGGTCATAGTTTTAAGCTGGTTGGAGGAAAGTATAGAGGGGATGTCAGAGGGGGTTCTTTACACAGAGAGTTGTGAGAGCATGGAATGCGTTGCCAGCAGCAGTTGTGGAGGCAGGGTCATTGGGGGCATTTAAGAGACTCCTCGACATACATATGGTCACAGAAATTTGAGGGTTCATACATTAGGTCTACCTTACATGAGCATCAATGGTCGGCACAACATCGTGGGCTGAAGGGCCTGTTCTGTGCTGCACTGTTCTATGTTCTATGTTCTATGTGTTGGGTAGGCTAGAGGTTATTAAGGTGGACAAATCCCAGGTTGCTGAGGGAGATGAGAGAGGAAATAGCTGGGGCCCTGACAGATATCTTTGTAGCATCCTTAAATACAGGTGAGGTGCTGGAGGACTGGAAGGTTGCTCATGTTGTCCCCCTGTATAAGAAGGGAAGTAGGGATATTTCGCATAACTACAGACCAGTGAGTCTGATGTCAGTGTTGGGAAGTTGCTGGAGAGGGTAGTGAGGGATAGGATCTATTTATATTTAGAAAAGAATGGGCTCATCAGTGATAGGCAACATGGTTTTGTGTGGGGGAGATTGTGTCTTAGTTCTTTGAGGATGTGACCAAGTTGATAGATGAAGAAAGGGCTGTAGATGTCATATACATGCACTTTTCGTTAGGCGTTTGATAAGGTTCCTCATAGTAAAGTAGAGAGGGTGGGAAAGAAGGTGTCTGGCATGCTTGCCTTTATTGATTGGGGAATTGATACAAGAGTCAGGATGCCTTATTGCAGCTTTATTAGATTTTGGTTTGGCCACATTTAAAGTATTGCTTTCAGTTCTGGACACCACATTCCAGGAAGGATGTAGAGGCATTAGAGAGGGCGCAGAAGAGGTTTCCCAGGATGCTACGTGGATTAGAGGGTATGGGCTATAAGGAGAGGCTGGAAAAACTCAGGTTGTTTTCCCTGGAGTGGTAGAGGCTGAGGGGGAGACTTGAAGTCTATAAAATTATCAGATGCATTGATAGGGTTGACGGTCAGAATATTTTTCATAGAGTTGAAATGTCTCAAACTAGGAGGCATGCATTTAAGATGAGAGGGGGAAAGTTCAAAGAAGATTAGTGGGGCAGGTTTTTTTCCACAGAGAATGGTCGGAGTCTGAAGCATGCTGTTAGGGTTGATAGTGGAGGCAGCTATGTATACATGAGGGGTGTTTCAGGGACTTTTAGATCAGCACATGCAAGGAATGGAGGAATATGGAGCAAGAGTTAAGGTTAATGTGGTGTCATGTTCAGCACAACATTGTGGGTCAAATGATCCATCCCTCTGCTGTACACTCTGAAAATTTCAACAAATTAAACAGCATTTTTAAGGACATGACAAGAATAGGTGATGTCTCCATGGAGGAACAAATAACTGCACACACTGGAATCTGTACATGTGGGTCAAACAGCAGCCATGGGGACAGAGTAGACTAATATTTCGAGTATAGACAACATCATCAAAGGCCCCTCCCACCCCGGGAATGATCTCTTACAACCTCTTCCATCAGGCAGAAGATACAGAAGCTTGAACACTCTCACCAACAGGTTCAGGAACAGCTTCTTCCTGGCTGTTATTACACTGATGGATGGACTCTCTAATCACAAATCATGCTGATCAGAGCTCTGATGCTTTCTGACCCACTGAGATTTCCAGCATTTGTTGTTTTCAGTTGTCTCCATGAACTTTACTAAAGTATTTGATTCATTCATTTATTGTCATGTGTACCAAAGTACAGTGAAAAGCTTTCTTTACGAACAGTTCAAGCAGATCACAGTGAGTAAGGATGTACAGATCAGAGAAAGACTTAGAAGCATACAGGTTACATTGCACGGGGTGTGGGCTTGGCAAGATCAGCAATAGCTCCCAACAGTGAGTGTGACGTCAAAGAACAAATAGACCATCAGATTATGGAAAGATGTAGAGGCAACAAGGTGGTGGTGATGGGAGATTTTCATTTTCCCACTTAGTGTCAGAGGTCTGGATGGGGTAGGATTTGTAAGAAGCATCCAGGAGAGTTTTCTAGAGCAGTGTGTCAACACTCTGACGAGGGAAGGGGCCATATTGGATCTGGTACTGGGGAACGTGCCAGGCCAGCTAAGAACAGAACGGGCCTTGGAGGAATATTAGAAGAGTAGGACCAGTCTTAAACGAGGAATCAAGTGGGCTAAAAGGGGTCAGGAAATACCTTTAGTGAGCAGAATTAAGGAGAATCCTGAGGCCCTATTATTCTTATGTAAGAAGCAAGAGGGTAACCAGAGAAACGGTTGGTCCACTAAAGGATAAGGAAGGAAGATTGTGTGCTGAGCCTGAGCGAATGGGTGAGATTTTCAATGATTACTTTGCGTCAGTGCTCACTGAGGAACGGGAGATGATGAATGCTGAAATTAAAGATAGAAGTTGTTTCCTGTGGATTATGTTGACTTAAGGAGGGAAGATGTGTTCGGTAGGGTAAAGGATATGACTGTGGACAAATCCCCAGAACCAAATGGGATCGATCCCAGAGTGCTGAGGGAGGCGAGAGAGGAAATAGCTAGGGCCCTGACAGATAACTTTGTAGCATCCTTAAACACAGGTGAGGTGCTGGAGGACTGGAGGGTTGCTCATGTTGTCCCCCTATTCAAGAAGGGCAGGAGGGATATTCCAGATAACTACAAACCAGTGAGCCTGACGTCAGCGGTGGGAAAGTTGCTGGAGAAGGTACTGAGGGATAGGATCTATTTACATTTGGAAAAGAATGGGCTTATCAGTGATAGGCAACATGGTTTTGTGCGGGGGAAATCGTGCTTTACCAACTTAATAGAGTTCTTCGAAGAAGTGACCAAGTTGGTAGTTGAAGGAAAGGCTGTTGATGTCATATACATGGACTTTAGTAAGGTATTTGATAAGGTACCCCATTGTAGACTAATGGAGAAAGTGAAGACACGTGGTGTGCAGGGTGTTCTAACGAGGTGGATAAAGAACTGGTTGAGCAACAGGAGACAGAGAGTAGTAGTTGAAGGGAGTTTCTCGAAATGGAGAAAGGTGACCGTGGTGTTCCACAGGGGTCAGTGTTGGGGCCACTGTTGTTTGTAATATACAGAAATGATCTGGGAGAGGGCACTGTTGGTATGATCAGCAAGTTTGCAGATGACACAAAGATTGGTGGAGTAACATACGAAACTGTCACAGAATACAGAAGAATATAGATAGACTGGAGAGTTGATGGAGAAATGGCAAATGGAGTTCAATCCAGGCAAATATGAGGTGATGCATTTTGGGAAGTCTAATTTGAGAGCGAATTATACAGTAAACGGAAGAACCTTGGGAAAAGTTGATGAGCAGAGAGATCTGGGAGTTCAGGTCCATTGTACCCTGAAGGTTGCTGCACAGGTGGATAGAGTGGTCAAGAAGGCATATAGTATGCTTGCCTTCATTGGACGGGGTATTGAGTATAAGAGCTGGCAAGTCATGTTAAAATTGTACAAGACATTGGTTCGGCCGTATTTAGAATACTGTGTACAGTTCTGGTCACCACATTACCAAAAGGATGTGGACGCTTTGGAGAGGGTGCAGAGAAGGTTTACGAGGATGTTGCCTGGTATGGAAGGTGCTCGCTATGAAGAGAGGTTGAGTAGGTTAGGATTGTTTTCACTAGAAGAAAGGAGATTGAGGGGGGACCTGATTGAGGCCTACAAATTCATGAAGGGTATAGACAGGGTGGGTAGAGATAAGCTTTTTCCAGGGTGAAGGATTCCATAACGAGAGGTCATGCTTTCAAGGTCAGAGGTGGAAAGTTTAAGGGGGATACACGCGGCAAATACTTCACACAGAGGGTGGTGGGTGTCTGGAACGTGTTGCCAGTGGAGGTGGTAGAGGCAGGCACGGTAGAGTCATTTAAGATGCGTCGGGACAGATACATGAGAAGGTGGGGAGCAGAGAGATACAGATGTGTAGGAATTGGGCGACAGGTCTAGGTAGTGGATTTGGATCCGGCACAAGCTTGGAGTTTAATGTGGAAAAGTATGAGGTGATTCACTTTGGAAGGAGCAATAGGAATGCAGAGTACTGGCCTAATGGTAAGATTCTTGGTGTGTCAATGAACACAGAGATTTTGGTATCCACGTACATAGATCCTTGAAAATTGCCACCCAGGTTGACAGGGTTGTTAAGAAGGCATTGTGTTAGCTTTTATTAATAGAGGGATTGAGTTTCGGAACCATGAGGTCATGTTGCAGCTGTACAAAACTCTGGTGCGGCCGCAATTGGAGTATTGTGTACAGATCTGGTCACCGCATTATAAGAAGGATGAGGAAACTTTGGAAAGGGTTCAGAGGAGATTTACCAGGATGTTGCCTGGTATGGAGGGAAGGTCTTATGAGGAAAGGCTGAGGGACTTGAGGCTGTTTTTATTAGAGAGAAGTTTGAGAGGTGACTTAATAGAGACTTAAAAGATAATCAGAGGTGTGGATAATGAGAGCCTTTTTCCTCAGATGGTGATGACTAGCACGAGGGGACATAGCTTTAAATTGAGGGGTGATATAGGAAAGATATTCAGAGGTAGTTTCTTTACTCAGAGAGTAGCAGGGCATGGAATGCATTGCCAGCAACAGCAGTAGACTCACCAACTTTAAGGGCATTTGAATGGTCATTCGATAGACATATGGACAAGAACGGAATAGTATAGGCTAGATGGGCTTCAGATTGGTTCACAGATCGGCACAACATCGAGGGCCGAGGGTCTGTACTGCGCTGTAATGTTCTATGTTCTTTGAAAAAGTTTCACCCAGAGGGTGGTGGGTGCCTTGAACATGCTGCCAGTCAAGGTGGTGGAAGCAGACACGTTAACAATGTTTAAGATGTATCTTGGCAGACAAATAAGACAAAGAGAGGAATAGATACTGTGCATTGGCAAAAAGGACCTTCTTATGGGCCAAAGGACCTGATCCTGTGCTGTCCTCTTCTTTATTCTTTGTAGTCAGTGGTAAAGTAAGTTGCAATGCAGAATTAAAATACTTGCAAACAGATATGGATGGAATGAATGAGTTACCTACATGTGACAGATTAAGTTTAACATGGTTAGATGTGAGCTTACCCATTTGTTCAGAGGAATAAAAAGGCAGCTTATATGTTGGAATGGAGAGTAATTTCAGAGTGCTTCAGTAATTTCAGAGGGATCTGAGTGTTCTCATGCATGAACTGCAGAAAACTAGCGGGGGAGTCAGCAACGAGAACAAAGGCAAATTGAATTTTTGACATTTATTGTGAAAGGAATAGAGTATTAAAAATAGGTGAAGTGTTTCTGCAGCTGTATTAGGCATGAGTGAGACTGTACCTGGAGAGTTGTTTTGGTCCCCTTACTTGGGGAGGGATGGAGTTGTATTGGAGGCAGCTCAGAGGAGGTTCACTGGCTTAATTCCAGAGATAAAGGGTTTATCCTATGAAGAGAGATTGAGCAGTTTAGGCCAATACGTTCTGGAGTTTAGAAGAACGAGAGGAGATCAAATGTAAGCTGCTGAAGGGAACTGACAAAGTAGATGTTAAGAGATGTTTCCTCATATGGGTCATTCTAGATCAATTGATTGATTGATGGATTTGATTGATTGTTACTTGAATCTAAGGACAGTGAAAAGCTTTGTTTGTAAGCAGAACCGGCAGATCATAGTAAGGAAGGACACATGGGTTATTGGGGGAAAAACAAACTTGCACACATAAAGGCATACAGGTTACACTGCACAGGGCGCTACTCAGCGAGATCAGCGATAGCAAGATCAGCATTATTTGAGGTTAGAGAGTCCATCCATCAGTGTAATAAAGGCCGGGAAGGAGCTGTTCCTGAACCTGTCGGTGAGAGTGTTCAAGGTTCTGTATCTCCTGCCTGATGGACGAGGTTGGAGGAGATCATTCCCGGGGTGGGAGGGGCCTTGGATGATGTTGGCAGCCTCTCTGTGGCAGTGAGCTGTGTAAATGGAGTCCATGGATGGGAGGGTGGATTCTGTGATGGTCTGGGCTGTGCACACAACCTTCTGAAGTTTCTTACGGTCCTGGGTAGATCTGTTACCGTATCAGGCTGTGATACACCCGGACAGTCTGCTCTCAATGGTGTATCTGTAGACGTTGGTGAGGGTCCTTATGGACATGCTGAATATCCTGAGGCACCTGAGGAAGAAGAGGCGTTGTTGTACCTTCTTAAACATCGCATCTACGTGGGAAATCCAGGGCGGGTTGTTGGTTATTATCGCTCTGAGGAACCTGATGCTCTTCACCCTCTCAGCCTCCGCTCCGTTGGTGTAGCTGGGGGTGTGTTCTCCTACTTGCTTGCTGAAGTTAATGATCAGTTCGTTAGTTTTGCTAGTATTGACAGAGAGTTTGTTCTCATTGCACCACATCACCAAGCCCTCTGTTTCCTTCCTTTATTCTGACTCGTTGTCGTTAGATGTCCATCCTCCCACGGTGCTGTCATCAGCGATCATGTAGATGGAGTTTGTTCAGAGTTTGGCCACACAGCTGTGGGTGTACAGGGAGTACAGGAGGGGGCTGGGAACACATCCTTGGGGGACTCCAGTCTTGAGGGTCCTCGTGGAGGAGGTGCTGTTGTCTATCCTCACTGACTGCAGTCTGTGGGTCAGGAAGCTGAGGATTCAGCTATAGGGGATAGGATCCGGACTTGTAGTCCAGCAAGTAAGCTAGCTGTGTGTCAGGATGCCCAAGACTGTAGGGAGGCTGTGGAGAAGGTAGCACTGACAGGGACTACTTGCGGACACAGAGATGGGCTCAAGTGCGTATACTTCAACGCAAGGAGTATCAGAAATAAGGTGGGTGAACTTAAGGCGTGGATCGGTACCTGGGACTACGATGTTGTGGCCATCACGGAAACGTGGATAGATGAGGGACAGGAATGGCTGTTGGAGGTTCCTGGTTACAGATGTTTCAGTAAGATTAGGGAGGGTGGTAAAAAAGGAGGGGGGGTGGCATTGCTAATTAGAAATGGTATAACGGCTGCAGAATGGAAGTTTGAGGGGGATCTGCCTCTGGAGGTAGTATGGGCTGAAGTCAGAAATAGGAAAGGTGCAGTCACCTTGTTGGGTGTTTACTATAGGCCCCCCAATAGCAGCAGAGATGTGGAGAAACAGATTGGGAAACAGATTTTGGAAAGGTGCAGAAGCCACAGGGTCGTAGTCATGGGCGACTTCAACTTCCCAAATATCGATTGGAAGCTCTTTAGATCAAGTAGATTGGATGGGGCGGTGTTTGTGCAGTGTGTCCAGGAAGCTTTTCTAACGCAGTATGTAGAATGTCCAACCAGAGGGGAGGCCATATTGGATTTGGTACTCGGTAATGAACCGGGACAAGTGGTGGGCTTGTTAGTGGGTGAACATTTTGGTGATGGTGACCACAATTCTGTGACTTTCACCTTGGTTATGGAGAGAGATAGGTGCGCACAACAAGGAAGATTTTACAATTGGGGGAAGGGAAATTACGATGCTGTAAGACAGGATTTGAGGAGCATACGTTGGGAGCATAGGCTGTCAGGGAAGGATGTGGTGGAAATGTGGAACTTTTTCAAGGAGCAGATACGACGTGTCCTTGATATGTATGTACCTGTCAGGCAGGAAAGAAATGGTCGTGTGAGGGAGCCTTGGTTGACGAGGGAGGTTGAATGTCTAGTAAAGAGGAAGAAGGAGGCTTACATAAGGTTGAGGAAACAGGGTTCAGACAGAGCAGTGGAGGGATACAGGATAGCCAGAAGGGACCTGAAGAAAGGGATTAGGAGAGCTAAGAGAGGGCATGAAAAATCCTTGGCGGATAGGATCAAGGATAACCCTAAGGCATTCTATGCGTATGTGAGAAACCTGAGAATGACGAGAACGAGGGTAGGTCCGATCAAGGACAGTAGTGGGAGACTGTGTATTGAGTCGGAAGAGATAGGAGAGGTCTTGAACAAGTACTTCTCTTCAGTATTTACGAACGAGAGGGACCGTATTGTTGATGAGGAGAGTGTGAAACGGACTGATAAGCTAGAAGAGATACCTGTTAGGAAGGAAGATGTGTTGGACATTTTGAACAACTTGAGGATAGACAAGTCCCCCGGGCCTGATGGGATATATCCTAGGATTATGTGGGAAGCAAGAGAGGAAATTGCAGTACCGTTGGCAATGATCTTCTCGTCTTCACTGGCAACGGGGGTGGAACCAGGGGACTGGAGAGTAGCGAATGTTGTGCCCCTGTTCAAAAAAGGGAATAGGGATAACCCCGGGAATTACAGGCCAGTTAGTCTTACTTCTGTGGTAGGCAAAGTAATGGAAAGGGTACTGAGGGATAGGATTTACGAGTATCTGGAAAGACACTGCTTGATTAGGGACAGCCAGCACGGATTTGTGAAGGGTAGGTCTTGCCTTACAAGTCTTATTGAATTCTTCGAGGAGGTGACCAAGCATGTGGATGAGGGTAGAGCAGTGGATGTAGTGTACATGGATTTTAGTAAGGCATTTGATAAGGTTCCCCATGGTAGGCTTATGCGGAAAGTCAGGAGGCATGGGATAGAGGGAAATTTGGCCAATTGGATAGAGAACTGGCTAACCGGTCGAAGTCAGAGAGTGGTGGTAGATGTTAAATATTCAGCCTGGAACCCAGTTACAAGTGGAGTTCCGCAGGGTTCAGTTCTGGGTCCTCTGCTGTTTGTAATTTTTATTAATGACTTAGATGAGGGAGTCGAAGGGTGGGTCAGTAAATTTGCAGATGATACGAAGATAGGTGGAGTTGTGGACAGTGAGGAGGGCTGTTGTCGGCTGCAGAGGGACTTAGATATGATGCAGAGCTGGGCTGAGGAGTGGCAGATGGAGTTCAACCCTGCCAAGTGTGAGGTTGTCCATTTTGGAAGAACAAATAAGAATGCGGAATACAGGGTTAATGGTAGGGTTCTTAGTCAGGTGGAGGAACAGAAGGATCTTGGGGTCTATGTACATAGATCTTTGAAGGTTGCCACTCAGGTGGATAGAGTTTGTAAGAAGGCCTATGGAATATTATCGTTCATTAGCAGAGGGATTGAATTCAAGAGTCGTGAAGTGATGTTGCAGCTGAACAGGACTTTGGTTAGGCCACAGTTGGAGTACTGTGTGCAGTTCTGGTCGCCTCACTTTAGGAAAGATGTGGAAGCTTTGGAGAGGGTGCAGAGAAGATTTACCAGGATGTTGCCTGGAATGGAGAGTAGGTCGTACGAGGATAGGTTGAGAGTTCTCGGCCTTTTCTCGTTGGAACGGCGAAGGATGAGGGGTGACTTGATAGAGGTTTATAAGATGATCAGAGGAATAGATAGAGTAGACAGTCAGAAACTTTTTCCCCGCGTACAACAGAGTGTTACAAGGGGACATAAATTTAAGGTGAAGGGTGGAAGGTATAGGGGAGATGTCAGGGGTGGGTTCTTTACCCAGAGATTGGTGGGGGCATGGAATGCGCTGCCCGTGGGAGTGGTAGAGTCAGAATCATTGGCGACCTTTAAGCGGCATTTGGATAGGTACATGGATGGGTGCTTAATCTAGGATAGAAGTTTGTCACAACATCTTGGGCCGAAGGGCCTGTTCTGTGCTGTATTGTTCTATGTTCTATGTTCTATGAGCTGAGACCAAGGTCTCGGAGTTTTGAGATCAGTCTGGAGGGGATGATGGTCCTGAAGGTGGAACCGGGGGTCAATGAGCAGGGTTTCTGATGTAGGTGTCCTTGTTTTTGGTCGCCACATTACCAAAAGGATATGGAAGCTTTGGAGAGGGTGCAATACCTGGAACACATTACCAGCAGAGGTGGTAGAGGCAGGCAGAGTAGATTCATTTAAGGTGCATCTGGACAGATACATGAGTGGGTGGGGAGCAGAGGGATACAGAGGCTTAGGAATTGGGCGACCGGTTTAGACAGTAGATTTGGATCAGCTCAGGCTTGGTTGGCCGAAGGGCCTGTTCATGGGCTGAAAATTTGGTCTTTGGTCTTTATGTCAGGCATGAGTGCAGGGTGAGGGAAATGGCATCCACTACAGACCTGTCACATCGGTCGGTATATTGTAGGGGATCGAGGCGGGGGAGACTGGAGTCAGTGTGGACCATGACCAGCCTCTCGAAGCACTTCATGAGAGGTCATTGTTTTAAGATAAAGAGCAGCTGGTTTAAAACAGAGATAATGAGAAATTGTTTCTCTGAAAGCATAATGAATCTATGGAATTCACTACCCAGAGTGCAGTAGATGTTGTGATAATGAGTAAATTGAAGGAGGAGATAGACAGGCTTTTAAATAGTAACAGATTAAAGGCTTATGGAGAACGGGTGGGAACATGTAGATGAGATCAGCTGGGATCGTGTCAAATGATGGAGCCAGCTCCAGGAGTTGCCTGATCCACTATACTCTTATGTTTTTACAGTTACCTCACTTGACACAATCTGTAAATGCAGGAATGACCTATATTGTGGTCACTCATCCCTAATAGTTCTTTTATTATAAGATTGGTAATGATCCTTTTCTCATTCCAGAATGTTCGATCTAAATCAAAAAGAACTACTCTGAATCTACTGTCATAGAACATAGAACATAGAAGAATACAGCGCAGTACAGGCCCTTTGGCCCTCGATGTTGCACCGATCAAAGCCCACCTAACCTACACTAACCCACTATCCTCCATATACCTATCCAATGCCCGCTTAAATGCCCATAAAGAGGGAGAGTCCACCACTGCTACTGGTAGGGCATTCCATGAACTCACAACCCGCTGAGTAAAGAATCTACCCCTAACATCTGTCCTATATCTACCCCCCCCTTAATTTAAAGCTGTGCCCCCTTGTAATAGCTGACTCCATACGTGGATAAAGGTTCTCACTGTCAACCCTATCTAACCCCCTAATCATCTTGTATACCTCTATCAAGTCACCCCTAAACCTTCTTTTCTCCAATGAAAACAACCCCAAGTGCCTCAGCCTTTCCTCATACGATCTTCCTACCATACCAGGCAACATCCTGGTAAACTTCCTCTGCACCCGTTCCAGTGCCTCCACATCCTTCCTATAGTATGGCGACCAAAACTGCACACAATACTCCAGATGCGGCCGCACCAGAGTCTTATACAACTGCAACATGACCTCAGGACTCCGGAACTCAATTCCTCTACCAATAAAGCCCAGTACACCATATGCCTTCTTCACCGCACTATTTACCTGGGTGGCAACTTTCAGAGATCTGTGTACATGGACACCAAGATCTCTCTGCTCTTCCACACTACCAAGTATCCGACCATTAGCCCAGTACCCCATCTTTTTGTTACTCCTACCAAAGTGAATCACCTCACACTTACCCACATTGAACTCCATTTGCCACCTTTCTGCCCAGCTCTGCAGCTTCTCTATATCCCGCTGTAACCTGCCACATCCTTCCTCACTGTCTACAACTCCTCCGACTTTCGTATCATCCGCAAACTTGCTCACCCAACCTTCTAACCCTTCCTCCAGGTCATTTATAAAAATGACAAACAGCAATGGTCCCAAAACAGATCCTTGCGGAACACCGCTAGTGACGGCACTCCAAGATGAACCTTTGCCATCAACTACTACCCTCTGTCTTCTTCCAGCCAGCCAATTCCTAATCCAAACCTCCAACACACCCTCAATGCCATATCTCTGTATTTTCTGCAGTAGCCTACCATGGGGGACCTTATCAAACGCCTTACTAAAATCCATATATACCACATCTACTGCTTTCCCCTCATCTATCTCCTTAGTCACCTTCTCAAAGAATTCAATAAGGTTTGTGAGGCACGACCTGCCCTTCACAAAACCATGCTGACTATCCTTGATCACATTATTCTTATCCAGATGTGCATAAATCCTATCCCTTAAAATTCTCTCTCAGACTTTGCCCACAACAGAAGTGAGACTCACTGGCCTATAGTTACTAGGATTATCCCTACTCCCCTTCTTGAACAAGGGAACCACGTTTGCTAGCCTCCAGTCCTCCAGCACTACTCCTGTAGACAAAGAGGACACAAAAGTCAAGGCCAATGGCTCTGCAATCTCCTCCCTTGCTTCCCGGAGAATCCTCGGATAAATGCCATCAGGCCCAGGGGACTTATCTATTTTCACCCTTGCCAGAATTTCCAACACCTCTTCTCTACATATCTCAAAGCCATCCATTCTACTTATTCGTGCCTCAGTATTCATATCGACAACAATGTCCTGTTCCTGAGTGAATACTGACGAAAAGTATTCATTCAGTGCCTCCCCAATCTCTTCAGCCTCCACACGCAACTTCCCATTACTATCCTTGATTGGACCTATTCCTACTCTAGTCATTCTTTTATTCCTAACATACCTATAGAAAGCCTTTGGGTTTTCCCTAATCCTACCAACTAAGGACCTTTCATGTCCCCTCCTTGCTGCTCTTAGCTCTAGCTTGGTTCACAAACCCCTTAATAGCCAAAGAATAATCTGTCTCTGAACTGTGGGGTGCATTCAAGAAGGGAATGTACAGAGAACAGACCCAACTTGGTCCAATAAAGTCAAAAGGTGGGACCATCAAATCTAGTGGCCCCTGGACATTGAGGGATCCACAGCATTGGATAAGGAGAGAAAGGAGCAGACCAAGAGCTCCAAACAGCAGGAGCCCTGGAAGCGAACAGAGGGTGCCAGAGGGAACCTCAAAAGGAAATTGGAGAGTGAAAAGGGACATGAAGATACAGTAAAGCAAAGGAAAATCCAAAGGTGTTTTATAGGTGCAGTAAGTGTAAAAGGATAATGAGGGAAACAGTTGTGCCCATTAAACTGGGACAAGGCTGGAGCCCAGCAGAAATTGGTGCCTGGAGCTGGAGGATGAAGGGACGGTTCTTGTGTGCAGTGTCCACTCGTGAGAAAGACAATGTGGCTATTGAAACCAAGGAGGACGTCTGTGATCCCATTAATGAGCAGACAGTGAGGAGGTTCTGAGTAATCTGACAGGCTTGAGCCAAGGGAAGAACGTGCAATGATGCTGAGAATAAGTATCAATTCTTCTCGGCCACAGGACTGGAAGACAGTCAATATGGTGTCATTATTCAAGGGGAGGTGATGGTGCAGTGGTGTTAGTGCTGGACTGGTAATCCAAAACCCCAGGAAATGTTCTGGGGACCCAGGTCTGAATCCCACCATGGCAGATGGGGGCGTTTGAATCCAATAATCACCTGAAATTGAGAGTCCAATGATGACTACAGAGATCTGGAGGGCAAAGGGGGTATAGGAGCAGTCTTGGCAGATAAAGTAGACATTGTTTATTTGGAGGTTAGTAAAGCCTTTGACAGGATTCTGCATGGTATACTAATTAGTAAAGTTAGATTGCATGGGATTCAGGGTGGGTTTGGCAATTGGAATCAAACTTGGTTAAACAGTAGGAGATCGAGAGTAATGGTGGAGGGTTATTTTTTAAACTGGAGGCCTGTGACCAGTGGTGCTTCACAGGCACCGGTACTGGGTCCCCATTTGTTTGCCATTTATTTCAATGATTTAGATGAGAAAATAGAAGGCGTGGTTAATAAGTGTACAGATGACATTGAGATTGGAGCTATAGTGGACAGTGAAGAAGGTTATCTGGGAATGCAGTGACATCTTCATCAACTGGGCTACTGGGCTGAGGAATGGCAGGTAGAGTTTACAGAGATAACTTTGGATAGGTGTGAGCGATTGCATTTTGGTAGAAAAAGAGTCGGGGGGGGGACATGAGAAGTTGTTGGCAGATAGGATCAAGGTAATCTAATCTAATAATAGAATACTCTGAGGCCTTCTATAGGTTCATCAGGAATAAAAGAATGACTAGAGTAAGATTAGGGCCAATCAAAGACAGCTATAGGAAGTTGTGTGTGGAATCTGAGGACGTAGGGGAAGCCCTTAATGAATACTTTTCATCAGTATTCACATTGGAAAAGGGCAATGTTATTGAGAATACGGAGACACAGGTTGCAAGATTATATGGGATTGAGGTTGATAAAGAAGAGATTTTTACCAATTTTGGAAGATCTGAAAATAGATAAGTCCCCTGGGCCGGATGGGATTTATCCTTGGTGTCTTTGGGAAGCCAGAGAGGAAATTGCAGAGCCTTTGGCTTTCACCTTTGTCATCTCAGTTAACAGGAATAGTTCCTGAAGACTGGAGGATAGCATATGTTGTCCCCTTGTTTAAGAAGGGGAGTCGGGACAATCCTGGTAATTATAGGCCAGCGAGCTTTACTTCAGTTGTGGGTAAGGTGTTGGAAAGGGTTATAAGGGATAGGATTTATAATCATCTGGAAAGGAATAATTTGATTATGGATAGTCAACACTGTTTTGTGAAGGGTAGGTTGTGACTCACAAACCTTACTGAGTTCTTCGAGAAGGTGACAAAACAGGTGGATGAGGGTAAAGTGGTTGATGTGGTGTATATGGATTTCAGTAAGGCTTTTGATAAGGTTCCACATGTTAGGCTATTGCATAAAATAAGAAGTTTCAGGATTGACGGTGATTTAGCAGTTTGAATCAGAAATTGGCAAACTGAAAGAGGACCCGAGGGTGGTGGTTGATGGGAAATGTTCATCCTGGAGTTCTGCTACTAATGGGGTACCGCAAGGATCTGTTTTGGGGCCACTGCTGTTTGTCATTTTTAAAAATGACCTAGATGAGGATGTAGAAGGATGAGTTAGTAAATTTGTGTATGACACTAAAGTCGGTGGAGTTGTAGATAGTGACGAAGGATGTTGTGGGTTACAGAGGGATATAGATAAGCTGCAGAGCTGGGCTGAAAGGTGGCAAATGGAGTTTAATGTGGAAAAGTGTGAAATAGTTCACTTCGAAAGAATTAACAGGAATGTAGAGTACTGGGCTGTTGGTAAAATTCTTGGCAGTGTGAATGAACTGAGAGATCTCAGTGTCCAGATGGATAAATCCCTGAAAGTTGCCACCCAGGATGATAGGGTTGTTCAGAAAGTATATGGTGTATTGGTGTTTATTGGTAGGGGATTAAGTTTTGGAGCCACGAGGTCATGCTTCAGCTGTATAAGACACTGGTAAGGCCGCATCTGGAGCATTGTGTACACTTCTGGTCACCGCATTATAGGAAGGATGTGGAAGCTTTGGAAAGGGTTCAGAGGAATGAACTTTCTGAGGAAGTGGTGGATGCAGGTACAGTTACAATGTTTAAAGATATTTGGATAATTACATGAACAGGAAAGGTTTGGAGGGATATGGGCCAAGCGCAGGCAGGTGGGACTAGATTAGTTTGGGATTATTATTTTTTGAGATTCCCTGCAGTGTGGAAACAGGCTCTTTGGCCCAACCAGTCCACACTCACCCTCCGAAGAGTAACCCACCCGAACCCTAACCCTAACCCTAACCCTAACCCTAACTAATGTACCGAACACTATGCACAATTTAGCATAGCCAATTCACCTAACCTGCACATCTTTGGACTGTAGGAGGAAACTGGAGCACCCGGAGGAAACCCACGCAGACACAAGGAGAATGTGCAAACTCCACACACAGTCAGTCGCCCGAGGATGGAATCAAACCTGGGACCCTGGTGCTGTGAGGCAGCAGTGCTAACCACTGAGCCACTGTGCCACCCCTGGTTGGCATGGAATGTTTGGACTGAAGGGCCTGTTTCCGTGCTGTATGACTCTATAACTCTAAAACTCCATGATCAGGAAACCATTGTCAAGAAAAAAAACTCTGGTTCCCAAATACCCTTGTGT
Source organism: Chiloscyllium punctatum (assembly GCF_047496795.1). NCBI lineage: Eukaryota > Metazoa > Chordata > Chondrichthyes > Orectolobiformes > Hemiscylliidae > Chiloscyllium > Chiloscyllium punctatum. The sequence continues at coordinate 168,604,689 of NC_092739.1, forward strand.
GAAGGGAACTGCCCCCCTCGCCTGTCCTCTGGGGAATTGGGGGTGGGCATTAAACGTTCACTTAACTATTCACATCCTGTAAATGAATATAAAAAAGGAAGCAAAGGATGAACCAGGAAATGACAGACCACTCAGCCTAACCTCGGTCGGAGGGTTCCTTAGGAAGCAATTTTGAGGAATACAATTACTCTGCATTTGCAGAGACAGGGATTAATCTGGGATAGTCAACATGGTTTTGCTAAGGGGGAGGTCACATCTGACCAACTTGATTGAAGATGTGAGCAGATGTGGAGATGAGGGCAATGTTTTTGATGTAGTCAACTTGGGCTTTAGGTCAGGTAGCACATAGGAGACTGAAAACAATGGTAAGAGCCTATGGTATCCAAGGGATTTTATGCAAATGGGATCCGCAATTGACTGAGTGGCAGGGAGCAGAAGGTGATGATTGAGGGATGTTTTTCCAATTGGAGGTTTGAGTCCAGTGGGGTCCCACAGGGGTCAGTGTTGGGGCCCTTGCTGTTTGTGGATTGTGTAAAGTGAGAAGCTAAGAACTTGAAGCTGGAATTGGCTGTTCAGTTCCTCGAGGGGAAAGTGAGGACTGCAGATGCTGGAGATCAGAGCTGAAAATGTGTTGCTGGAAAAGCACAGCAGGTCAGGCAGCATCCAAGGAGCAGGAGAATCGACGTTTCGGGCATGAGCCCTTCTTCAGGAATGAGGAAAGTGTGTCCAGCAGGCTAAGATAAAAGGTAGGGAGGAGGGACTTGGGGAAGGGGCGTTGGGAATGCGATAGGTGGAAGGAGGTCAAGGTGAGGGTGATAGGCCGGAGTAGGGGTGGGGGTGGAGAGGTCAGGAAGAAGATTGCAGGTTAGGAAGGTGGTGCTGAGTTCGAGGGATTTGACTGAGACAAGGTGGGGGGAGGGGAAATGAGGAAACTGGAGAAATCTGAGTTCATCCCTTGTGGTTGGAGGGTTCCCAGGCAGAAGATGAGGCGCTCTTCCTCCAGCCGTCGTGTTGCTATGGTCTGGCAATGGAGGACCCAACACAACCACCCCGTGGCTCAACACTTCAACTCCACCTCCCACTCCACCAAGGACATGCAGGATTAACCACCTCAACCTGTCTACCTCCCTCCCCCACTCCAACCTCTCACCCTCACAACGCACAGCCCTCCAATCCCTCTGCTCCAATCCCAACCTCACCATCAAGCCAGCGGATAAAGGGGGTGCAGTGGTAGTCTGGCGCACTGACCTCTACACCGCTGAAGCCAAATGTCAACTCGAGGACACCTCTTCCTACTGCCCCCTCGACCATGACCCCACCCCCCATCACCAAACCATCATCTCCCAGACCATACAGAACCTCATCACCTCAGGAGATCTCCCACCCACAGCTTCCAACCTCATAGTCCGGGAACCCCGCACTGCCTGGTTCTACCTCCTTCCCAAGATCCACAAGCCTGACCACCCTGGCCGACCCATTGTCTCAGCATGCTCCTGCCCCACTGAACTCATCTATACCTACCTCAACACTGTCCTATCCCCCCCTAGTCCAGGAACTCCCCACATACGTTCGAGACACCACCCACGCCCTCCACCTCCTCCAAGACTTCCGTTTCCGTGGCCCCCAACACCTCATCTTCACCATGGATATCCAATCCCTCTACACCTCCATCCGCCATGACCAGGGCCTCCAAGCCCTCCGTTTTTTCCTCTCCCGATGGTCCCCAACAGTACCCTTCCACCAACATTCTCATTCGTTTGGCCAAACTGGTCCTCACCCTAAACAATTTCTCCTTTGAATCCTCCCACTTTCTCCAAACCAAAGGCGTAGCCATGGGCACACGTATGGGCCCCAACTATGCCTGTCTCTTTGTTGGCTACGTAGAGCAGTTGATCTTCCGTAATTACACCGGCACCACTCCCCACCTCTTCCTCCGCTACATTGATGACTACATTGGCGCCACCTCGTGCTCCCGCGAGGAGGTTGAGCAATTCATCAACTTCACCAACACATTCCACCCTGACCTTAAATTTACCTGGACCATCTCTGACACTTCCCTCCCCCTCCTGGACCTCTCCATCTCCATTAATGATGACCAACTTGACACTGACATTTTTTACAAACCCACCGACTCCCACAGCTACCTGGATTACACCTCTTCCCACCCTATCGCTTGCAAAAATGCCATCCCGTATTCCCAATTCCTCCGCCTCCGCCGGATCTGCTCTCAGGAGGACCAGTTCCACCACAGAACACACCAGATGGCCTCCTTTAGAGACCGCAATTTCCCTTCCCACGTGGTTAAAGATGCCCTCCAACGCATCTCGTCTACATCCTGCACCTCTGCCCTCAAACCCCACCCCTCCAACCGTAACAAGGACAGAACGCCCCTGGTGCTCACCTTCCACCTACCAACCTTCGCATAAACCAAATCATCCGCCGACATTTCCGCCACCTCCAAACAGACCCCACCACCAGGGATATATTTCCCTCCCTACCCCTTTCCGCCTTCCGCAAAGACCGTTCCCTCCGTGACTACCTGGTCAGGTCCACGCCCCCAAACAACCCACCCTCCAATCCTGGCACTTTCCCCTGCCACCGCAGGAACTGTAAAACCTGTGCCCACACCTCCTCCCTCACCTCTATCCAAGGCCCTAAAGGAGCCTTCCACATCCATTAAAGTTTTACCTGCACATCCACTAATATCATTTATTGTACCCGTTGCTCCCGATGTGGTCTCCTCTACATTGGGGAGACTGGACGCCTCCTAGCAGAGCGCTTTAGGGAACATCTCCGAGACACCCACACCAATCAACCACACCGCCCTGTGGCCCAACATTTCAACTCCCCCTCCCACTCTGCTGAGGACATGGAGGTCCTGGGCCTCCTTCACCGCCGCTCCCTCACCACCAGACGCCTGGAGGAAGAACGCCTCATCTTCCGCCTCGGAACACTTCAACCCCAGGGCATCAATGTGGACTTCAACAGTTTCCTCATTTCCCCTTCTCCCACCTCACCCTAGTTCTAAACTTCCAGCTCAGTAACTGTCCCCATGACTTGTCCGGCCTTGTCCTACCTGCCTATCTCCTTTTCCACCTATCCACTCCACCCTCTCCTCCCTGACCTACCACCTTCATCCCCTCCCCCACTCACCCATTGTACTCTAAGCTACTTTCTCCCCACCCCCACCCTCCTCTAACTTATCTCTCCATGCTTCAGGCTCACTGCCTTTATTCCTGATGAAGGGCTTTTGCCCGAAACGTCGATTTCGAAGCTCCTTGGATGCTGCCTGAACTGCTGTGCTCTTCCAGCACCACTAATCCAGAATCTGGTTTCCAGCATCTGCAGTTATTGTTTTTACCAGGTCCTTGGACTCCTCCGTCGCCAGACCATAGCAACCCGACGGCCGGAGGAAGAGCGCCTCATCTTCCGCCTAGGAACCCTCCAACCACAAGGGATGAACTCAGATTTCTCCAGTTTCCTCATTTCCCCTCTTCCCATCTTGTCTTAGTCAAATCCCTCAAACTCAGCACCGCTTTCCTAACCTGCAATCTTCTTCCTGACCTTTCCGCCCCCACCCCCTCTCCAGCCTATCACCCTCACCTTGACCTCCTTCCACCTATCACATTTCGAACGCCCCTCCCCAAGTCCCTCCTCCCTACCTTTTATCTTAGCCTGCTTGGCACACCCTCCTCATTCCTGAAGAAGGGCTCATGCCCGAAACGTCGATTCTCCTGCTTTTTGGATGCTGCCTGACCTGCTGTGCTTTTCCAGCACCACTCTAATCTAGACCCTGCTATAGATCACACCCACTGCTCTGCCCTCATCAATCCTCTTTGCTACTTCCTCAAAAAACTCAATCAAGTTTGTGAGACATGATTTCCCACGCACAAAGCCATGTTGACTCTTTCTAATCAGTCCTTGCCTTTCCAAATACATGTACATCCTGTCCGTCAGGATTCCCTCCAACAACTTGCCCACCACTGAGGTCAGGCTCACCGGTCTATAGTTCCCTGGCTTGTCCTTACCACCCTTCTTAAACAGTGGCACCATGTTAGCCAACCTCCAGTCTTCTGGCACCTCACCTGTGACTATCTGGAAAGTGTGAAATTAGGTAAGTCCTCTGGGCTGGATGGGATTTATCTTCGGATTCTCTGGGAAGCCAGGGAGGGGATTGCCGAACCTTTGGTTTTGATCTTTAAATTTTCATTGTCTACAGGAATAGTGCCAGAAGACTGGAGGATAGCAAATGTGGTTCCCTTGTTCAAGAAGGGGAGTAGAGACAACTCTGGTAATTATAGACCAGTGAGCCTGACTTTAGTTACATAGAACATAGAATATTACAGTACAGTACAGGCCCTTCGGCCCTCGATATTGCGCCGACCAGTCATACCAATCTGAAGCCCATCTAACCTACACTATTCCATGTACGTCCATATGCTTGTCCAATGACGACTTAAATGTTCTTAAAGTTCCTGAAGAAGGGCTTATGCCTGAAACGTCGATTCTCCTGCTCCCCTCGGATGCTGCCTGGCCTGCTGTGTTTTTCCAGCACCATATTGTTCAACTCTGGTCTCCAGCATCTGCAGACCTCACTTTTCTCCCTTAAAGTTGACGAATCTACTCCCCTTGCAGGCAAAGCATTCCATACCCTTACTACCCTCTGAGTAAAGGTTGTGGGTGAAGTGTTGGAAAATGTTATAAGAGAAAGGATTTATAGTCATCCAGAAAAGAATACATTGATTAGGGATAGTCAACACGGTTTTGTGAAGGGTAGGTCATGCCTCACAAACCTAATTGAGCTCTTTGAGAAGGTGACCAAACAGGTAGATGAGAGTACTGGGCAAATCGTAAGATTCTTTCTAGTGGAGATGTGCAGAAAGATCTCGGTGTCCATGTACATAGATCCCTAAAAGTAGTTGATGTGGTGCATATGGGTTTCAGTAAAGCATTTGGTAAGGTTCCCCACGATAGGCTATTGCAGAAAATATGTAGGCATGGGATTGAGGGTGATTTCGCAGTTTGGATGAGTAATTGGCGAGCTGGAAGAAGACAGAGGGTGGTGGTTGATGGGAAATATTCATCCTGGAGCTCAGTTACGAGTGGTGTACCACAAGGATCTGTTTTGGGGTCCAATGCTGTTTGTCATTTTCATAAATGACCTGGATGAGGGCATAAAAGGATGGATTAGTAAATTTGCGGATGACACTAAGGTCACTGGACTTGTGGATATGTTGAAGGATGTTTCAGGTTACAGAGGGACATAGATAAGCTGCAGAGCTTGGCTGAGAGGTGGTAAATGGAGTTTAATGTGGAAAAGTGTGAGGTGATTCACTTTGGAAGAAGTAACAGGAACGCAGAGTACTTGGCAAATTGTATGATTCTTTGTAGTGGAGATGTGCAGAAAGATCTCTGTGTCCATGTGCATAGAGCCCTGAAAGTTGCCACCCAGCTTGATAGGGTTGCTAAGAAGGTGTATGTCGTGTTAGCTTTTATTAATAGAGGGATTGAGTTTTGGAGCCATGAGATCATGCTATAGCTGTACAAAACTCTGGTGCGGCCGCACTTGGGGAATTGTGTGCAGTTCTGCTCACTGCATTATAAGAAGGATGTGAAAACTTTGGACAAGGTGCAGAAGAGATTTAGAACATAGAACATAGAACAATACAGCGCAGAACAGGCCCTTCGGCCCTCGATGTTGCGCTGACCTGTGAACTATTCTCAGCTCGTCCCCCTACACCATCCCAAAATCATCCATGAGCTTATCCAAGTTTTGTTTAAATCTCCCTAATGTAGCTGAGTTAACTACATTAGCAGGTAGGGCATTCCACACCCTTACCACTCTCTGCATAAAGAACTTGCCCCTGGCATCTGTCTTAAATCTATCACCCCTCAATTTGTAGTTTGTCCCCTCGTACAAGCTGACGTCACCATCCTAGGAAAAAGACCCTCACTGTCTACCCTATCTAATCCTCTGATCATCTTGTATGTCTCTATCAAATCCCCGCTTAGCCTTCTTCTTTCCAATGAGACTGACTGGTCTGTAATTGCTAGGGATTCCCCTATTCCCCTTCTTGAAAAGAGGAACAACATTCACCTCCCTCCAAACATCCGGTATGACTCCCGTGGAGAGTGAGGAGGCAATTATCCTCACCAGCTGCTTAGCAACCTCCTTTCTCACTTCCCAGAGCAGCCGAGGATAAATCTGGTCTGGCCCTGGGGACTTATCAATCTTAATGTTTTCCAAAATTTCCAGTCTGTATCCCAGCTCGTCAAAGTACTCATTCACAACAAGTTCCCTTTCTTTAGTGAAAACCAAAGCAAAAAACTCATTTAGGGCTTCCCCTATCAGCTCAGACTCCACACACAAGTTCCCTACGTTATCCCTGACCGACCCTACCTTCTCCCTGATCATACAAGATAGTCAGAGGGTTAGATAGGGTGGATAGTGAGAGCCTTTTTCCTCGGATGATGATGGCTAACACCAGGGGATGTCGCATTAAATTGATGGGTGATAGATATAGGACAGATCTCAGAGAATAGTAGGGGCGTAGAATATGCTGCCTGTAACAGTAATAGACTCACCAACTTTAAGGGCATTTAAATGGGCATTGGATAAACTTCTGGATGAAAATGGAATAGTGTAGGATAGGTAGGCTTCAGATTGGCTCCACATATTGGCGCAACATTGAGGGCCGAAGGGTCTGTACTGCGCTGGAATGTTCTATATTCTATGTTCTATGTCCTATGTGCACAGATCCCTCAAAGTTGCCACCCAAGTTAATAGGAGAAAGTGAGGACTGGAGATGCTGAAGCTCAGAGTCGAGCACAGCAGGTCAGGCAGCTTCCGAGGAGAAGGAGAATCGATGTTTCAGGCACAAACCCTTCATCAGGAATGAGGCTTGTGGGTCGGGGCTGAGAGATAAATGGGAGAGGGGTTGGGGTTGGGGTGAGGTAGCTGGGAAAGCAATAGGTGGGTGAAGGTGAGGGAGAAGGTGATAGGTCATCACTGCCCCCTCTGACCTATCACCTTCTCCCTCACCTTCACCCACCTATTGCTTTCCCAGCTACCTTACCCCCAACCTCACCCCCCTCCCTCCCATTTATCTCTCAGCCCCGACCCACAAGCCTCATTCCTGATGAAGGGTTTATGCCGAAACATCGATTCTCCTTCTCGGGTGCTGCCTGACCTGTTGTATTTTTCCAGCACCACACTCTCAACCCAAGTGGATAAGGTTGTTAAGAAGGCACATGGTGTGTTGGCTTTCATTAACAGGGCGATTGAGTTTAAGAGTTGCAAGGTTATGCTGCAGCTCTATAAAACCCTGGGTAGGCCACACTTGGAATATTGTGTCCAGTTCTGGTCGCCTCATTATAGGAGGGATGTAGATGCTTTAGAGAGGGTGCAGAGGAGATTTACCAGGATGCTGTCTGGATTGGGGGGCATGTCTTATGAAGAGAGGTTGAGGGAGTTCGGGCTTTTCACACTGGAGAGAAGAAAGAAGAGAGGTGACTTAATAGAGGTATATGAGGTAATGAGATGCATAGATAAAGTAGATAGCCAGAGACTGTTCCCCAGGGTGGAAAGGGCTGTTACGAGGGTCATAATTTTAAGGTAATTGGAGGAGGGTTTAGGGGAGATGTCAAGGGTAGGTTCTTTACTCCCACCGCTGGCAGTGCAATCCACACACCCCCCACTCTCTGTGTAGAGTTAGAGACATTAGGGACAGCTAAGCGACTGCTGGACAAGCACATGGATAGCAGTAAATTGAGGGGTGTGTAGTTTAGGTTGATCTTAGATTAAGATGAATGCTCGGCACAACATCGTGGGCTGAAGGGCCTGTACTGCGCTGCACTGTTCTATGAATCAAAAGAAATCAAAAAGCACCTTTTCCCCTCTGTACTGAGTTTTCACGCTAATCCAAAATCCTGGAACTACACACCATCACTCACGATTTGAATGGAATATCCTTCATAGAATATTCTTTCTAGAATAGTAAAAAGCTTTTACATTGTCTGCCTCTTATGGCACCATCTTAAGTACAAACACCTAGGTACAAATCTTGGATACAAAAGAGTTGGTGGCATAGTGGTTAGCACTGCTGCTTCACAGCGCCAGAGACCTGGGCTCAATTCCCACCTCTTTGCACATTCTCCCAATGGGTTTCCTCCAGGTGCTCCAGTTTCCTCTCACAGTCCAATGGTGTTTAGGTCAGGTGAATTGGCCATGCTAAATTGCCCGTAGTGTTAGATGTAGGGGAATGGGTCTGGGTGGATTGCTGTTCAAACTGTCAGTGTGGGCTTGTTGGGCCAAAGGGCCTGTTTCCACACTGTGAGTAATCTAATCGAGATTTACAATTTAATGCCAAAAAGTAGTTGCGTTACTTTGCAGAGTTTAAAAATTAAGTCTTGCCTTTGTGACGATGCTGCCATTTTAAATAGGTTATTTTGTCCTTGGTTTGTTTTCAAGAAAGGTCATAAGGTAGAGATGCCAATGTATCTAGTTTAACGAGGGCAGGGGAATGGCCAATTCTCCCAGTTCAGATTTTTTTTTCTTGTTTGGTTTAGCTGTGGCAGTCACAAGATGCTGTGAGTCCAGAAAGGTTCCAAGCTTCAGCAGATGGTTCCTGACTGACTTTCTCTCTGAAGACATTTTTGGATGCTGTTGCCTCCTCCCCTTAAGAATCTGTGTTTCAATTTACCTTTTTGTCAAGGGAGGTGTTTATGGGATGTTACTGGATGGGAACTGCTCCTTAGTTCAGTTGCGGGTCAGTTAGGTTTTCCGATAATTAAGTTATTCTAAATTCTGTTTCTTTGCGTTTGTGTCTGAACTGTAGTGTTTAAATGAATTCTGTTTGGCTTAAGTAGTTTGACCAGCTGCATCCCACCTGGAATATCCACTCCACATCTGCCTTTAAAGTCAGAAAACGTTAGGGTCCAGGCTACTTTCTTAAAATATTTTGAGGGGGTCTGGTCTAGTCCATAATCCTTACTGATTGAAATGTGATGTGATTATTCATAGATCTTCGTATACCCCTGATGTGGAAAGACACTGATTATTTCAAAAACAAAGGAGGTGAGAATTACCCGATTTATTTATGAATAGACTTTAATTAAGATATAAAGTAAAAACAATGACTGCAGATGCTGGAAACCAGATTCTGGATTAGTGGTGCTGGAAGAGCACAGCAGTTCAGGCAGCATCCAAGGAGCAGCGAAATCGACGTTTCGGGCAAAAGTCCTTCATTTATTCCTGATGAAGGGCTTTTGCCCGAAACGTCGATTTTGAAGCTACTTGGATGCTGCCTGAACTGCTGTGCTCTTCCAGCACCACTAATCCAGAATTTAATTAAGATATCTCATTTTGTGGACTGGGAGAACGCGATAGCATTTGGAAGATGGGGCTACAGTGGGTACACAGGACAATAGAGTGGGGACTGCCAAAGCATGAATCATTCTATGATCACAGATGTTATTTTCAAACCTGACTGTCACTGTGTCCTCCACAGATTTCCATCGATATGCTGTATTTGCATTAATAAAGATAGGCTGTGAAATCTATGACACGGAGATGGTGATGGTCAACCGCACTATGACTGATATTTCTTTTGAAAGTTCCTTCGTGTTGTAAGTAAAAAACTGAAATTACCATCAAAAACAATCAAGAGAGTTCCCAATGTATCTGAATCTTATGATATTTTTAAAAGATTCAATCATGAGATGTGGATGTCACTGGCCGGTCAGCATTTCCCTTCCCTAGTCCCTGATAGACGTTTATAAGATTGTGAATGGCATGGATCGAGTGGAAAATCTCAGGCTTTTTCCCAGGTGGAATTGACCCTAGGGGACACAGGTTCAAGGTGTGAGGGGTGATGTTTAAAAGAGATGTGCAAGATGTGTAAAGGGTTCCAGTGCCTGGAAGTGGTGGAAACAGACACAATACATGAACAGGAAGAGAATAGAGGGATAGGGATAGGGAATAGGGATCCTGTAAGGGAAGACAGTTTTAGTGTAGAAGGCACAGGTTTGGAGAGCTGAATCCATCCAGCAGAGGGTGACCGAGAGGGAGAGGCGCCACTACAATGCCTGGAAGCAGTCTCCTGCGCTGAAGAGCAGATTGTCATGGGCCTGGTATCAAAGGATGCTTAAGGCCCAAACACTACATCATTGTAGTGGTTCTATCCTTCTCCATTCCTCTAACTGCAAAGAAAGATGGGGGGGAGAGAGAGAGACAGACAGACAGACAGAGAGAGAGAGAGAGAGAAAGAGCGAGATGCTACTGCACAATGTGTTGGTAGCAGAATAAGTAGTTTGGGGCTACAGCTGAGAGGGAGTGAATAGCAAGCATCCTGGGAAGGTAAGAAATTCTGATTTGAAATAGTTTTGACTAAGGAGTGGCTGTGATTTGATTGGCTAATGAGTGGTCTGCTAAATCTGAATCTGTTTTAAATTGTATCTTGTTAATTTACTGGTTACAACTTGCATAAGCAGAGATACAAAAACAATTTTTTTAAAAATTCAAGACTAATTAAATGAAATAAGATGGGAGGGTGAGGCGATGTGTTGTTTCAGCATGATGTGGTCACTGGTAGATCCTTGAGGGGGAGGTAGAGCCCCCCAAGTCGTGGTCCACAACGGCACCAATGACATAGGTAGGAAGAGAGATGGGGGTCTCAGGCAGAAATTCAGGGAGCAAGGATGCAAGCCTAGAGCTAAAAACAGAGTTGTTGTCTCTGGTTTGTTGCCCATGCCACGTGCTACTGAAGCGAGGAACAGGGAGAGAGAGAGAGGAGCTGAACACATGGCTGCAGGGATGGTGCAGGAGGGAGGGTTTGGATTCCTGGATAATTGGGGCTCTTTCTGGGGAAGGTGGGACCTCTACTATCAGGATGGTCTTCACCTGAACTAGAGGGATACCAATATCCTAGGGGGCTGCAGCCAGGGGATGGGAACCTGAATTGTAGTCCGAGTGTACAGGAGGTTGAGGGTAGTGAGGTCAGGGATAGATTTACAAGGTCAGGAGATGGCAGTGGCAATCAGGGTGTTGTTTTGAAATGTGTCTACTTCAACGCCAGGAGCATCCGGAATAAGGTGGGTGAACCTGCAGCATGGGGTGGTACCTGGGATTTCAATGTTGTGGCCATTTCAGAGACACGGATAGAGCAGGGACAGGAATGGTTATGGCAGATTCTGGAATTTAGATGTTTCCGTAAGAACAGAGGGGGAGGTGTGGCATTGTTAATCAAGGGTAGTATTACAGCAGCTGAGCTAACATGTGAGGACTCATCCACTGAGGTAGTTTGGGCTGAGATTAGAAACCGGGAAGGAGAGGTCATCTTGCTGGGCGTCAAAATTATTCCAGAGATGGAGAGGAAAGGATAGCAAAGATGATTCTCCATAGGAGCAAGAGTAACAGGGTAGTTATTATGGGGGTCTTTAACTTCCCCAATATTGACTGGGAATACTATAGTTCAAGTGGTTCAGATGGGTCAGTTTTTGTTGAATTGTTCAATGTGTGCAGGAATGTTTTCTGACACAGTATGTAGACAGGCCAACAAGGGACGATGCCATATTGGATTTGGTACTGGAGAATGAGCTGAATATGTGTTGCTGGAAAAGTGCAGCAGATCAGGCAGCATCCAAGGAACAGGAGAATCGACGTTTCGGGCATCAGCCCTTCTTCAGGAATCCGATATGGCTAGGAAGGACTGTTTGTTTAGTGTATGGATTCTTCTGTGGATGAAGAACAGTAGAGGTCCTTTACAGGGCTGTGAGAGTGTTGTCCTGAGCTGGGGTAGGGCTGACTGCAGGGAATGTAGGTAGCGGCGCACGGCTGCAAGTGTGGAGCGGAGGATTCAGAGGGAGATCTGTTGCTGGAGGCTTCGGATTTGTTGTAGGTACTGGTTGTCCTGGTTGGCTCCAAATTTTGTTGGTTCCGATATGGCTACAGCTTCCTGAAGAAGGGCTGATGCCCGAAACATCGATTCTCCTGCTCCTTGGATGCTGCCTGACCTGCTGTGCTTTTCCAGCAACACATTTTTAGCTCTGATCTCCAGCATCTGCAGTCCTCACTTTCTCCCACTGGAGAATGAACCCGGTTAGGTGTTAGATTTGGAAGTAGGTAAGCTCTTTGGTGATAGTGACCATAATTCTGTTATGTTTACAATAGCAATGGGCAGGGATAGGTGTATACCGCAGGGAAAGAGGTATAACTGGGGGAAAGGCAATTATGATGAGATTAGGCAAGATTTAGGATGCATCGGATAGGGAAGGAAACTGCAGGGGATGGACACACTTGAAATGTGGAGCTTATTCAAGGAACAGCTACTGTGGGTCCTTGATAAGTATATACCTATCAGGCAGGGAGGTGGTTGTCGAGAGAGAGAGCCATGGTTTACTAAAGAAGTTGTAGCTCTTGTCAAGAGATAGAAGAAGGCTTATGTGAGAATGAGGTTTGAAGGCTCAGTGAAGGGGCTTGAGAGTTATAAGTTAGACAATAGACAATAGGTGCAGGAGTAGGCCATTCTGCCCTTCGAGCCTGCACCACCATTTAATATGATCATGGCTGATCATCCTTAATCAGTATCCTGTTCCTGCCTTATCTCCATAACCCTTGGTTCCACTATCCTTGAGAGCTCTATCCAACTCTTTCTTAAATGAATCCAGAGACTGGGCCCCCACTGCCCTCTGGGGCAGAGCATTCCACACAGCCACCACTCTCTGGGTGAAGAGGTATCTCCTCATCTCTGTCCTAAATGGTCGACCCCGTTTTTTTAAGCTGTGTCCTCTGGATCGGCACTCACCCATCAGCGGAAACATGTTTCCTGCCTTGAGAGTGTCCAATCCTTTAATAATCTTATATGTCTCAATCAGATCCCCTCTCAGTCTTCTAAACTCAAGGGTATACAAGCCCAGTCACTCCAGTCTTTCAGCGTAAGGTAGTCCCGCCATTCCAGGAATTGACCTCGTGAACCTACACTGCACTCCCTCAATAGCCGGAATGCCTTTCCTCAAATTTGGAGACCAGAACTGCACACAATACTCCAGGTGTGGTCTCACCAGGGCCCTGTACAGCTGCAGAAGAACCTCTTTGCTTCTATACTCAATCCCTCTTGTTATGAAGGCCAGCATGCTATTAGCCTTCTTCACTACCTTCTGTACCTGCATACTTACCTTCATTGACTGGTGTACAAGAACACCTAGATCCATTTAGTTAGTAATCTGTCTTCCTGTTCTTGCCACCAAAGTGGATAACCAGACATTTATCCACATTAAACTGCATCTGCCATGCATCTGACCACTCACCTAACTTATCATGGTCACCCTGTAATCTCCTAACATCCTCATCACATTTCACCCTGCCACCCAGCTTAGTATCATCAGCAAATTTGCTAATGTTATTACTAATACCATCTTCTATATCATTAACATATATTGTAAAAAGCTGCGGTCCCAGCACTGATCCCTGTGGTTCCCCACTGGTCACTGCCTGCCATTCCGAAATGGAGCCGTTTATCACTACTCTTTGTTTCCTATCAGCCAACCAACTTTCAATCCAAGTTAGTACTTTGCCCCCAATACTATGTGCCCTAATTTTGCTCACTAACCTCCTATGTGGGACTTTATCAAAAGCTTTCTGAAAGTCCAGGTACACTACATCTACTGGATCTCCCTCATCCATCTTCAGAGTTACATCCTCAAAAAATTCCAGAAGATTAGTCAAGCATGATTTCCCCTTCATATATCCATGCTGACTATGACCTATCCTGTTACTACTATCCAGATGTGTCGTACTTTCATCCTTTATAATTGACTCCAGCATCTTTCCCACCACTGAGGTCAGACTAACTGGTCTATAATTTCCTGCTTTCTCTCTCCCACCTTTCTAAAATAGTGGTACATCATTAGCCACCCTCCAATCCACAGGAACTGATTCCGAATCTATCAAACTCTGGAAAATAATCACTGACGCACCCACGATTTCTCGAGCCACCTCCTTTAGTACCCTGGGATGTAGACCATTAGGCCCTGGGGACTTATCAACCTTCAGACCGAACAGTCTCTCCAACACCAATTCCTGGCAAATATAAATTCCCTTAAGTTCAGGTCTTTCAGCCACTGTTATCTCAGGGAGGTTGCTTGTGTCTTCCCCAGTGAACACAGATCTGAAGTACCAATTCAATTCTTCTGCCATTTTTTTGTTCCCTGTAATATATTCCCATTTCTGTCTTCAAGGGCCCAATTTTAGTCTTAACCATTTTTTGCCTTTCACGTACCTAAAAAAACTTTTACTATCCTCCTTTATATTTTTGGCCAGTTTACCTTCATACCTCATTTTTTCTCTGCATATTTCCTTCTCAGTAATCCTCTGTTGTTCTTTAAAAGCTTCCCAGTCCTCCATTTTCCCACTTATCTTTGCTGTGTTATATTTTTTCTCTTTTAACTTTATATGTTTCTTAACTTCCCTCGTCAGCCACGGCCACCCATGCCTCCTCCCAGGATCTTTCTTCCTTTTTGGAATGAACTGATCCTGCATCCTCTGCATTATACCCAGAAATATCCGCCATTGTTCCTCCACTGTCATCCCTGCTAAAGTATAGCACCATTGACCTTTGGCCAGCTCCTCCCTCATAGCTCCATAGTTCCCTTTATTCAACAGAAATATTGTCACTTCTGATTGTACCCTCTCCCTCTCAAATTGCAGATTAAAGCTTATTGTATTATGGTCACTACTTCCCAATGGCTCCTTCACTTCGAGGTCCCTGATCAAATCTGGTTCATTGCACAACACCAGATCCAGAATTGCCTTCTCCCTGGTTGGCTCCAGCACCAGCTGTTCTAAGAATCCATCTCGGAGGCACTCCACAAACTCCCTTTCTTGGGGTCCAGTACCATCCTGATTCTCCCAGTCTACCTGCATGTTGAAATCCCCCATAACAACTGTAGTAATATCTTTGTGACGGGCCAATTTCAGCTCCTTATTCAACTTACACCCTACATCCAGACTACTGTTTGGGGGCCTATAGATAACTCCCTAGAGGGTCTTTTTACCTTTAGAATTTCTCAGCTCTATCCATACTGACTCCACATCCCCTGATTCTAGGTCCCCCCCCGTGCAAGGGACTAAATATCATTCCTTACCAACAGGGCCATCCCACCCCCTCTGCCTGTCAGTCTGTCCTTACAATAGCACGTGTAGCCTTGAATATTCATTTCCCAGGCCCTGTCCACTTGAAGCCACATCTCAGTTATCCCCACAATATCGTATCTGCCAATTTCCAAAAGAGCCTCAAGCTCATCCATCTTATTTCTAATGCTTTTTGCATTCATATATAGTATTTTTAATTTGTTACTGCCCTCACCCTTCCCATCAACTCCTATTTCACTCAACCTTATGGCATGATCCAATTTTGAGTTTTCTGCCTCATTGATACAGTTGTCTTTCTTGACTTCCCTTGTTCTAACTTTCCCTTCAATTTCCTTCTTAACCATCCAGTTTGTTCCCCCCCCCCCCCACCTGCTGCTTAGTTTAAACGTAGCTGTGTTGCAGGAGCAAACCTGCCTGCCAGAATGCTGGTCCCTAACCTATTAAGGTGCAAACCGTCTCTCTCTTGTAGAATTTATGCTTACCATAAAACATACCCCAGTTATCCAAGAATTTAAATCCTTGCTTCCTGCACCAGTTCCCCAGCCACACGTTCCAGTTCATTATCTCCCTGTTACTGGCCTCACCAGCCCGAGGAACTGGAAGCAAACTGGAGATAACCACCCTGGACGTCCTGCTTTTCAGCCTTCTTCCTAGTTCTCTGAAGTCCTGCTGCAGTACGTTCCTCCTCTTCTTCCCGACATCATTTGTGCCTACATGTCCCACCACCTCTGGCTCTTTACCTTCGTCCTTGAGGATTTCCTGCACTCTGTCTGTGATGTCTTTCACCCTGGCACCAGGAAGGCAACACACCATCCTTAAGTCCCGCCTGCTGCCACAAAAACCCCGGTCAGTTCCTCTCACTATGGAGTCCCCTATCACCACGGCTCTGTGCGATGTCCGACTCTTCCGCTCTGTCTCCACGCCAACCTTTGATTGACAGACGTGGCTGCCTCGCAGGCTGGCAATGTCATCTGTCTCTACTGTTTCCAAAAGATTCAACTTGTTTCTGACAGGTACTTCCCCCAGGGTCTCTTGCACCTGTCTCCTCTCTGCCTTCCTCATTGTCTGCTCTCTTCTGGTATGGTCGGTGTAATAACCTCGCTGAAGGTCCTGTCCAGAAAGATCTCGTTCTCTTGGATGAGCCTCAGGTCCTCGAGTTCTTTCATCAGTGCTGCAAAAGTTAGCCAGAAAAGATCTAAAGAGAGGGCTAAGAAGAGCCAGGAGGGGACATGAGAAGTTGATGGTGGATAGGATCAAGGAAACCCCGAAAGTGTTCTATAGGTAAATTAGTGATAAAAGAATGACTAGAGTAAGATTTGGGCCAAAGACAGCAGTGGGAAGTTGTGTGTAGAATCTGAGGACATAGGAGAAGCTTAATGAATGCTTTTTGTCTTTATTCACATTGGAAAAGGGCAATGTTAGTGAGAATACAGAGATAAAGCTACTAGATTAGATGGGATTGCAGTTGACAGAGAGGAGGTTTTAGCAAATTTGGCAGATCTGAAAATAGATAAGATCCCTGGGTCGGATGAGATTTATCCTCAGATTCTCAGGGAAGCCAGGAAGGAGATTGCAGAACCATTGGCTTTGATCTTTATGTTGTCATTGTCGACAGGAATAGTTTGTGAAGACTGGAGGACAGCAAATGTTGTTCCATAGAACAATAGAACAATACAGCACAGAACAGGCCCTTCAGCCCACGATGTTGTGCCGAACTTCTATCCTAGATTAAGCACCCATCCATGTACCTATCCAAATGCCGCTTAAAGGTCGCCAATGAATCTGACTCTACCACTCCCACGGGCAGCGCATTCCATGCCCCCACCACTCTCTGGGTGAAGAACCCACCCCTGACATCTCCCCTATACCTTCCACCCTTCACCTTAAATTTATGTCCCCTTGTAACACTCTGTTGTACCCGGGGAAAAAGTTTCTGACTGTCTACTCTATCTATTCCTCTGATCATCTTATAAACCTCTATCAAGTCACCCCTCATCCTTCGCCGTTCCAACGAGAAAAGGCCGAGAACTCTCAACCTATCCTCGTACGACCTACTCTCCATTCCAGGCAACATCCTGGTAAATCTTCTCTGCACCCTCTCCAAAGCTTCCACATCTTTCCTAAAGTGAGGCGACCAGAACTGCACACAGTACTCCAAATGTGGCCTAACCAAAGTCCTGTACAGCTGCAACATCACCTCACGACTCTTGAATTCAATCCCTCTGCTAATGAACGATAATACTCCATAGGCCTTCTTACAAACTCTATCCACCTGAGTGGCAACCTTCAAAGATCTATGTACATAGACCCCAAGATCCCTCTGTTCCTCCACCTGACCAAGAACCCTACCATTAACCCTGTATTCCGCATTCTTATTTGTTCTTCCAAAATGGACAACTTCACACTTGGCAGGGTTGAACTCCATCTGCCACTCCTCAGCCCAGCTCTGCATCATATCTAAGTCCCTCTGCAGCCGACAACAGCCCTCCTCACTGTCCACAACTCCACCTATCTTTGTATCATCTGCAAATTTACTGACCCACCCTTCAACTCCCTCATCTAAGTCATTAATAAAAATTACAAACAGCAGAGGACCCAGAACTGATCCCTGCGGAACTCCACTTGTAACTGGACTCCATGCTGAAAATTTACCATCTACTACCACTCTCTGCCTTCGACCGGTTAGCCAGTTTTCTATCCAATTGGCCAAATTTCCCTCTATCCCATGCCTCCTGACTTTCCGCATAAGCCTACCATGGGGAACCTTATCAAATGCCTTACTAAAATCCATGTACACTACATCCACTGCTCTACCCTCATCCACATGCTTGGTCACCTCCTCGAAGAATTCAATAAGACTTGTAAGGCAAGACCTACCCTTCACAAATCCGTGCTGGCTGTCCCTAATCAAGCAGTGCCGTTCCAGATACTCGTAAATCCTATCCCTCAGTACCCTTTCCATTACTTTGCCTACCACAGAAGTAAGACTAACTGGCCTGTAATTCCCGGGGTTATCCCTATTCCCTTTTTTGAACAGGGGCACAACATTCGCTACTCTCCAGTCCCCTGGTACCACCCCCGTTGCCAGTGAAGACGAGAAGATCATTGCCAACGGTACTGCAATTTCCTCTCTTGCTTCCCACATAATCCTAGGATATATCCCGTCAGGCCCGGGGGACTTGTCTATCCTCAAGTTGTTCAAAATGTCCAACACATCTTCCTTCCTAACAGATATCTCTTCTAGCTTATCAGTCCCTTGTTTAAGAAGGGGAGTAGAGACAACCCTGGTAATGTCGGTACCAATGAACATCAATAAAACTCGGGCAGAGGGTCTGCTAAGGGAGTGTGAGCAGCTCGGAGCTAAATTAAAAGGTAGAACCAAGCAGGCAATGATCTCTGGATCCCTGAACCATGAGCTAATTGGCCCAGGGTCAATGAGATTAAGCAGGTAAATACATACCTCAAAGTTTTGTGTGGGAGAAATGGATTTAAATTCATGGATAGATTGGCACCAGTGATGGGGAAGAAGGGACCTGTTCTGATGGGATGGTCTTCATCTGAACCATGCCGGGACCAGAGTTTGCACGAATCGCGTAACTAGAGATGTAGACAGGGCTTTAAACTAAACGGGGCAGGGGTAGTTGTTGTTGGAGAGTGGAGGGTTCAGGAGAAATTAGATAACCCAAATTAAAGGAGGGGGGGGGGGGGGGGGGTGAGATTACAGAACTCGGGAGAGGTTATTAAACATGAACAGGACAGGAAAGAGTTAGCCATCCAACTTCATGCCCACTGGACAAATGAATGACAATGAGAAGAGGGATGGTTAATACAGGATTGAAGGTGTTATATCTGAATGCAAACAGTATAAGGAATAGGGTAAGTGAGCTTATGATGCAGATTGAAATAGGCAGGTATGACACGGTGGGTATCACAGAGACACGGCTGCAAGGGGATCAGGATTGGGAGCTGAATATTCAAGGATGTACATCTCATCATAAAGATAGGCAGGTGGGTAGAAGGGGTGGTGTTGCCTTATTGGTAAGGAATAAAATTAAATCAACAGTAAGAAACAAAGTGGGGTCAGGTGGTATAGAATCTGTGTGCATAGATTTGAGGAAATGCAAAGGCATATTAAAAAATAGTTGGAGTTATGTACAGGCCTCCAAACAGTAGTCAGGAGCTGGGGCACAAGGTAGACCAGGAGATAGAAAAGATGTGTAGCAAAGGCAAAGTTACAGTGATCGTGGGGGATTTCAAAATGCAGGGGGACTAGGAAAATCAGGTTGGTAATGGATTGCAAGAAAAGGAATTTGTGGAATGTCTGCAAGGTGGCTTTTTGGAGCAGCTTGTGATGGAGCCCACTGAGGAACAGTCAATACTGGGTTTGGTGTTGTGCAGTGAGGCAGACTTGATAAGGGAGCTGAAGGTGAAGGAACCTTTCGGAGGCAGTGGGATTGAATTTACTCTGCAATTTGAGAGGGAGAAGATAGAATCAGAGATAATGGTATTACAGCTGAATAAAGGCAATGACAGAGGCATGAGGGAGGAGCTGGGTATAAATGACTAGGAGAGGAGCCTAGCAGGAAGGACAATGGAACGGCAATGACAGGGGCTTCTGGGAGTAATTCAGGAGACATAACAGAGAATCATCCCAAGGAAAAGGAAGCATGGTACAGGGAGGATGAGGCAACTAGGATGACTAGGAAAGTCAGGGATAGCATAAAAGCAAAAGAAAAAGCATACAATATGGCAAAGAGTAATGGGAAACCAGAGGATTGGGAAGCTTACAAAGACCAACAGACGGCAACAAAAAAAAATAAGAAGGGAGAAGTTTAATTATGATGGTAATGTAAAGGAAGATTGTAAGAGTTTCTGCAGATATGTAAAGGGCAAAAGAGAGGCAAAAGTGGACATTGGGCTGCTGGAAAATAACACTGGAGAGATAATAGTGGGGAATAGAAAATGGCTGAGGAACTGAATAATTAGTTTGCTTTAGTCTTCACAGTGGAAGACACGAGTACTATCCCAAATATTCAGGAGAGTGAGGGGGGCAGAGCTGAGTATGGTGGCCATCATCAAAGAGAACATGCTAGAAAAGCCAAATGGCCTAAAGGTGGATAAATCACCTGGACCAGATGGTCTACACACCAGAGTTCTAAGGGAGATAGCTGAAGAGATAGTAGAGGTGTTACTGGTGATCTTTCAGGAATTGCTAGAATCAGGGAGAGTCCCAAAGGACTGGAAAATCACAAACGTGATGCAGATGTTAAAAAGGGAGTAAGGCAAAAAACAGAAAATTACAGACTGATTAACCTAACCTTGGTCATGGATAAGATCCTGGAATCCATTGTGAAGGATGAGATTCCTGAATACTTGCAAGGAGGTAAATAGGGCAAAGTCAACATGGTTCCATCAAAGGGAGGTCATGCCTGACAAATCTGCTAGAATTCTTTGAGGAAGTAACGAGCAGGTCAGACCAAGGAGAGCCAATGGATGGTATTTACGTGGACTTCAACACGACCTTGAGAAGGTACTATGCAAGAGGCTGCTGAGTAAGATAAGGGCCCATGGCGTCAGAGGGAAAGTGTTAGCGTGGATAGAAGCTTGGCAGTAGGTAGGTAGAGGGACAGGTACCATTGAGGAGGTGGGGAGGCTGCAGAAGGATTTGGACATGGTTAGGAGAGTGGGCAAAATGGCAGATCGAGTACAACGTGGGAAATTGAGAGTTCATGCACTTTGGAGGTCCTGGGCCTCCTTCACCGCCGCTCCCTCACCACCCGACACCTGGAGGAAGAACGCCTCATCTTCCGCCTCGGAACACTTCAACCCCAGGGCATCAATGTGGACTTCAACAGCTTCCTCATTTCCCCTTCCCCCACCTCATCCTTGTTCTAAACTTCCAGCTCAGCACTGTCCCCATGACTTGTCCGACCTGCCTATCTCCTTTTCCACCTATCCACTCCACCCTTCCTCCCTGACCTATCACCTTCATCCCCTCCCCCACTCACCCATTGTACTCTATGCTACTTTCTCCCCACCCCCACCCTCCTCTAGCTTATCTCTCCACGCTTCAGGCTCACTGCCTTTATTCCTGATGAAGGGCTTTTGCCCGAAACGTCGATTTTCTTGCTTCTCGGATGCTGCCTGAACTGCTGTGCTTTTCCAGCACCACTCTGATCCAGCTCCTGACTTCATTCGAGCCTTGGTTCAAACGTGGAGTGGACAAAGGAGCTGAATTCCCGAGGGAGGGGAGAGGGACAGGCCTTAACATCAAGGCTGCATTTGACTGAATGTGGCATCAATATTCGCAAAATTAGAATCAATGGATATCAGAGAACAAACACTCCTCTGGTTAGAGTCAAACCTGGCACATCGGAAGATGGTCATGGTTGTGGAAGGTCAGTCATCCCAGCTCCAGGACATCTCTGCAGGAGTTCCTCAGGGTAGTGTCCTAGGCCCAACCATCTTCAGCTGCTTCATCAATGACCTTCCCTCATCTTGATCAATGACATTGTCGAAATATCACTGAGCCTGTTTAAGCAGCAATTCATGTTCGTGACTGGTATAGGTCCTGTCCTGCTTCAAAAGGTGGGGTGGAGAGGGTCAGTGATAGAAAGACCAACAGAACACTTCTCCAACAAATTAAACAAACTCCAAAATAGATAATGACCATGGAGAAGGTAACCCTGTCTATTATGGACTCTCAAAATCCCTAGTGTATGTTTTAGTCACAGGTACATGATGAAGTGGGATGAGACTGATCATAATCCTCCCAATTCCTTTGGATAAATTTGAAAAACAAATTGTCAAACTTTTTAAAACGGAATTTACTATAATCCACCTGAAGGGAAAAACATTCTGAAACTTTACATCTTGTCCAGAGTTTAATTTCGTACCAAATTCCTTGATGTTGGTTAAGCCATTTTAGGAATACTGTATGCAGTTCTGGTCTCCCTCCGAGAGGAAGGATGTTGTGAAATTTGAAAGAATTCAGAAAGGACTTACAAGGGTGTTGTCAGGTTTGGAGGGTTTGAACTATGGGGAGAGGCTGAACAGGCTGGGGCTGTTTTCTCTGGAGCATCGGAGGCTGAGGGGTGAACTTATACACGTTTATAAAATCATGAGGGACATGGATAGGGTAAATAGGCAAAGTCTCTTCCCTGGGATGGAGGAGTCCAGAGTGAGAGGGCATAGGTTTAGGGTGAGAGGGGAAAGATATGAAACAGTCCTAAGGGGCAACTTTTTCACACAGAGGGTGGTACATGTATGGGCTGCCAGAGAATGTGGTGGAGGCTGGTACAATTACGATTAAAAGGCATGTGGATGGGTATATGAATAGGAAGGGTTTAGAGGGATATGGGCCAGGTGCTGGCAGATGGGACTAGATTAGGTTAGGATAGCTAGTCGGCATGGATGAGTTGCACCGAAGTATCTGTTTCTGTGCTGTACATCTCTATGACTCTGTGGTTCTCATACATGCCCATTCAAGATTCTAAAAGAACTGGTAATGTAGTTACTGAATGGCTTTTTCCCTTTATTGGGAAGTCAGGAACCTCACAATAAGGGAATGATCATTTTGGTCTCAGATGAGGTGAAAACCTATCAGGAGACTGCAGGAGAAACCTCCTCAATCAGAGAGTGGGGGCAATGGACAAGCCATTTCCACAGGAAGTGACTGAAGCAAATGATATCAATATATTTGAATAGGAAGTTGTGGGAGAAGGGAATGGGGTGGCACGGTGGCACAGTGGTTAGCACTGCTGCCTCACAGCGCCAGAGACCCGGATTCAATTCCCACCTCAGGCGACTGACTGTGTGGAGTTTGTACATTCTCCTCGTGTCTGCGTGGGTTTCCTCCGGGTGCTCCGGTTTCCTCCCACAGTCCAAAGAAGTACAGGTCAAGTGAATTGGCCATGCTAAATTGCCCGTAGTGTTAGGTAAGGGGTAAATGTAGGGATCTGGGTGGGTTGCTCTTCAGAGGGTGGGTGTGGACTTGTTGGGCCGAAGGGCCTGTTTCCACACTAATTAATCTAGTCAGGACAGTTTTGGGGCATATGTTGAATGGAACCTAAATGCAGACTGTTGGCGAACAGCCAGTTTCTGTGCGATGCAAGATTGTGTTTATTGATACAGCTGTGAAGTAAGTTAAGGTATTTCACTGTTACAGGCGTTATGTGAATGGAATATGTTTTTGACTTAGCTGGCTCTCCCCCTCAAACTGCCTCTGTCTCTGTCTCTGTCTCTGTTTCTCCCTCCCTCCCTCCCTCCCTCCCTCCCTCTCTCTCTCCCTCCCTCTCTCTCTCTCTCTCTGTTGGTCTCTCACCATATCTCAGTGTTCATGCCTTTGTAAGATTCTGTCTAATTTCCTCTCTGTGACTCTCTCCTTCTGTTAAAGTAAAATTTTGCCATTTTCTAATTTGATTATTTTCTATTGCAGCTCCAATGTTGGGCCTGATTTTGAAATGAAGTTGGAGATATACAGTTGTTGTGTAGAAGAGGATTTCTCGATGGCCAGTGCACCAAAAAAACTTGCCAACAAACTCAGCACTTCCCTTGGACGCTCAACAGGGAAGAAGATTCGAGCCAGCCTTGATAGCACTGGAGAAAGTGTAATGGTGGATGATGGGAGCAGCCCTGTCTTATTACCAGCTGTAGCTGTGGAGTACGTTCTCCAGTGAATCATAAAATGTTACGCCATGAACTGAAGCAGCACAGTCCATCTAGTGTGACACCAGCTCTCCCCAAGAACATCTCAGCTCAATTTCGATTGTATTTGGAGATGAGTAACAAAAATGTGGCCTTTGCAGTAATTTTCAAAAATGCCCCAGACCCCTACCTTGAGATGCTTAGGAATTGGGCGATAGGTTTAGACAGTGGATTTGTATTGGCTCAGGGTTGGAGGGCCGAAAGGCCTGTTCCTGGTCTGATGAAGGGCTTTTGCCTGAAACTTCAATTTTCCTGCTCCTGGGATACTGCCTGACCTGCTGTGCTTTTCCAGCACCACTCTGATCTAAACTCTGATCTCCAGCATCTGCAGGCCTCACTTTTGCCTAGTAAATTTTCTTTGTTCTTCTTTGAGTCCAGAAGATGAAGGAACAGAAGTAAGCCATTCAGCCCATTGAATTTGCGATGTCACTCAAATGGCTGATCTGATAACCTTCAACTCCACTTTCCTGCCATTTCCCCATAAATCTTAGTTCCATTACTGATTTTTAAAATCTGCCTGTCTCAGTCTTGAACACATTTAAAGACCCAGCCTCAACAGCCCTCAGTCATCAAGAATTGCACAGATACACTGCCCTCTGAGAGAAAACAATCCCTCAATTGTTTTAAAGTGGCGACCCATTATTTTGAGATGGTCCACAACTCTCCCACAAGGGGAAACAACCTTTCCACATCTACCCTGTCAAGTCCTTAAGGTATTGAACGTTTCAGTAAGGTCACTTGTCTTTTTTCCAAATTACAACGAGTACAGGCCCAATCTACTCCATTTCTCCTCATGAGACAATCCCTCCACATCAACCTGGTGACCATTCTCTAGACTGTTTCCAGTATATAATAAGTATATCTTTCCATAAATAAGGAGACCAAAACTGTTCACAATATTCAAGTTGTGGTATGAATAGCAGAATCTCCCTACGTTTATATTCCAATTTCTTTGAAATAAAGACTGACATTTCATTTGTATTCTCTATTTTCCTCTGAACTTGGATGCAGCCAACTTTTTGAGATTCGTAGATAAGGATTCCCAGATCCTTCTGCTCTGCAGCATTCTGCATTTTCTCCACTTCTCCAGTTAAATAATGTTCCTGTATTCTTCCTGACTATGACCCCTCGTGTTAGTCATTTCTGCCCTGGGAAATAGTCTCTGGCTATCGACTCTATCTATGCCTCTCATTATCTTGTATACCTCAGTTAGGTCCCCCTTTTCTCCAATGATAAAAGTCCGAGCTCAGTCAACCTCTCCTCAGAAGATAAGCCCTCCAGTCCAGGCAGCATCCTGGTAAACCTCCTCTGAACCCGCTCCAAAGCATCCACATCTTTCCTATAATAGGGCGACCAGAGCTGGAGTCAGGATGTCATGTTGCAGCTTTATAAGACTTTGGTTCGGCCACACTTAAGAGTATTGTGTTGAGTTCTGGTTGCCACATTACAGGAAGAATGTGGAGGCTTTGGAAAGGGTGCAGAAGAGATTTACCAGGATGCTGTCTGGATTAGAAGGTATGAGCTATAAGGAGAGGCTAGAAAATCTCGGTGTTTTCTATACAGGGTCGGAGGCTGAGGGGAGACATGATAGAAGTCTATAAAATAGAGATACATTGATAGGGTTAATAGACAGAATCTTTTTCCTAGAGTTGAAATGTCCCAAACTGAGGGGCATGCATTTAAGGTGAGAGTGGGAAAGTTCAAAGGATATGTAAGGGGCAAGGTTTTTACACAGACTGTGATAGTGGTCTGGAATGTGCTGTCAGGGATGGTGGTGGAGGTAGGTGTATCAGGAGCATTTAAAGGACTTTTAGGTAAGCTCATGAAAATGCAAGGAATGGAGGGGGGATATGTACCAAGGGTAAGCAGAAGGGATTAGTCTAATTTGGCACAACATCGTGCTGTACAGTTCTCAGGATCAGTGTTTGTAGACAGTGATCCTAACTTTGTTAGATTTATGATTATTATGAAAAAGAACAAAGATGGGCCTGAGATCAAAGTTTGCACGTTCTCCCCGTGTATGTGTGGGTTTCCTCTGGGTTCTCCAGTTTTCTCCCACAGCCCAAAGATGTGTCATGTAGTTGGTATGGCCATGGTAAATTACCCAGAGATGTGCAGGCTGGGTAGATTAACCTTGGGAAATTCAGAGTCATGGGAATTATGTAGGAAGATGAGCCTGGCCGATGATCTTTGGAGGACTAGTGCAGACTCAATAGGTTTCAGTCTTTGAAAGGATGCCTCACACAGCTAGACAGGGTGGTTAAGAGGGCATTTAGCACACTTGCCTTCTTTGCTCACACCATTGTGTGTAGGAGTTGGGACATCATGTTTCAGTTTGGCAGGCTGTTGATGTACTGTGCACAGTTCTGGTTGCTCTGCTATAGGAAAGATATTATTAAATTGGAGAAAGTTGGACCAAAGGGTCTGTTTCCATTCTGTATGACTCGATGGATGGCCTCTTTCTGCACTTTAGGGAATCCAGGATTCCAACAGGGGGAAGGCTGATTTTACTAAAATCAGGTGTGATTTGGCCAGAATGGACTGGGAGAAGATACTTTCAGGTAAAACTCTGTCTCAGAGTGAGGCAATAGTCTGAAGTTATCGTTAGGATATCTGTCCAGAAACTGAGAGAATGTTCTGGGGACCAGGGTTTAAATCCTGCAAGTGGTGGAGTTTGACTTTAATAAGGAATCTGGAACAAAGAGCCGAATAATGACTATGAAACCATAGAACTATAGAAATGATACAGTACAGAAGGAGGCCATTTTACCCATCCTGTCCATTCTGAACTAAAGGCACCCAGACTCCCTTTCTAATCCCATCTTCCTGCATACAGCCCATAGCCCTGTGACTTGCAGCACTTAAGGTGTGAAGCCAAGCATTTTTAAAAAGAGTTTTGGGCCTCTGCCTCTGCCACCAACTCAGCCAGTGCATTGCAGACACCCACTGCCCTCTATGGAAAAATGGTTTTCCACATGTCCCTCTAATTATTCTGCCATTTAGCCTGAATCTATAACCCCTAGTTTTTAAACTCTCTGCTAAGGGAAACTGGTTCCTCCTGTCTACTGTGTCTCTATCTCTGAGCCCTCTGTGTTCCAAGGAAAACAAGCCCAACCTCTTTAATCTCTCCTTGTAGCTACAGTTCTTCAGCCCCAGTAACATTCTAGTAAATCTTCTCCAATCTCTCTCAACAGCAATTGCATCCCTCCTATAATGTGGTGACCAGAACTGTACCCAATACTCCAAGTGCGGTCGCACCAGAGTTTTGTACAGCTGTAGCATAACCTCATGGTTCCAGAACTCGATCCCTCTAATAATAAAAGCTAGAACACTGTATGCCTTCTTAACAACCCTGTCAACCTGCGTGAAAGTGAGGACTGCAGATGCTGGGGATCAGAGCTTAAAAATGTGTTGCTGGA
The DNA here is from genome assembly GCF_047496795.1 of Chiloscyllium punctatum. Taxonomy (NCBI): domain Eukaryota; kingdom Metazoa; phylum Chordata; class Chondrichthyes; order Orectolobiformes; family Hemiscylliidae; genus Chiloscyllium; species Chiloscyllium punctatum. The sequence continues at coordinate 168,631,962 of NC_092739.1, forward strand.
AAAGCGCAGGAAGGTTTTTCAAGCATATTAATAGTAAACAGTTACTGAAGGATAGAATGGACCCCATAAGGAACAAGCAGGGCAGGCTGTTCACTGAAGCAAAGGATATGCAAATGTACTAAATGATTAATTTTCTTCTGTCTATACGTGCTTCCGATAATGTGGTGACCAGAACTCCATGCAGTTCATCATTATCTCCTTACTTTTATATTCCACACCTCTGCCAGTGAAGTCGAGCATTCCATATGCCTTTTTTCCAACCTCATCTACCTATAATATGACCTTTCGGGACTTGCTCACCAAAATCTCTCACTTCATCTACTCCTCTCACTACAGTCCCATTCATTGTATGTTCCCTTTCACTGTTTGGCTTCCCTCAATGCATTACCTCACACTTATCGGAGTTGCCCCTTTCCTGCCCACTCAACCAATCCATTCATGGGATCTGGGTATCTTTGGCTAGGCCAGCATTTATTGCTGAGAGGGTAGTTAAGAGTCAGCTACATTGCTGTGGGTCTGGAGTCACCTGTAGACCAGACCAGACCAGGTAAGGATGGAAGTTTCCTTGCCTGAAGAGCATTAGTGATTCAGATGGGTTTGTCTGACGTCCCTAAATGCACTATCTAGAATCATAGAAATCCTCAAGCATCTACTACACGGCATAGCCATTTTTGATGTTGTCAGCAAATTTCCCAATTGTGCATCACATTCAAGTCTAAACTGTTAATGTATAAAACAACAGCAGGGGTCCCAACACTGAGACTTGCAGAACACCACTGGAAACAGCTTTCCATTTGCAAGTGCATCCATTGACTATTGCCTTTGTTTCCTGTAATGAAGCTAACTTTGGATCCAATTCAACACATTACCCACCATCCCATGGGCTTTTACTTTCCTGACCATACTGCCATGTGGGACCTTGTCAAATGCTTGACTGAAATCCACGTGGATATTCTCAGCATTACGGACGTTCCACAGTGAGTCCACTCACAGTTCCAGCTCTGAAACAGGTCAGCCAGTAGCTGGAGCTGAACACAGTTCCACCACATGGAGCCGCCAGGGACACTTCCCTGATTTACCACATTATACAAGACAAATGCACCATGGGCCTGAGGTCTCCCATTGGAATTTCTCTTGAGAATAAGCTAATTACTCCCTTTAAGAGAAATTATTTCAGCTAGGGACCTTCCTTTGTTTCAAACAATTTAATTATAATCGAAAGTCCCTACCTTTATTTCATCTAATATATTATGCTTTAAAAGCTGCAATAATCTACATTTGGAGAGGCAGGGATTGATCAGAAATATCCAGCATAGTTTTGTTCAGTATAACATTCCAAGAGCTGGCACAGAAACAAGGAGCTAATTGTTCTCCACGTCATTGGGAGTCCTGTGCTTCTTGGGACTGTATGTATTTACAGTTCTTGTGGTTCTGGAAACGGGTCAGAAGTGGGGGATTGGGGCACTCTATTGAAATGTAATTTCCTCACAAATTGTTCCTAATTCATTTTTGTTCAATTGCAGGGGTCCGAAATATCACCTATTGGCTCAAACCAGCCTCTCTCTTGCAGCAATCCACAATAATGTCTGCACTCAGAGCCTCAATAGGCTAGGAAACGGTATGTACAACCTTTTACTTCTGTCTTTTCCCATGTCTCCCCTCTTACCAACTCCATCTCACCAACCATCATTCTCTTCACCTCCTGTAGTCTGTTGCTTTGTGTTTGAACCACTTATCTGTCTCAATCTCTGTTATGTTTGTCTCTCTTTATCTCAAAGTTAAAAAAATCACACAACACCAAGTTATAGTCCAACAGGTTTATTTGGAAGCACTAACGCTGCTCCTTTGTCAGGTAGCTAGTGGAGCAGGCTTATAAAACATTGAATTTATAGCAAAAGATCACAGTGTCATGCAATGAAAACGATGTATTGAGCACACCTGGATTGTTGTTAAGTCTTTCATCTTTTAGAATGGGTTGCAGGTTTTGGTTCATTAATATGTAAATCCCAGAACTTCTTTTAAGTAACATTCTCGAGATAACTTAAGGTTTTATTAAAAAAAGGTGACATCTCAGCTCAGACAATGCCTTAAAGGAGTGAGGTTAGAGTCTGTCTGTATTCTAATCTTCAGTCAGACTGGTTCAGTTTCCAAAGTAGGAATTTATAAAATGTCACATGAATTAACTGCCTGCCATTTGTGTGATTTTTGAACAAAATAGAATCTATCTGCAAATACAATTCTGCAAATAAAAGTTCACCCAATAGACTTATATATGTGTGCATGTGAGGGGGGAGAGAGAGAGAGAGAGAGTGAGCGTATGTGTTTGCTAGAGTGTGTACATGAGTGTGATGGAGTATAAGGAGAAAGTGAGGACTGCAGATGCTGGAGACCAGAGTTGAAAAGTGTGTTGTTGGAAAAGCGCAGCAGGTTAGGCAGCATCCAAGGAGCAGGAGAATCGACGTTTTGGGCATAAGCCCTTCCTCAGGAATGAGGAGGGTGTGCCAAGCGGGCTGAGATAAAAGGTAGGGGGGGGGGGAATTTGGGGGAGGGGTGTTGGGAATGTGATAGGTGGAAGGAGGTTAAGGTGAGGGTGATAGGCCGGAGTGGGGGTGGGGGTGGAGAGGTCAGGAAGAAGATTGCAGGTTAGGAAGGCGGTGCTGAGTCTGAGGGTTGGGACTGAGACAAGGTGGGGGAAGGGGAAATGAGGAAGCTGGAGAAATCTGAGTTCTTCCCTTGTGGTTGAAGGGTTCCTCGGTGGAAGATGAAGCGCTCTTTCTCCAGGCATCGTGTTGCTATGGTCTGGCGATGGAGGAGGCCAAGGACCTGCATGTCCTTGGTGGAGTGGGAGGGGGAGTTAAAGTGTTCAGCCACGGGGCGGTTGGGTTGGTTGGTGCAGGTGTCCCAGAGGTGTTCCCTGAAACGTTCCGCAAGTAGGCGGCCTGTCTCCCCAATGGAGAGGAGACCACATCGGGTGCAGTAAATGATGTGTGTGGAGGTGCAGGTGAATTTGTGACGGATATGGAAGGATCCCTTGGGGCCTTGGAGGGAAGTAAGGGGGGAGGTGTGGGCGCAAGTTTTGCATTTCTTGTGGTTGCAGGGGAAGGTGCTGGGAGTGGAGGTTGGGTTGGTAGAGAGTGTGGAACTGACGAGGGAGTCACGGAGGGAGCGGTCTCTCTGGAACACTGATAGGGAAATATATCCTTGGTGGTGGGGTCTGTTTGGAGGTGGCGGAAATGATGAAGGATGATACGATGTATCTGGAGATTGATGGGATGGTCAGTGAGGACCAGTGGGGTTCTGTCCTGGTGGCGATTGGAGGGGTGGGGCTCAAGGGCGGAGGCGCAGGAAGTGGAGGAGATGCGGTGGAGACCATGATGGAACCCAAACTGGGTGTCACTGAGCAGGTTATAGCTCAGCAGGTGCTGCTTGATAGCACTGTTACTGACCCCTTCCATCACGTTACTGAGGATGGAGAGTAGACTGATTGGGTGGTAATTGGCCAGGTTGGATTTGTCCGGCCTTTTGTGTACAGGACATACCTGGGCAATTCCCCAATTTGTCACTTGCTGCCAGATTAGCTGAAGACTGTTATCTGTGATGCTGGGGACCATTGCAGGAGGCCACTTAGTGCTGTCTATAACTTACTGTTTATGCTGTTTGGCATGAAGTAGTCCTGTTTGGTAGCTTCACCAGGCTGACACCTCACCTTGAGGTCTGCCTGGTGCTGTTCCTGGCCAGCCCTCCGGCACTCTCCAGGGTTGATCCTCTGGCTTGGTGGTAATGGTTGAGTGGGGGATATGCCGGGCCATGAGGTTACAGATTGTGCGGGAGTACAGTTCTGCTGCTGGTGATGACCCACAGTGTCTCATGGATGCCCCGTCCTGAGTCATTAGATCTGTTTGAACTCTGTCCCATTCAGCAGGGTGACAGTGCCACACAACACGATGGAGGGTATTATCAATGTGAAGGTGGGACTTTTGTCTCCACATGCTGGATTAGTGGTGCTGGAAAAGCACAGCAGTTCAGGCAGCATCCGAGGAGCAGGAAAATCAATGTTTTGGGCAAAAGCCCTTCATCAGGAATACAGGCAGAGCACCTGAAGGGTGGAGAGGTAAGTTAGAGGAGGGTGGGGGTGGGGAGAAAGTAGCTTAGAGTACAATAGGTGAGTGGGGGAGGGGATGAAGGTGATAGGTCAGGGAGGAGGGTGGAGTGGATAGGTGGAAAAGAAGATAGGCAGGTAGGACATGTCATGGGGACAGTGCTGAGCTGGAAGTTTGGAACTAGGGGTGAGGTGGGGGGAGGGGAAATGAGGAAACAGTTGATCTTCCGTAATTACACCGGCACCACTCCCCACCTCTTCCTCCACTACATTGATGACTGCATTGGCACCACCTCGTGCTCCCGCGAGGAGGTTGAGCAATTCATCAACTTCACCAACACATTCCACCCTGACCTTAAATTTACCTGGACCATCTCTGACACCTCCCTCCCCTTCCTGGACCTCTCCATCTCCATTAATGACGACCGACTTGACACTGACATTTTTTACAAACCCACCAACTCCCACAGCTACCTGGATTACACCTCTTCCCACCCTATCGCTTGCAAAAATGCCATCCTGTATTCCCAATTCCTCTGCCTCCGCCGTATCTGCTCCCAGGAGGACCAGTTCCACCATAGGAAACACACGATGGCCTCCTTCTTTAGAGACCGCAATTTCCCTTCCCACGTGGTTAAAGATGCCCTCCAACGCATCTCGTCCACATCCCGCACCTCTGCCCTCAGACCCCACCCCTCCAACCGTAACAAGGACAGAACGCCCCTGGTGCTCACCTTCCACCCTACAAACCTTTGCATCAACCAAATCATCCGCCGACATTTCCGCCACCTCCAAACAGACCCCACCACCAGGGGTGACTACCTGGTCAGGTCCATGCCCCCCTACAACCCACCCTCCCATTCTGGCACTTTCCCCTGCCACCGCAGGAACTGTAAAACCTGTGCCCACACCTCCTCCCTCACCTCTATCCAAGGCCCTAAAGGAGCCTTCCACATCCATCAAAGTTTCACCTGCACATCCACTAATATCATTTATTGTACCCGTTGCTCCCGATGTGGTCTCCTCTACATTGGGGAGACTGGGCGCCTCCTAGCAGAGCGCTTTAGGGAACATCTCCGGGACACCCGCACCAATCAACCAAACCGCCCCGTGGCCCAACATTTCAACTCCCCCTCCCACTCTGCCGAGGACATGGAGGTCCTGGGCCTCCTTCACCGCCGCTCCCTCACCACCAGACGCCTGGAGGAAGAACGCCTCATCTTCCGCCTCGGAACACTTCAACCCCAGGGCATCAATGTGGACTTCAACAGCTTCCTCATTTCCCCTTCCCCCACCTCACCCTAGTTCCAAACTTCCAGCTCAGCACTGTCCCCATGACTTGTCCGGACTTGTCCTACCTGCCTATCTCCTTTTCCACCTATCCACTCCACCCTCTCCTCCCTGACCTATCACCTTCATCCCCTCCCCCACTCACCCATTGTACTCTATGCTACTTTCTCCCCACCCCCACCCTCCTCTAACTTATCTCTCCACGCTTCAGGCTCACTGCCTTTATTCCTGATGAAGGGCTTTTGCCCGAAACGTCGATTTTACTGCTCCTCAGATGCTGCCTGAACTGCTGTGCTCTTCCAGCACCACTAATCCAGAATCTGGTTTCCAGTATCCGTAGTCATTGTTTTTACCTTTGTCCCCACAAGGACAGTGCGGTGGTCACTCTCACCGATACTGTCATGGTCAGATACACCTGCAGCCAGAGATTGGTGAGGATGAGGTCAGGATGGTTTTCCCTCTTGTTGGTTCCCTCCCCACCTGCTGCAGACCCAGTCTAGCAGCGATGCCCTTTAGGACCCGACCAGCTCGATCAGTAATGCTGTTGCCGAGCCACTCTTGGTGGTGGGACATTGAAATCCCCCACCCAGGGTACATTCTGTGCCCTTGCCACCCTCAGTGCTTCCTCTGAGTGTTGTCCAACATGGAGGAGTAATGATTCATCAGCCGAGGGAGGGCGGTAGGTGGTAATCAGCAGGAGGTTTCCTTGCCTGTGTTTAACCTGAAATAGTTTGGATACAGATAGCTATCAACAAAAAAATAAACAAAGGGATCATAGAATCCTACAAAGTAAAAACAGGCCATTCAGCCCATCGGGTCCACACTGACCCTGCAAAGAATATCCCAGTCAGACCCATCCTTCTATCCTATCCCTGTAACCCCGCATTTCCCATTGCTAATCCACCTAAGCTGCACATCCCTGGGCGCTATGGGGAATTTAGCATGGCCAATCCACCTAAGGTCCTGAAAGCTGAATATAGGAAGTTAGAAGATAGAGTAAAATATAAGGCTCCAATGTATTAATCTCAGGACTATGCCCAGTGCCATGTGCAAGTGAGAACAGGAGTAAGAGGAAAGGTCAGATAAATGTGTGGCTGGAGCAACAGTGTACCAGGGAGGGATTTCGATTCTTGAGGCATTGGGACCATATTTGGAGAAGCAGGGACCTGATGAGCAGAGCTGGGGTAAATATTCTCCGTAATCTTCTACTAGTGTTGTTATTGAGATTTTAAACTAGTATGGCAGAGGATGGAAACCAAAGTGTCAACTTAGATTGGTCAGATTCAGATCAGGAAAAAGGCGACAGGGCATCAGTTTGTGATGGAGTCAGCAACTCAGAAAGGCAAAATAAACAAGGATTAAAATGCATCCAGGAATGGATATTGACAGTATTTAGATGTTTATACTTCAATGCACAAAATATTACAAATAACACAGATGAACTAAGGTCAGAAATATACACATGGCTGCACAATATAATTGCGGTGATGGATACCTGGCGAAGGTTGGTGGAGGGTCGGGGTTGGGGGGGGGGGGGGAGCGGGTGTGTGGAGGTGGAACTGACAGTTCAATATCCCTGGATATAGTTTTCAGACAGGATTTAGCTGATGATAAAAAAGGTTGGCTGTGGGGGAGTGCAGCAGTATTGGTTAAAGAATCGATTACAGTTATGTGAAGGGATGACATACCAAACCAGAGAAAATAAATGGGGCTTTATGGTTTGAATTTTGGAATAGAGCAGGGGCAGAAGCACTACCAGACATATACTAGAGACCCTGAAACAGTGAGAAGGAGATAGAAAAACAAAAATGTAGACACATTTCTGTCTGTAGGAAGAAGAGGGCAACAATGATCGGAGACTTTAACTATCCCAATATCAACTGGATTTCAAACAAATGGCATTGAGGGTGAAGAGTTCATGTACTGTGTCTGGGAATTTTTTTTTAACAATATGTGACAAGCCCAATGACAGGAGACATAATTCTGGATTTATTTTTGGGAAATAATGAGGGACAAATGGGTAAAGTGACAGTGAGTGACCATGTCAGGGATAGTGACCACAATTCGGTTCGGTTTAGTATCATTATGGAAAAGGACCAAGATCGATCGGGAATATTTTTAGATTAGATTACTTACAGTGTGGAAACAGGCCCTTCGGCCCAACAAGTCCACACCGCCCCGCCAAAGCGCAACCCACCCATACCCCTACATCTACCCCTTACCTAACACTAGGGGCAATTTAGCATGGCCAATTCACCTGACCTGCACATCTTTGTGACTGTGGGAGGAAACCGGAGCACCCGGAGGAAACCCACGCAGACACGGGGAGAACGTGCAAACTCCACACAGTCAGTCGCCTGAGGCGGGAATTGAACCCGGGTCTCTGGCGCTGTGAGGCAGCAGTGCTAACCACTGTGCCACCGTGCCACCCACTAATAAAGGTTTTCACCTGGGAGAAGGAGAGTTTTACAAAACTGTGAAGTGATCTGGCTGAGGTGGACTGGACAGGGCTCCTAAAGGATAGTAAACAACTGAGAGGAACTAAAAATTGAGATCCTCAGGAACAAAGCAGGCATGCCCCCTCCAAAAGTCAAACACAGAACAGTACAGTACAGTCCAGGCCCTTCAGCCCTCGATGCTGTGCCGACCTTTTATCCTACTCTAAGATTAGACTAACCTACATACCCTTCAGTTTATTATCATCCATGGGCCTATCCAAGAGTCGCTTAAGTGTCCCTCATGTAACTGACTCTACACCCACCGCTGGTAGTGCATTCCACACCCTCCCCACTGTCTGTGTAGAGAACCTCCCTCTGACATCTCCCCTAAACCTTCCTCCAATCACATTAAAATTACGCCCCCCCTCGTGATTGCCATTCTGAGGACCCCTCAGAATCCTAGTAGCACACAAACACACCAACACTCTCAAACAAAAGCTAACAAACTTAAAAGACCCAGTACAACCCATGGATAAAACCAACGTCATCTATAACATTCCATACAAGGACTGCCACAAACACTACTTAGGACAAACAGGAAGAAAGTTAGCCACCAGGATACACGAACACCAGCTAGCCACAAAAAGACACGACCCTCTCTCCCTCGTAGCCCTACACACGGATGAAAAACACCACCATTTCAACTGGGACAACACATCTATCCTGGGACAGGCTTAGCAAAGACATGCCAGAGAATTCCTAGAGGCCTGGCACTCCAACCACAATGCCATAAACAAACACATAGATCTAGATACCATCTATCAACCCCTCAGAAAACGAACAAGAAATGACATCACCACAAATCTCAGGAACCGCATCCAGGAGAAAGATATAAATAGAAAGCAGGAGACAACAGCTTCGCTTCACTTGGAGGTCACCACTGATGATGTTACCTAGCCAGGTAATGATACGTCTGGATATCAAACCTACAGCTCACCGAGCAAGCCTACACCCTAAAGGATGAAACTGTGATCAGACACTGGAAAGGTCTCAGCTGGAATATTGTATGCAGTTCTGGTTACCACATTACAGGAAGGTCTGGAGAGAGATTGGAGAAGATTTACTGGAATATTGCTGGGGTTGGAAGGTTGTAACCACAAGGAGAGATTGGAGAGGTTGGGCTTGTTTTCCTTAGAACAGAGAGGGCTCAGAGATAGAGACACAGTAGACAGGAGGAACCAGTTTCTCTCAGCAGAGAGTTTAAAAACTAAGGGTTATAGATTCAGGCTAAATGGCAGGAGAAGTAGAGGGATGTGATGAAAACATGTTTAATAAGAATAGAATCCCTACAGTGTGTAAACAGCCCCTTTCGCCTAAAACGTTCACACTGACACTCTGAAGAGTAACCCACCCAGACCCATTCCCCTACCGTATATTTACCCCTGGCTAATGCACCTAACCTACACATCTCTGAACACTATGGGCAATTTAGCATGGCCAACCGTCCTAACCTACATGTCTTTAGATTGTGGGAGGAATCCAGAGCACCCGGAGGAAACCCACACAGACATGGGGAGAATGTGCAAACTCCACACAGACAGTCGCCTGAGGTTGGAATCAAACCTGGGTCCCTGCTGCGCTGAGGCAGCAGTGCTAACCACTGGGCCACCAGAAGGTGGTGGGTGTCTGGAATTCACTGCCTGAGTTGATGGTGGAGGCAGAGACCCTAAACTCTTTTAAGATATCCTTGGACCTGCACCTTTAGTGCTGCAAGTCGCAGGGCTATGGACCGTGTGCAGAAAGATGGGCTTAGAAAGGGACTTGGGTCAGCATGGACAGGATGGATAAAATGGCCTCCTTCTCTGTTTTATCATTTGGAGTCATTGTCATACAGCATGGGAGCAGACCCTTTGGGGGGAATTTATTTCATGTATTCAAGACAGGTTTTTTTTTTGAGACAATATGAAAGTAGCCTAACCTGGGAAGCCGCTATACCAGACCAGGTGTTGGGGAATAAGCTTGGCCAGATGATCAAAGTTTCAGTGGGGGAGCATTTTGGGAACAGTAATCATAATTCTTTAAGCTTTAAGTTACTTGTGGATAAGCATCAAAGCAGTCCTCAGATGAGCATACTATATTGGGGAAGGCTAACTACTGCAATATTAGATGGGAAGCAGGGAATGTAGATGAAAGTAGCTGTTAGAGGGTTGATCCACATCTGGATGTGGGAATCTATTAACGATCAATTGATTCGAGTGAAAATGAAGGATAAGGATGGAAAGATTTGAGAACCTTGGATGAGAGGAGACATTGAGAGCTCAGTCAAAAAGAAAGAACACATGCATATGGTTTATGAAACTGAAGATAGGCACAGCTCTTGAAGAATACAAAGACAGCAAGAAAGAACTTAAACAAGACATTAAGAGGGCTAAAAGGGACCATGAAATAACCTTGGCTAACAGGATTAAGGAAAATCCCAAGGCATTTTACATATACATAAGGAGCAAGAGGGTAACTAGGGAAAGGGTAGGTCCACTCAAGGACAAAGAAAAGAATTTATGCGTTGACCATTAAGGTAGACGAGTCCCCAGGACCTCATGGGATCTATCCCAGAATGGTGAGGGATGCAAGTGAGGAAATTTCTGGTGCCTAATACAAAACCCTCAGTCTCTTTAGTCACAGAAGAGATCCCAGATGATTGGAGAATGGCCAACACTATTCCTTTGTTAAAGAGCGCAACAAAGATAATTCAGGAAATTACCAGCCAATGAACCTTACATCAGTGCTAAGGAAATCACTGGAGAGGATTCTTAGGGATAGGACTTATTCAAATTTGGAAAATGTGGACTTATTAATGATAGGCAGCATGGTTTTGTACAGGGAAGGTTGTGCCTCTCAAACCTGATTGAGTTTTTTGAGGAAGTGAGAAAGGTGATTGATGAGGGAAGGGTGGTAGATGTTGCCTATACAGACAGAAGGTGAAGTCACATGGGATCTACAGTGAGCTGGTAGGATCAGAACTTGGACACAGAGCTGGCTTGGTCAGAAAAGACAGAGAGTAGCATGGAAGTTAGCTCGCTGAGCTGGAAGGTTTGTTTTCAGATGTTTTGTCACCATGACTAGTTAACACAATCAGTGAGAGTTTCTGGTGAAACGCTGGTGTATGTCCCACCTCTCTATTCTGTTAGTTTTTTCAAGGGGAATAGGATAGGATCTAAATCGATCCAGATTTGAGAATGTGGTGCTGGAAAAGCACAACAGATCAGGCAGCATCCGAGGAGCAGAAGAATCGATGTTTTGGGCAAAAGGTTAGACAGTGTGGGAAATATAGGACTGACATCAAACACCTCCACCTCTGGGTTTATTTTCTCCATCAAGACTCCTGCTGACTTTCTGATGACCCCTTCGTCCGCCTCCAACGCACACCGTCCACCATACACCCCACTGGCCACTGGTCTGTTACCCGCCTTTGATCTCTTTATTTCCAACTGCTTGGGACATTGACTGCCTCAACTTGTCTACCTCCCTCCCCCACTCCCCCACTCCAACCTCTCACCCTCACAACATGCAGCCCCCCACTCCCTCTGCTCCATCCCTAACCTCACCATCAAACCCGCGGACAAGGGAGAGGTGCAGTGGGAGTCTGGCGCACTGACCTCTACGCTGCTGAAGCCAGGCGCCAACTTGAAGACACCTCCTCCTACTGCCCCCTCGACCACGACCCCACCTCCCATCACCAAACCTTCATCTCCCAGACCATCCACAACCTCATCACCTCAGGAGATCTCCCATCTACAGCTTCCAATCTCATAGTTCAGGAACCCTGCACACTACCCTGTCCTACTGCCTACCCAAGATTCACAAACCTGACTACCCTGTCTGACCCATCATCTCTGCCTGCTCCTGCCCTGTCATCTAAATTGATCCAGACAACTCAGGCCCCTTGGCATCATGGCAGCCCACAAATCTACCAACACATTTAAACAGTGACTAATGAACCTAAAGGATTCATTAGATACTACCAGCAAAACTAATGTCATTTACAAAATGCAATGGCCTAGTAAGATTATCGGTGAACTGTTAGTCCAGAGACCCAGATAACATTTAGGACAGCACAGTGGCTCAGTGGTTAGCACTGCTGCCTCACAGCGCCAGAAACCCGGGTTCGTTTCCAGACTAGGGCAACTGTCTGTGTTGAGTTTGCACATTCTCCATGTGCCTGCGTGGGTGTCCTCCCACAATCCAAAGATGTGGCAATCCAGGTGAATTGCCCATAGTGTAAGGTGCATTAGTCAGGGGTAAATATAGAATAATACTGGATTAGTGGTGCTGGAAGAGCACAGCAGTTCAGGCAGCATCCAACGAGCAGCGAAATCAACGTTTCGGGCAAAAGCCCTTCGGTCGGTGAATGGGTCTGGGTGGGTTACTCTTCAGAGGGTCGGTGTGGACTTGTTGGACTGTAGGAAATCTAATCTAATCTAAACTGGAAAAAAACACTACACCGGCCAAGCTAGCCGGAACTTGTCACCAGGATACATGAACACTAATTGGCCACCAAAAGACATGACCCACTATCACTAGTTTCCACACATACAGACAAAGAAAGACACCACTTTGACTGGGACAACACACATCCTAGGACAGGCAAAACAAAGACATGCACAAGAATTCTTAGATGCATGGCACTCTCACCAGAATTCCACCAATAAACACATCAATTTAGATCCTATCTACTTCCCTTTGAATTAAAAAAAGAACTGGAAATGACATCACGCACCTTAAGAAACCAAGAAAAGGTGGGATACACACCAGTGCTTCACCGGATACTCTCACTGATGATGTTACCTAGTATAGTGACGAAACGTCTGAAAACAAACCTTCCAGCTCAGAGAGTGAATTTACAGACTTATCATCAACCTGAACTACAAACCTTCTCAAAAATTACTAATAAAGAGTGGAAGGGTGCTTTACTGACTGGAGATCTGTGACCAATGGTTTTCCTCAGGAATCTATAAATGATTTGAGGGAGTATGTAAATTGCCTGATGAGTACGTTTGTGGATGACATGATGATTGGGGAGTGGATAGTGAGGAGGATTGTCAGAGGATACAGCAGCATATCGACAGGCTGGAGACATGGGGCAGAGAAATGGCAGATGGAGGTTAATCCAGACAAACATGAGGTGATGCAATTTGGGAGATCTAATGCAGGAGGGAAGTATACAGTCAATGGCAGAACCTTAAGTAGCATCAACACACTGAGGGATGTAAGCAACACAAGTGGATAAGTTGGCCAAGAAGTTACATGACATGCTTTGCTTTCATTGGTTGGGACATGGAGTGCAATGGTTCTGGATTAGAGTGGTGCTGGAAAAGCACAGCAGGTCAGGCAGCATCTGATGAGCAGGAGAATCGACGTTTTGGGCAAAAGCCCTTCATCAGGAATAAAGGCAGAGAGCCTGAAGGGTGGAGAGATAAATGAGAGGGGGGTCTTTGTTTGTCCTTGTTTTTGGGCACATTTGGAATATTGTGTACAGTTCTGGTTACCACACTACCAGGAGGATGTGGAGGTTTTCGAGAGGGTACAGAACAGTTTAACAGGATGTTGCCTGGTTTGGAGGGTACTAGCTATGAGGTACAATTGGACAAATGCAACTTGTTTCCACTTGAACACTGAAGGAGGAGGGGTGGCCTGATAGAAGTTAACAAAATTATGAGAGGCATGGATAGAATGGACAGTTGGAGTCTTTTTCCCAGATAGAAATGTCAGTTACTAGGAGACACAGGTTCAAGGTTAAAGGGGGAAGGTTTAAAGGAGATGTGAGAGGCAGGTTATTTACACAGAGGGTGGTATATGCCTGGAATGTGCTGCCAGAGGTGATGGTGGCAGATACAGTAACAGTGTTTAAGAGGCACCTTGACAGATACGTGAGTAAGCATCAGAAACAAAATGTTTTCAGATTAGAAAGGCATCATGGGTCAGCACAGACTTGATGGGCCGAATGGCTTGTTCCAATGCTGTGCTGTTCTTTGTTCCTTGTTCTGTGAGACACACTTGTTGAATGACAACATTGTATTTGCCTTCCTAACTCCTGACTCAGCCTGCAAGTTTACCTTCAGAGAAACCTGGACTAGGACTCTCAAGTCCCGTTCCACTTCAGATTTAATCTTCTCCCTCCTTATTTCTTTTATTTTGCCCTCTGTTGGTCTTTGTAAGCTTCCCAATCCTCTGGTTTCTCACTGGCTTCTTCACCATCCTATCTCCATGTGATGTAAACTCCAAAGAATTATGTATCTCTGAGGTCTCTCCTTTGTTTAAACAAAGCCCTACTTTTAATTGTATAAGTCTTACCTTGGTTTGCTTTTACAAAATGCAAAACTCACATTTATCTAAATTAAACTCCATCTGCCACTCCTCAGCCCATTGATCCAATTGATTAAGATCTCTTTGTAATCTGAGGTAAACCTCTCTACTGTCCACTCGACCAACATGAGCTACCAATGTTTACATGCTATGCCCCAAACTGATGAACGTCAGCATAATAAACCTAACCCTGAAGTTCGGGTGTTAGTCTTGTAAAGCTGCATTGCACTCCTCCAAGGCCAGGGCACCCTTCCTGAGGTGTGGTGCCCAGATCTGCTGTCAGTGCTCCAAGTGGGGTGTAACCAGGGTTTGGTATAATCTCTACATCCCTGTACTCCAGCCCTTTAGATGTGAAAGCTGTCATACCATGAGCTTTCTTGACTAGTTTCTGATGTGTCTGTGGCATTTTAAAGAGCTGTGCACCTGAACCCCCAGATCAGGTTGGACACCCCCGGATCAGGTTGGACACCCCCAGATCAGGTTGGACACCCCCGGATCAGGTTGGACACCCCCAGATCAGGTTGGACACCCCCAGTCTTTAACTTGGTGCCTTCTGAAAAAAATACCCTCATCTACCATTTTCAGTCCAAAGTAGATAACCTCACACTTGCTTATATTAAAATCCTTCTGCCCTAGCTTTGCCCTTTCACCCACAGTATCCTGTTGTAATTTTATGTTGTCATTAACATCCAATTTTGTGTTGGCAGCAAATTTGGATATTTGACTTTTTATTCTGTTATCTAAATCATTAATGAATATTGTGAATAATCGAGGCACCAACATAGATCCCTAGGGGACACCATTAATCATGTCCTGCCAATTTGAGTAATTACCCATTACTCTAACTCTCTGTTTTCTGCTACTCAACCATTTTCCGATCTAAGTCAGTAGTTATAATTTCCTACATTATCCCTGTTGTATGTCTTAAGCAAAGGAACAGCGTTGGCTATTCTCCTGTCTTCTGGAACCTCGCCTCTGGCTAAAGAGGAATCAAAGTTCTGTGTCAAGGCCCAATTAAATTCCTCCTTTGTCTCCCTCAGTATATTGGGATTGATCCCATCAGGCCCTGGCAACTTATCATCGAATCACAGACTCTGTATTCCTGTTTCTCCTTCCACAGTGAATCACCTCACACTTTTCCACATTAAACTCCATTTGCCATCTCTCAGCCCAGCTCTGCATCTGATCTATATCCCTCTGTAACCTGCAACATCCTTCAGCACTATCTACAACTCCACCAATCTTAGTGTCATCCGCAAGTTTACTAACCCACCCTTCTACACACTCATCCAGATCAGTTATTAAAATGACAAACAGCAGTGGACCCAAAACAGATCCTTGCGGTACACCACTAGTAACCTAACTCCAAGATGAACGTTTCTCATCAACCACCACCCTCTGTCTTCTTACGGTAGGCAATGTCTGATCCAGACCGCTAAACCATCCTCAATCCCACGTCTCTGTATTTTCTGCAGTAGCCTACCGTGGGAAACCTTATCAAGCACCTTACTGAAATCCATATACACCACATCAACCACTTTACCCTCATCCACCTGTTTGGTCACTTTCTTAAAGAACTCAGTAAGGTTTGTGAGGCACGACCTACCCTTCACAAAACTGTGCTGACTATCCTTAATCAACCGATTCCTTTCTAGATGATTCCAAGTCCTATATCTTATCATCCTTTCCAACACCTTACCCACATCTGAAGTAAGCCTCACAGGTCTATAGTTACCAGGGTTGTCTCTACTCCCCTTCTTGAACAAGGGAACAACATTTGCTATCCTCCAGTCTTCTGGCACTATTCCTGCAGACAATAATGACATAAAGATCCTTATCAAATGCCTTGCTACAATCCATCTACATGGCATCCACTACTCTATCTTCATCAATGTGTTTTAGATTCGATTCCCTTCAGTCTGGAAACAGGCCATTTGGTCCGCACCAACCCTCTGAGGAGTAACCCACCAGATCCATTCCCCAACCCTAGCTTTACCCCTGATTAATGCACTGAACACTAGGGGCAATTTAGCATGTCCAATCCACCTAACCTGCAAATACAAAGAAGAAAGAACAAAGAAAATTTACAGCCCAGGAATAGGCCTTTCAGCCCTCCAAGCCTGAGCCGATCCAAATCCACTGCCTAAACCTATAATCCAATTTCTGTATCCCTCTGCTCCCCACTTACTCATGCATCTGTCCAGACGCATCTTAAATGAATCTACCGTGCCTGCCCCTACCACCTCTGCTGGGAATGCGTTCCAGATGCCCACCACCCTCTGTGTGAGGTACTTGCCGCATGTATCCTCCTTAAACTTTCCACCTCTCACCTTGAAAGCATGACCTCTCGTTATGGAATCCTTCACCCTGGGAAAAAGCTTGTCTCTATCCACCCTGTCTATACCCTTCATGATTTTGTAAACCTCAATCAGTTTCCCCCTTCCATCTCCGTTTCTCTAATGAAAATAAACCTAACTAGCATAGCTAGCACCTTCCATACCAGACAACATCCTCGTAAACCTTCTCTGCACCCTCTCCAAAGCGTCCACATCCTTTTGGTAATGTGGCGACCAGAACTGTACACAGTATTCTAAATGTGGCCAAACCAATGTCTTGTATAATTTTAACATGACTTGCCAGCTCTTATACTCAATACCCTGTCCAATGAAGGCAAGCATACTATATGCCTTCTTGACCACTCTATCCACCTGTGCAGCAACCTTCAGGGTACAATGGACCTGAACTCCCAGATCTCTCTGCTCATCAACTTTTCCCAAGGCTCTTCCGTTTACTGTATAGTTTGCTCTAGAATTAGACTTCCCAAAATGCATCACCTCACATTTGCCTGGATTGAACTCTATCTGCCATTTCTCCTCCCAACTCTCCAGTTTATCTATATCCTCCTGTATTATTTGACAGATCCTTATGCTTTCTGCTACTCCACCAATCTTTGTGTCATCTGCAAACTTGCTGATCATACCAACAGTGCCCTCTTCCAGATCATTTATGTATATTACAAACAACAGTGGCCCCAGCACTGATCCCTGTGGAACATCACTGGTCACCTTTCTCCATTTCGAGAAACTCCCTTCAACTACTACTCTCTGTCTCCTGTTGCTCAAGCAGTTCTTTATCCACCTCGTTAGAACACCCTGCACACCACGTGACTTCACTTTCTCCATTAGTCTACAATGGGGAACCTTATCAAACACCTTACTAAAGTTCATGTATATGACATCAACAGCCCTTCCTTCATCTATCAACTTGGTCACTTTGTCGAAGAACCCTATTAAGTTGGTAAAGCACGATCTCCCCCACACACAACCATGTTGCCTATCACTGATAAGCCTATTCTCTTCCAAATACAAAAAAATCCTATCCCTCAGTACTTTCTCCAGTAACTTTCCCACCACTGACGTCAGGCTCACTGGTCTACAGTTATCCGGAATATCCCTACTATCCTTCTTGAACAGGGGGACAACATGAGAAACCCTTCAGTCCTCTGGCATCTCACCTATGTTTAAGGATGCTACAAAGATATCTGTCAGGACCCCAGCTATTTCCTCTCTCGCTTCCCTCAGCAACCTGTCTTTCGTAAAGACAGAAGCAAACAACTTATTTAGGGCTTCCCCTACCTCCTCAGACTCCACACAGAAGTTCCCTATGCTATCCCTGATTGGTCCTACTCTTTCTTTGACCATTCTCTTATTCCTCTCATAAGTGTAAAATGCCTTTGTGTTCTCCCTAATCCGTTCTGCCAAGCCTTTCTCGTGCCCCCTCCTGGCTCTCCTCAGACCATTTTTAAGCTCCTTTCTTGCCTGCCTGTAATCCTGTAGAGCTGAGCTTGACCTTAGCTTCCTCCACCTTACGTAAGCTACCTTTTTCCTTTTGACGAGAAGCTCCACCGCTCTCGTCATCCAAGGTTCCTTTATCTTACCACTTCTTGCCTGTCTCAGAGGGACATATTTATTCATCACTTGCAATAACTGTTCCTTAAACAGTCTCCACATGTCTATAGTGCCTTTACTGTGGAACAATTGCTCCCAATCCATGCTTCCTAACTCATGTCTAATTGCATCATAGTTTCCTCTTCCCCAATTAAATATCCTCCCATTTTGCCTAATCCTCTCCTTCTCCTTAGCTGTGTAGAATGTGAGGCAGTTGTGGTCACTATCACCAAAATGCTGTCCCACCACAAGATCTGATACCTGCTCCCGGTTCATTGTCAAGCACCAAGTCTAGAATGGCCTCTCCCCTCGTCGTCCTGTCAACGTACTGAGTTAGGAAACCTTCCTGAACACACCTTACAAAAACAGCTCCATTCAAATCTTCTGCTCAAAGGAGGTTCCAATCAATATTGGGAAAGTTAAAGTCACCCATTACAACAACCCTACTACGTCCACACTTTTCCAAAATCTGTCAACCTGTGCTTTCTTCCATCTCCCTGCTGCTATTGGGGGGCCTGTAGTAAACCCCTAAAGAGGTGACTGCTCCCTTGCTGTTCCTAATTTCCACCCATACTGACTCGGCAGGCAGATCTTCCTCGACAATGGAAGCTTCTGTAGCTGTGATACCCTCTTCGAACAGACACCTAGCTTTTCTCATGCCTAGGAGTAACTATTTCCCTGGAACTCTTATCTGTCACAGCCTCTGCCTCCTGAATTATTAGATTACTTAGATTACTTACAGTGTGGAAACAGGCCCTTCGGCCCAACAAGTCCACACCGCCCCGCCGAAGTGCAACCCACCCATACCCCTACATCTACATCGACATGATCCAAAGTTCATCCAGCTCCTGCTCCAATTCCCTAACACAGTCTTGGAGGAGCGAGAGTTGGGTGCACTTCCTGTAGATGTACTTGGATGGGACACTATTGGTGCCCCTGACCTCAAACATCCTGCAGGAGGAACATTGCTCTCCCTGCACTGCCATCCCTGCTCGTCCCCTAGTCACAAAGTAAAAAAGAGATGCTTACCTGATATATCCCTGGTCTTTAAGGTTAGAGGAGGTGGTTGGGTGGGAGGCCCTACAAAAGTATGGTCTCGGGTGGAGAAAACACTGACTTATATAGCAATAAGAAGTCCCTCCTTTCCCAGAAACCTCTGCTCTCTGACTTCAAATTTAAAAGCACAAATCAGTGACTCACCGCTCCCGGCAGGCCCCTGGTGCAATCTCCCTGCCCTGTCTATACCTGACATATGCTTCCTTCTTTTTCTTAACAAAACCCTCAATTTCTTTAGTCATCCAGCATTCCCTATACCTACCGGCCTTCCCTTTCATCCTGACAGGAATATATTTTCTCTGGATTCTTGTTATCTCATTTCTGAAGGCTTCCCATTTTCCAGCCGTCCCTTTACCTGTGAACATCTGCCTCCAATCAGCTTTTGAAAGTTCTTACCAAATACCGTCAAAATTGGCCTTTCTCCAATTTAGAACTTCAACTTTTAGATCTGGTCTATCCTGTTCCATCACTATTTAAAAACAAATAGAATTATGGTCGCTGGCCCCAAAGTGCTCCCCCACTGACACCTCAGTTACCTGCCCTGCCTTATTTCCCAAGATTGTGTCAAGTTTTGCACCTTCCCTAGTAGGTACATCCACATACTGAATCAGAAAATTGTCTTGTACGCACTTAACAAATTCCTCTCCATCTAAACCTTTAACACTATGGCAGTCCCAGTTGATGTTTGGAAAGTTAAAATTCCCTACCATAACTACCCTATTATTCTTACAGATAGCTGAGATCTCCTTACAAGTTTGTTTCTCAATTTCCCTCTGACTATTAGGGGGTGTATAATACAATCCCAATAAGGTGATCATCCCTTTCTTATTTCTCAGTTTCACCCAAATAACTTCCCTGGATGTATTTCCAGGAATATCCTCCCTTAGCACAGCTGTAATGCTATCCCTTATCAAAAATGCCACTCTCCCTCCTCTCTTGCCTCCCTTTCTATCCTTCCTGTAGCATTTGTACCCTGGAACATTAAGCTGCCAGTCCTGCCCATCTCTGAGCCATGTAATTGCTATGATATCCCAGTCCCATGTTGCTAACCATGCCCTGAGTTCATCTGCCTTCCCTGTTAGGCCCCTTGCATTGAAATAAATGCAATTTAATTTATTAGTCCTACCTTGTCCCTGTCTGCCCTAACTGTTTGACTCACTTCTGTTCTCAACTGTACCCATCTCAGATTGATCTCTTTCCTCACTATCTCCCTGGGTCCCCCCACCTTACTAGTTTAAATCCCTCCAAGCAGTTCTAGCAAATTTCCCTGCCAGTATTTTAGTCCCCTCCCAATTTAGGTGCAATCCATCCTTCTTGTACAGGTCACTTCTACCCCAAAAGAGATTCCAATGATCCAAAAGTGTGAATCCTTCCCCAATACACCAGCTCCTCAGCCATGCATTCATCTGCTCTATCCTCCTATTCCTGCCCTCACTGGCTTGTGCCACCAGGAGTAATCCAGATAACCCTTGAGGACCTCCTTTTTAAATTCCTGCCTCACTCTCTGTAATTACCCATCAGAATCTCAACCTTTTCCCTTCCTATGTCATTGGTTCCAATGTGGACAATGACCTCTTGCTGGCCCCTCTCCCCCTTGAGAACATTCTGCACCCCCTGTGAGATATCCTTGATCCTGGCACCAGGGAAACAACACACCATTCTGATTTTTCGCTGCTGGCAACAGAAACATCAGTCTGTACCTCGGACTACAGAATCCCCTAACACAATTGATCTCTTGGAAGCTGACATACCCTCATTGCATTAGAGCCAGTCTCAATACCAGAAACTTGGCTGTTTGTGCTACGTTCCCCTGAGAATCCATCACCCCCTACATTTTCCAAAACAGCATACCTGTTTGAAATGGGTATATCCACAAAAGACTCCTGCACTTGCTGCCTACCTCTCTTACCTTTCCTGGAGTTAACCCATCAATGTGACTGTATCTAAGACTTTCGCCTCTTCCTATAATGGCCATCCATCACACACTGTTGCTGTTGCAAATTCCTCATTGCTTCTGTCTCTCCAACCGATCCATTCGATCTGATAAGATTCACAAACAACAGCATTTATTGCAGATATAATCTGCAGTAAGCCTTAAACTCTCTATAAACTCCCACATCTGACAAGAAGTGCATGTCACTCTATTGAAGACCATTTTTGCTCCTTCACAATCTACAGACCCCGAAAATAGCACCGTCTTATTCCTCTACAAAACACTGCCACAAGTTAGATTAATAGTTACAGCTTATTTTTAAAGTTTCATCAAGAGATATATCTCAAAAACATATAATCAAAAAAGAACCCACTCTACTCACTCCTGCAGACTTTCTGTAGACCACTTAAAACAATTAACGTATCTGATTCTGTGCTGTGAACCTCACCCAAACAGTTCCTCCAAGATTAGTTGTGAATTTCACTGTTTGTTAATTTTCCCAGACACACTCCAATGTCCAGCGATACATGAATTCAAACAGCAAAGGCAGTAACTGTGCAGGTTCTCTCTGGTGTCAGTTTCTTTCTCTCTCTCTTTCCTGCACTGACCTCACCATGTGCTTGATAAGCTGCAGAGCTGGGCTGAGAGGTGGCAAATGGAGTTTAATGTGGAAACGTGTGAGCTGATTTACTTTGGAAGGACCAACAAGAATGCAGAGTACTGGACTAAGTAAGATTCTTGGGAGTGTAGATGAGCAGAGAGATCTCAGTATCCACATGCATAGATCCTTGAAGTTGCCACCCAGGTTGATAAGGTTGTTAAGGCGCATGGTGTGTTCGCTTTTATTGGTAGGGGGATTGAGTTTTGGAGCCATGAGGTCATGCTGCAGCTGGACATAAATTTTGGTGCAACCTAATTTGGAGTATTGTGTACAGTTCTGGTCACCACGTTATAAGAAGGATGTGGAAGCTTTGGAAAAGGTTCAGAGGAGATTTACTAGGATGTTGCCTGGTATGGAGGGAAGGTCTTACGAGGAAAGGCTGAGGGACTTGAGGCTGTTTTTATTAGAGAGAAGCTGGCTAACAGGTGAGTTAATAGAGACATATAAGATAATCAGAGGGTTAGATAGGGTGGACAGGGAGAGACTTTTTCCTCAGATGGTGGCTAGCATGAGAGGACATAGCTTTAAGTTGAGGGGTGATAGATCTAGTACAGATGTCAGAGGTCATTTCTTTACTCAGAGTGTAGTAGGGGCGTGGAACACACTGCCTGCAGCAGTAGTAGATTTGCCAACTTTAAGGGCATTTAAATGGTCATTGGATAGTCATATGGATGAAAATGGAATAGTGTAGGATAGATGGGCTTCAGATTAGTTCCACAGGTCGGCGCAACATCAAGGGCCGAAGGGCCTGTACTGCGCTGTAAGGTTGTACGTATTCATTAAGGACCTCCCCTACCTTCTCTGACTCCAGGCACAAGCTCACTCCACTACCCCTGATCAGCCCTACCCTCACTCTTGCCATCCCCTCGTTCCTCATATCAGCGTGGAACATCTTAGAGTTTTCCTTAATATTGTCCATGAAAGCTGCTTCTTGTCCCCTTCTAGCTTTCCTTAGTCAATTCTTCAGTTCTATCCTGGCTAACTCTCTAGAGCCCTGTCTGATCCTTGCCTCCTCAACCTTAAGTAAGCTTCCTCTTCCTCGTGACTAGATGTTCCATACCCCTTGTCACCCAAGTTTCCTTCACCCTGCCACCCTGTCCTTGCCTCACTGGGATAAACCTATCCAGCTCTATCAGAAGGTGCTTCCTGAACCACCCCCACATTTCTGTTGTTCATTTCCCTGAGAACATCTGTTCCCAATTTAGGTGCCCCAGCTCCGACCTAATAGCATTATAATTCCCCCTCCCCCAATAAATCCTTTCCCATATCATCTGCTCCTATCCCTCTCCATGAGTATAGTAAAGGTCATGGAGTTGTTGTCAGTATCACCAAAATGATCTTGCACCGAGCGATCTGACACCTGGCATGGTTCATTATGAACTAAATCCAATATGACTTCCCCTCTGGTCAGCCTATCTACATATTGCGTCAGGAACCCTTCCTGGACAAAACAGACAATATTTGCTCCATCCAACCTATTTGAACCAATGAGGTTCCAATCAATATTAGGGAAGTTAATGTCACCCATGACAACAGCCCTGTTACTTCTTCACCTTTTTAAAATCTACCTCCCAATCTGCTCCTCCATGTTTCTGTTGCTATTGGGGGGCCTGTAGAAAACTCTGAATAAAGTGACTGCTCCTTTTCTGTTTCTGACTTCCACCCAGACTGACTCAGTAGACAAACCCTCCTCAACAACCTCCCATTCTGCAGCGATGATGATGGCTAACCATTGAGCCACTGTGCTGCACCAGTTTATTATTAAACTGGAGAGGGTTCAGAAGAAATTTACTAGAAATTTGCCAGGAGTGAAGGTCTGGGACATTTTTCTTTGTTGTGTTGGAGATTGAAGGATGACTTTATGGAGGTTTATAAAATCACGAGGGGTATAGATAAGATGAATAACATGTGCCTTTTCCCTCTGCTGGCCGATTTCAAGACTAGGGGGTATATTTTTAAGGTGTGAGGAGAAAGATTTTAAAAAAACCTTGGGGCAGTTTTTTACACAGAGGATGGTT
The DNA here is from genome assembly GCF_047496795.1 of Chiloscyllium punctatum. Lineage (NCBI taxonomy): Eukaryota > Metazoa > Chordata > Chondrichthyes > Orectolobiformes > Hemiscylliidae > Chiloscyllium > Chiloscyllium punctatum. The sequence goes on from NC_092739.1 coordinate 168,655,767, forward strand.
TGTGTGTGGAATGAACTTCCAGACAAAGTGGTGGATGCAGGTACAGTTACAATGTTTAAAAGATATTTTGTTAAGTATATGAATAGGAAACGTTTGGAGGGATTTGGGTCAAGTGCAGGAAGGTGGGATGAGTTTAGTTTGAGAACATGGTCAGCATGGACTGGTTGGACCAAAGGGTCTGTTTCCGTGCTGTGTGACTCATTGACTCTATAACTATAGAACTTCAGTTCAGCCACATTTGGAATATTGTGTACAGTTCTGGTTTCCACTACCAGAGGCCATAGGTTTAAGGTAAAAGAGGAAAAGTTTAAAGGAGATGTAAGAGGCAGGTTTTTTCCATAGAAGCTGGTGAGTGCCTGGAATGTACAGCCAGAGATGGTGGCGGAGGCAGATACATCTTGACAGAAACATGAATAGCCAGGGAACAGAGGGATATGGACTGCATGGAGGCAAAAGGTTTTTACTTTAGAAAGACATCATATAAGTCTGCACAGACTTGGTGGGCTGAAGGGCCAGTTCCTGTGCGGTAGTGTTCTTTGTTCATTTATCAGAGTTGACTGACTATGTGGAGCTAGGGATAGGGGTGCTATGATGAAGGAGAACAGAAGGTCAATAATGGTTATTCTGCCTGAACCCTTTATCTCTGCCTTCACAATTGACAGCGATACTGTCAGCATTCGAATTAGAGGAGTGTGAAATATTACATTAAACAATCAGGCTGAGTTCGACCAGGGTGAGATTTGAACTTCTATCCCAGGCGATTTTGCTGGATCTCTTGATTGCTAGCTCAGCATCATTGATTGTGTGTGGCATCATGAGCCCATCCATAATTACACTTGGGAAAGTGCTGAAGAGCTACCTTTTAACACAGTGAAGTTCGGGGATATTGACACGGTGAAACTGAAGGAACAGCAATATAATCTCAGGGACAACTAAAGATGGACAATAAATTCTGGTCCAGCCAGTGACCGACATGTCCATTGAGTGAATGAAAACCAGCCGTACAGTGTGTCTCCATTGCCGTGTTTATCTCTTTCTCTGTCCACCTCTCTGCCCCATTCTCATGCTGACACATAATCACCTTGAGATTCTCTCCTGTTTTCCCTTTCCAGAGCATTGCTCCTTTTGGTTGCCTCTGTATGGCAGTTTATGTTGTCAGCTTGCTGCCCAGCCTCTCTGTATGACCCAGCAAATGATGTCAAGCTTTTTAAACCTGCAGGTGAGTGCAGTATTAGCTGATGTTCTGACTGCAAAATTGTATTTTTGTTTAGTATGATTTCACTGCTGCATATTCGCTGTTTGCTGACCAGCACACAACAAGTAATCGTTAACTGACTCCAAAGCAGATCAGAATTAGGGAAGGTGACTATCCAGCCAATTATGCCTTTGCTAGCTCTCTGTTAGAGTGATCCAATTAGTATTTAAACTTTGGAAATGATTTTTAATAATTAGTTATTTATATAATTCACTTGTATATAAATATTGACTCTGCTTCTACTGTCAATTTGAGCAGTGGTCTGTAGGTGTACTGGTGGTGTGGATGTAATGTGACTGGACTGGGAAAAGGGAATCCTGGGCTAATGCTTTGAAAACATGGATTTCATAATATCAGATGGGTAAATTTAAATTGCATCAGTGACCTCCTGGTTCAGGGATATCTACCCCGTCTAATTCTGCTGTATGTGTAAGTAGGGTCTCCTTCCTATCGGAAAGATGTTGTGAAACTTGAAAGGGCTCAGAAAAGATTTACAAGGATGTTGCCAGGGTCGGAAGATCTGAGCTACTGGGAGAGGTTGAACAGGCTGGGGCTGTTTTCCCTGGAGCGTCGGAGGCTGAGGGGTGACCTTATAGAGGTTTACAAAATTATGAGGGGCATAGAGCTTAGAACTTGGACAATGCAGCACAGAACAGGCCCTTCGGCCCTCGATGTTGCACTGACCTGTGAACTATTCTCAGCTCGTCTCCCTACACTATCCCAAAATCATCCATGTGCTTATCCAAGTTTTGTTTAAATCTCCCTAATGTGGCTGAGTTAACTCCATTGGCAGGTAGGGCATTCCACACCCTTACCAATCTCTGCGTAAAGAATCTGCCTCTGACATCTGTCTTAAATCTATCACCCCTCAATGTGTAGTTATGTCCCCTTGAACAAGCTGACGTCATCATCCTAAGAAAAAAACTTTCCCTGTCTACCCTATCTAATCCTCTGATCATCTTGTATGTCTCTATCAAATCCCCTCCTAACCTCCTTCTCTCCAATAAGAACAGACCCAAGTCTCTCAGTCTTTCCTCATAAGATCTTCCCTCCAGATCAGGCAACATCCTGGTAAATCTCCTCTGCACCTTTTCCAATGCTTCCACATCCTTCCCAAAATATGGCGACCAGAACAGTACACGATATTCCAAGTGAGGCCGCACCAGCGTTTTGTATAGTTGCAGCTTGATATTGTGGCTCTGGAACTCAATCCCTCTACCAATGAAACCTAACAGCCTTCTTAACAGCACTATCCACCCGGGTGGCAACTTTCAGGGATCTCTGTACAGGGGACTCCAAGATCCCTCTGCACATCCACACTACCAAGAATCTTTCAATCGACCCAGTACTCTGCCTTCCTGTTATTCTTCCCAAAGTGCATCACCTCACATTTAGCTGCATTGAACTCCATTTGCCACCTCTCAGCCCAGTTCTGCAGTTTATCGAAGTCCCCCTGCAACCTGTAACATTCTTCCACACTGACCACTACTCCACCGACTTTTGCGTCGTCTGCAAATTTACTAATCCATCCACCTATGCCTGCGTCTAAGTCATTTATAAACAGCAGTGGTCCCAAAACAGACCCTTGTGGCACACCACTAGTAACCGGACTCCAAGCTGAATATTTTCCATCAACCACCACTCGCTGCCTTCTTTCAGAAAGCCAGTTTCTAAACCAAACTGCTAAATCACCCTCAATTCCATGCCTCTGCATTTTCTCCAACAGTCTACCATGTGGAACCTTATCAAAGGCTTTACTGAAGTCCATGTATACCACGTCAACTGCCCTACCCTCATCTACATGCTTGGTCACCTTCTCAAAAAACTCAATGAGGTTTGTATGGCACGACCTGCCTTTGACAAAACCATAGGAAAAAGTGAGGACTGCAGATGCTGGAGATCAGAGCTGAAAAATGTGTTGCAGGAAAAGCAACCTGAAGAAGAAGGGCTTATGCCCGAAACATCGATTCTCCTGCTCCTTGGATGCTGCCTGACCTGTTGCACTTTTCCAGCAACACACTTGACAAAACCATTTGACTATCTGAAATCAAATTGTTGTTTGCAAGATGATTATAAATCTTATCTCTTATAATCCTTTCCAAAACCTTTCCTACAACAGAGGTAAGGCTCACTGGTCTATAATTACCTGGGTCATCTCTACTGCCCTTCTTGAACAAGGGCACAACATTTGCAATCCTCCAGTCCTCTGGTACTAAACCTGTAGACAATGATGACTCAAATATCAAAGCCAAAGGCTCTGCTATCTCCTCCCTAGCTTCCCAGAGAATCCTCGGATAAATCCCATCCAGCCCAGGGGACTTGTCTACTTTCACTACTTTCCCCAATTCATCAATCGCATTGCAGCAAATACGTGTAAATGAAACACTCATTATAACAGAATGATCTGTAGAAAAGTACAGCACAGAAACAGGCGATTCGGCCCACATCTGTGTGCTGACCAAGATACCATTCCAAACTAATCCCATCTGCCTATACATGGTCCACGTATTCCCTGTCTGTTCATGTGTCTGTCAAAATTCTCTTAGACGTTACAATTATATCAGCTTCTAGTACCTTCCCTGGCAGTGCATTCCAGGCAACTACCACCTTTTGTGTCAAAAAAACTTCCCTTTCATACCTCCTTTCAACTTTTCCCCACTCACTTTAAGCCCTTTCTTCCTGGTATTTGTCATTTCTGTTCTGGGAAAAAGACTCCAGTGATCCACCCTATCTATGTCTCTCATTATGTTAAATACTTCTATCCCCTCAGCCTCTGAACTGTGGTGAAAACAATCCAAGTTTGTCCAACCTGTCCTGAAAACTATTACCCTCTAATCCAGGCAACATCTTTTTCACCCTCTCCAAATCCTCCACATCCTTCCTATCGTGTCCACACCAGAACTGCACAACAGTGCTCCAAATGTGGCCTAACTAGAGATTCATGCAGCTGCAACATCACTTTTATACTCAGTGCCTTGATCAATGAAGGTAAGCACACCATGGTTTTATTATTCACTCACGGGATGAGGGTGTCACCAGCATTTATTGCCCATCCCTAATGATTAAAAATTAACCACATTGTTGTGAGTCTGGAGATCAGACCAGGTAAGAATGGCAATTTCCTTCCCTAAAGGACATTAGCTAATCAGACGTGTTTCCCCAACAATTGGCAATCAATTCATTGTCATTATTAGGTCCTTGATTTGAGATTCTTTACTGAGTTCACAGTATCTGCTGGGATTTGAACTCAGGATTTCGAAGCTCCTTGGATGCTGCCTGAACTGCTGTGCTCTTCCAGCACCAATAATCCAGAATTTGAACTCAGGACACCAGGACATTACCTGGGTCTCTGAATTAACAGCCCAATGACAATGCCACAAGAAAATCGCTCCATTTGAGAGTACAAGATCATTTTAACGATGAGATAATTAATTGAGAGTAGCCTGCTCCCTGGTTGGTTCCCCAGTATATTGGTCTAACAATCTCTACTACATCCAGTGAACTCTCCCTTGAAGATAGCCTTTCCAGTTTGCTGTGTATGTTAAAATCACCCATTGCTGTACCTTTATTACAATGCACCAATATTTCTTATTTTATACTGTGCCCCACTGCAAGACCACTGCCCCCACCCTGTAGGTTACTTCTCTCCCTTACTTAGATTACTTACTGTGTGGAAACATGCCCTTCGGCCCAGCAAGTCCACACTGACCCTCTGAAGAGCAACCCACCCAGACCCATTCCCCTACATTCACCCCTTCACCTATCACTACGGGTAATTTAGCATGGCCAATTCACCTGACCTGCACATCTTTGTGACTGTGGGAGGAAACCGGAGCACCCGGAGGAAACCCACACAGACACGGGGAGAACGTGCAAACTCCACACAGACAGTCGCCTGAGGCAGGAATTGAACCCGGGTCTCTGGCGCTGTGAGGCAGCAGTGCTAACCACTGTGCCACTGTGCCGCCCTTGCTATTTCTTATTTCTACCCAGACTGTCTCCATGTCTTGATCTCCAGTGCTGATTTCATTTCTCACTACAGAACCAGCTTTACTAACAAAACTACACCCCCTCCTTTTCCTTCCTGCCTATTCTTCTGAAACACTGAGTATATTTGGATATTTAATTGGTCTGTCTCTAATCTATTTGTCTCTGTAATACTGTTAACTCGTTCATTTTATTCTGAATGCTTTGTACAGTCCAGTAGAAAGCTTTTACGTTTGTTTTATTATCAAATTGCCCTATTTCCTGCTAATGATATCACATCAACCACGTGACTCTTATTGAAGAAAGCTCAATCAAATTACTTATACAAATGCTGGTTTTTCTTAATTAATCCACATTTGTCCAAATGACTTAATTCAGTTTTTGTTTCTAAAACCAGCCCTTGCACCAAGATTAATGTGAATAACCCCGTATCACTTTAACTTCTTGTGGTTTCTGTGTTACAGCAGACGGTGGGTGAACACTACAATTGGACCAGAATGTACTGTGTGTTACAGGGAACAAACCTCCGATGTTACTACTCTCCAGAGGAAGTGGAGGCCAAAATGGATGCTGCATTTACCATTGCCATAAACAAGGTATTCTGGAAAGAAATAAGAGAGGAAACCATTTCTGCTGTGCTCCAAGATTATGATCAACTCTGACTATCATTTGGGGAAATTGAGGGAATCGTCACATCAGTTCAAAGCTAGAAGGCTTAGTTTAAGATGACAGGGGAAGATTTAAAAGGGACCTAAGGGGCAACTTTTTCATGTATGGAATAAGCTGCCAGAGGAAGTGGTGGAGGCTGGTATGATTACAACATTTAAAAGGCATCTGGATGGGGACATGAATAGGAAAGGTTTAGAGAGATATGGGCCGGGTGCTGGGAAATGGGACTAGATTAGGTTAGGATATCTGGCCAGCATGGATGAGTTGGACCGAAGAGTCTGTTACCAGAGGAGTACCAATATCCTGTGGTATGGGGGGGGGGGGAGCTATTTGCAAATGCTGGTTGGGAGGGTTTCAATTAATTCAGCATGGAGATGGCAACCTAAATTGTAGATCCAGTATCCAGGAGGTTGAGAGCAGTGAGGTCAGAAATATGGTTTCAAGGTCACAAGAGGGCACTGGCAAGCAGGAAAGTGGTTTGAGGTGTGTCTACTCCAACACCAGGAGCATCAGGAATAAGGTGGGTGAACTTGCAGCATGGTTTGGTACCTGGAATTTCGATGTTCTGGCCATTTCTGAGACATAGACAGAGCGAGGACAGAAATGGTTCTTGCAGGATCCAGAATTTAGATGGTTCAGTAAGAACAGGGAAGGTGGTAAAAGAGGGGGAGCTGTGATTAGATGTGCTCGGTTAGAACATACAATATTACAGCGCAGTACAGGCCCTTCGGCCCTTGATGTTGCGCCGACCTGTGGAACTAATCTGAAGCCCATCTCTCCTACACTATTCCATTATTGTGGTTCTGTTCGCCGAGCTGGGAATTTGTGTTGCAAACATTTCGTCCCCTGTCTAGGTGACATCCTGAGTGCTTGGGAGCCTCCTGCGAAGCGCTTCTGTGCTGTTTCCTCCAGCATTTATAGTGATTTGTACCTGCCGCTTCCGGTTGTCAGCTCCAGTTGTCCGCTGCAGTGGCCGGTATATTGGGTCCAGGTCGATGTGTTTGTTGATAGAGTCTGTGGATGAGTGCCATGCCTCTAGGAATTCCCTGGCTGTTCTCTGTTTGGCTTGCCCTATAATGGTAGCGTTGTCCCAGTCGAATTCATGTTGCTTGTCGTCTGTGTGTGTGGCTACTAAGTATAGCTGGTCGTGTCGTTTCGTGGCTAGTTGGTGTTCGTGTATACGGATCGTTAACTGTCTTCCTGTTTGTCCGATGTAGTGTTTTGTGCAGTCCTTGCATGGGAGTTTGTACACTACATTAGTTTTGCTCATGTTGGGTATCGGGTCCTTTGTTCTGGTGAGTTGTTGTCTGAGCGTAGCTGTTGGTTTGTGTGCTGTTATGAGTCCTAGTGGTCGCAGTAGTCTGGCTGTCAGTTCAGAAATGCTCCTGATGTATGGTAGTGTGGCTAGTCCTTTGGGTTGTGGCATGTCCTCGTTCCGTTGTCTCTCCCTTAGGCATCTGTTGATGAAATTGCGAGGGTATCCGTTTTTGGCGAATACTTTGTAGAGGTGTTCCTCTTCCTCTTTTTGCAGTTCTGGTGTGCTGTAGTGTGTTGTGGCTCTTTTGAATAGTGTCCTGATGCAACTTCGTTTGTGTGTGTTGGGGTGGTTGCTTTCATAGTTTAGGACTTGGTCTGTGTGTGTGGCTTTCCTGTAAACCTTTGTAGTGAATTCTCCGTTTGGTGTTCTCTGTACCATCACGTCTAGGAATGGGAGAAGTTGCATCAAGACACTGTTCAAAAGAGCTATAGTTCGAGTACTTTAGATGGGTCAGCTTTTGTCAAATATGTGCAGGACAGTTTCCTGACACAGTATGTCGACAGGCCAGCAAGGGGCAAGGCCACATTAGGTTTGGTACTGGGTAATGAACCTGGTCAGTTGTAGTAGGCAAGTGAGCACTTTGGTGATGGTGACCACAATTCAGTTACATTTAGATTAGATTAGATTTTCTACAGTGTGGAAACAGGCCCTTCGGCCCAACAAGTCCACACTGACCCTCTGAAAAGTAACCCACCCAGACCCATTTCCCCTCTGACTAACGAACCTAACTCTATGGGCAATTTAACATGGCCAATTCACCTGAGTTGCACATCTTTGGACTGTGGGAGGAAACCCACGCAGATACGGGGAGAACATGCAAACTCCACACAGTCAGTCACCCAAGGCTGGAAACTAACCTGGGACCCTGGTGCTGTGAGGCAGCAGTGCTAACCACTGAGCCACCATGCTGTGTTAGCTTTCACATTGAAATGTGGAGCTTATTCAAGGAACAGCTACTCACCTCTCAACCTTCTTCTCTCTAACGAAAACAACCTCAAGTCCCTCAGCCTTTCCTCGTAAGACCTTCCCCCCCCCCCCCCCCCCCCATACCGGGCAACATCCTAGTAAATCTCCTCTGCACCCTTTCCAAAGCTTCCACATTCTTCTTATAATGTGGTGACCAGAACAGTACACAATACTCCAAGTGTGGCCGTACCAGAGCTTTGTACAGCTGCAACATAAGCTCCTGGTTCCGGAACTCAATTCCCCTATTAATAAAGGCCAAAACACTGTATGCCTTCTTAACAACCCTGTCAACCTGGGTGGCAACTTTCAGGGATCTGTTTACATGGACACCCAGATCTCTCTGCTCATCTGCACTCCCAAGAATCTTACCATTAGCCCAGTATTTTACATTCTGATTACTCTGTCCAAAGTGTATCACATCACACTTGTCCACATTAAACTCCATTTGCCACCTCTCAGCCCAGCTCTGCATCCTATCTATGTCTCTCTGCAACCTACTACATCCTTTGTCACTATCCACAACTCCACCGACCTTAGTGTCATCTGCAAATTTACTAACCCACCCTTCTAAGCCCTCATCCAGGTCATTTATAAAAATGATGAACAGCAGTGGACCCAACACCAACCCTTGCGGTACGCTGTTCGTAACTGGACACCAAGATGCACATGTTCCATCAACTACAACCCTTCAGTTTTCTTTCAGCAAGCCAATTACTGATCCAAACTGCTATGTCTGCCACAATCCCATTCCTCCGCATTTTATATAATAGCCTACTGTGGGGAACCTTATCGAATGCCTTGCTGAAATCCATATACACCACATCAACTGGTTTACTCTCATCTACCTGTTTGGTCACTTTGTCAAAAAAGTCAATAAGATTCGTTAGGTATAACCTACCCTTCACAAAACCGTGCTGACTGTCCTTGATCAGATTATTCTTTTCTAGATGGTTATAAATCCTATCTCTCATAACCTTTTCCAACACTTTACCAACAACTGAAGTGAGACTCACTGGTCTGTAGTTACCATGGTTGTCTCTACGACCCTTTTTGAACAAGGGAACTACATTTGCTATCCTCCAGTCCTCAGGCACTATTCCTGTAGACAATGATGATTTGAAGATCAATGCCAAAGGCTCGGCAATCTCTTCCCTTGATTCCCAGAGGATCCCAGGATAGATCCCACCTGGCCCAGGGGACTTGTCTATTTTCACACTCTGCAGTATTTCTAATACTGGATTAGTGGTGCTGGAAGAGCACAGCAGTTCAGGCAGCATCCAAAGGAGCTTCGAAATCGACGTTTTGGGCAAAAGCCCTTCATCAGGAATAAAGGCAGTGAACCTGAAGCGTGGAGAGATAAGCTAGAGGAGGTATTTCTAATACCTCTTCCTTGTGAACCTCAATCTCTTCTAGTCTAGATGCAAGTATCTCTGTATCTTCCTCGCCAACATTTTCATTTTCTATAGTGAACACTGTCATAAAATGTTTATTTAGTGCTTCACCTACCTCCTCTGACTCCACACACAACTTCCCACTATTATCCTTGATTGGTCCTAATTTAACTCTCTCTTTTATTCTTTTATTCCTGACATACCTATGGAAAGCCTTAGGGTGAACCCTGATCCTATCCACCAACAACGTCTCATGTCTCCTCCTGGCTCTTCTGAGCTCTCTCTTTTTAGGTCTTTCCTGACTTCCTTGTAACCCTCAAGCACCCTGAGTTTTCACATTTTGTCCTAACATAAACCACCGCCTCCTTGACCAGGGATTCCACTTCCTTCGTAAACCCACGGCTCACGTGTTCTATATCTTCCTCCCTGCCAGACAGGTACATACTTATCTAGGACACACAGGAGCTTTTCCTTGAATAAGCTCCACATTTTTAATGTGCTCATCCCCTGCGGTTTCCTTCCCCATTCTACGCTTCCTAAATCTTTCCTAATTGCATCGTAATTTCCCTTCCCCCAGCTGTAACTCTTGCTCGGTGGAGTACACCTATCCCTTTACATCACTAAAGTAAACCTTACAGAATTGTGATCGCTGTCTCCAAAAAGCTCACCTACTTCCAAATCTAACACCTGGCCAGGCTCGTTACCCAGTACTAAATCTAACGTGGCTTCGCCCCTTGTAGGCCTGTCTACATACTGTGTCAGGAAGCCTTCCTGCACACTGGACAAAAACTGATCCATCAATAGTACTCGTACTGTAGTGATCCCAGTCAACTATCCCAGATAGTTGTGGGAAGTTGTGTGTGAATGTTGTGGTTCTGTTCGCTGAGCTGGGAATTTGTGTCGCAGACGTTTCGCCCCCTGTCTAGGTGACATCCTGAGTGCTTATGAGGCCTCCTGTGAAGCGCTTCTGTGCTGTTTCCTCCAGCATTTATAGTGATTTGTACCTGCCGCTTCCGGTTGTCAGTTCCAGCTGTCCGCTGCAGTGGCCGGTATATTGGGTCCAGGTCGATGTGCTTATTGATTGAATCTGTGGATGAGTGCCATGCCTCTAGGAATTCCCTGGCTGTTCTCTGTTTGGCTTGTCCTATAATAGTAGTGTTGTCCCAGTCGAATTCATGTTGCTTGTCATCTGTGTGTGTGGCTACTAAGGATAGCTGGTCGTGTCGTTTCGTGGCTAGTTGGTGTTCATGGATGCGGATCGTTAACTGTCTTCCTGTTTGTCCTGTGTAGTGTTTTGTGCAGTGGAGTCCGACAGGATAGGAGAAGCGCTAAATGAATATTTTTCATCAGTATTCACACTTGAAAAAGACAATGCTGTCAAACAGAATACTGAGATACAGGCTATAGATTAGACTGGATTGAGGTTCACAAGGAGGAGCTGTTAGCAATTCTGGAAAATGTGAAAATAGGTAAATCCCCTGGGCTGGATGGGATTTATCCCAGGATTCTCTGGGAAGCCAGGGAGGAGATTACAGAGCCTTTGGCTTTGATCTTTATGTTGTCATTGTCTACAGGAATAGTGCCAGAAGACTGGAGGATAGGCATATATTGTTCCCTTGTTCAAGAAGGGGAATAGAGACAATTCTGGTAATTATAGACCAGTGAGTCTTTCTTCAGTTGTTGGTAAAGTGTTGGAAAAGGTTACAAGAGATAGGATTTGGAATTATCTAGAAATGAATAAATTGATTAGGGATAGTCAGCACAATTTTGTGAAGGTTATGTTGTGGGTGGCATGATGGCTAAGTGGTTAGCACTGTAGCCTCACAGCGTCAGGGACCTGGGTTTGATTCCAGCCTCAGACGACGGTCTGTGTGGAGTTTGCCCATTTCTCCCTGTGTCTGTGTTTCCTCCAGGTGCTCTTGTTTCCTCCCACAATCCAAATTTGGATTGCCCATTGTGTTCAGGGATGTGTAGGTTAGGGGTAAATGTAGAGTAATGGGGAATGGGTTTGGGTGGAATACTCTTCAGAGGGTCAGTGTGGATTTGTAGGGCCGAAGGACCTGTTTCTATGCTGTAGGGGTTCTACGAAATATGGATTTCACTGAGGCTTTTGGTAAGGTTCCCCGCGGGAGGCGATTGCACAAAATACAGAGACATGGGGTTGAGGGTGATTTCGCAGTTTGGATCAGTAATTGGCGAGCTGGAAGACAGAGGGTGGTGGTTGATGGGAAATGTCCATCCTGGAGTTCAGTTACCAGTGGTGTACCGCAAGGATCTGTTTTGGGGTCCAATGCTGTTTGTCATTTTTATAAATGACCTGGATGAGAGCGTAGATGGATGGGTTAGTAAATTTGCAGATGACACTAAGGTAGGCAGAGTTGTGGATAGTGCTGAAGGATGTTGTGGGTTACACAGGGACATAAATAAGCTGCAGAGCTGGGCTGAGAGGTGGCAAATGGAGTTTAATGCGGACAAGTGTGAGGTGGTTCACTTTGGAAAGATCAACGGGAATAAAGAGTCTGAGGATAATAGTAAGATTCTTGACTTGGAGATGCTGGTGTTGGTCTGCGGTGGACAAAGTTAAAAATCACAGAACATCAGGTGGTTGTGGAGAATCAGATTATTCTCGCACAACTTTATAGCAGAAGTGTTCTGGAAATGTGATACAAAATTCATATGTGGATGAGCAGAGAGATCTCAGTGTCCATGTACATAGATCCCTGAAAGTTGCCACCCAGATCGATCGGGTTGTTAAGAAGGTGTATGTTGTGTTATCTTTTATTGGTAGAGGGATTGAGTTTCGAAGGCATGAGGTTACGCTACAGCTGTACAAAACCCTAGTGCGGCCGCACTTGGAGTATTGTGTACAGTTCTGGTCACCACATTATAAGAAGGATGTGGAAGCTTTGGAAAGAGTTCAGAGAAGATTTACCAGGATGTTGCCTGGTATGGAAGGAAGGTCTTATGAGGAAAGGCTGAGGGATTTGAGGCTTTTTTCGTTAGAGAGAAGAAGGTTGAGAGGTGACTTAATTGAGACATATAAGATAAAATGGGGAGTAGACAGGATGGACAGTGAGAGCCTTTTTCCTTGGATAGTGAAGGCCAGAACAAGGGGATATCACTTTAAATTGAGGGGTGATAGATATAGGACAGATGTCAGAGAGTAGTAGGGGTGTTGCCCTGCCTGTAACAGTAGTAGACTCTGTAGTAGCATTTAAAAAGTCATTGGATAAACATATGGTTGAAACTGGAATATTGTCGGATAGATAGACTTCAGATTGGTCCCACAGATCGACCCAACATTGAGGGCCGAAAGGCCTGTCCTGCGCTGTAATGCTCTATGTTCTATGTCTGTTTCCTTGCTCTACATCTCTATGACTTCATGAGAAATGAATAGGACAATGAAGCAAAAAGAGGATCTTTGAGGGCACTGCTGAGGGATAAGATAGAGTCATAGAGTTGTACAGCATGGAAGCAGACTCTTCGATCCAACTCTTTAAGTTTCACAACATCTTTCCTCTTGCATGGAGACCAGAATTGAATGCAATATTCCAAAAGTGGCCTAACCAATGTCCTGTACAGCTGTAAGATGACTTCTCAGTTCCTATAGCGAATGCATTTACCAATAAAGGCAAGTGTGCCAAACACTAACTTCACCACTGAAAGCACAAATGCAGGAAATCCTAGCAGATCAGGCAGCATCCAGGGAGAGAGAGCAAATGTAACATAACCTAAGAACTGGGAGCAGGAGTAGGCCATTCGGCCCTTCAAGCCTGCTCCATCATTCAATAAGATCATGGCTGATCTTCTCACGGCCTCAGATCCACTGACCCTTAATCACTCTCACTATGACGCTTAATTCCTTTTTTGTTCAAAAAATATCTACCATAGTTTTAAAAATGTTTCCTGAAGTAGTGTTAACTACTTCCCTGGGCATGGAATTCCTTAGATTAACAACCCTCTGGTGAAGAAGTTCCTTCTCAGTTCAGTCCTAAACCTGGTCCCTCTAACCTTGAGACCATGTCCTCTTGTCCTAGTCTCACTCACCAGTGGAAACATCCTCTCTACTTCGATCTTATCCATTCCCTTCATAATTTTATATTTTTTTATAAGATCCCCCTCATTCTTCTAAATCCCAATGAATATAATCCCAATCTCCTCAGCCTGTCTTCATAAACCAACCCCCTCAACTCCAGAATTAACCCAGTGAACCTCCTCTGTACCCTCTCCAGTGCCAGGACGTCCTTTCTCAAGTAAGGAGACCAAGTCTGTACACAGTACTCCAGCTGTGGCCTCACCAGCACCTTGTACAGCTGTAACATTACCATCCTGCTTTTAAAGAACAAAGAAACAAAATTTACAGCCCAGGAACAGATTCCTTCGGCCCTCCAAGGTGATCCAAATCTACTGTCTAAACCTGTCACCCAATTCCTAACCATCTGTATCCCTCTGCTCCCCACCAACTCATGTATCTGTCCCGACGCATCTTAAATGAATCTCCCGTGCCTGCCTCTACCACCTCTGCTGGCAACGCATTCCAGACACCCATCACCCTCTGTGTGAAGTACTTGCTGCGTGTATCCCCCTTAAACTTTCCACCTCTCACCTTGAAAACGTGACCTCTCGTTATGGAATCCTTCACCCTGGGAAAAAGCTTATCTCTATCCCCCTGTCTATACCCTTCATGATTTTGTAGACCTTAGTCAGGTCCTCCCTCAATCTCCTTTTTTCTAATGAAAATAAGCCTAACCTACTCAACCTCCTCTTCATAGCTAGCACCTTCCATACCAGGCAACACCCTCGTAAACCTTCTCTGCACCCTCTCCAAAGCATCCACATCCTTTTGGTAATGTGGTGACCAGAACTGGACACAGTATTCTAAATGCAGCCAAACCAATGTTTTGTAGAAACACTCAATCGTTTTAGCAATGAAGGACAAAATTCCATTTGCTTTCCTAATTACCTGTTATACCTGCAGACCAATGTTCTGCAATTCATGCACAAGGACACCCAGGTCCCTCCCCGTAGCAATATGCTACAACATTTTGCCACTCAAATAATAGTCGTTTTTACTGTTACTCCTTCCGAAACGGATGACTTCACATTTACTAACATTGTATTCCATCTGCCAGACCTTTGCCCACTCACTCAATGTATCTAGGTTCCTCTGTGAAGTTTCCCTGTCCTCTGTACACTTTGCTCTGCCACTCACCTTAGTGTCATCTGCATTCCATCAGGGCTAGGAGACGTATCTATCCTGAACTCCATTAGCTTGCCCAACACTACCTCTTCCGTAATTATGATTGTTCCCAGGTCCTCACCTACCTTACTCTCTCTGTCAATTACTTGAAGCTAATTTTTCAAATCGAGATGGGTCTTATTCAGAGCTGATGTGAAGTCTTCCTCACTATCCTTAGAAACAAAAAAAAATGGGAGATGCTGGATTCCAAAGTAGACAACCAGGAGGCTGGAAGATCACAACAAACCAGGCAGATACAGCAGCTGGGAGAAAGTGAGGACTGCAGATGCTGGAGATCAGAGTCGAGACTGTGATGCTGGAAAAGTGCAGCAGGTCAGGCAGCATCTGAGGAGCAGGAGAATCAATGTTTTGGGTATAAGCTCTTCTTACAGAAGGTGGAGAAGTCAGGCATCACCTTCCCCACCTTCTGATACTTCCTGGCTTGCTGATTTCTTCCAGCCTCCTCCTTCACTATCCCATCTATAAGCAACTCCATTTTCAAGGAACCATGAACCTGCATTCCAAGGTCTCTTTGTTCAGCAATACTTCCCCAGATCTTACCATAAAATGTATAAGGATTGCCCTGATTTACCTTTCCAAAATGCAGCACCTCACATTTATCTAAACTGAACTCCAATTTGATTTGATGTAAATCCTGTTGTAATCTGAGGTAACCTTCTTCGCTGTCCGCTACACCTCCAAGTTTGGTGTCACCTACAAACTTACTAATTATACCTCCTATGTTCAAACCCAAAAGGAACTCTTCATGGGGACCTTGAGTAGGAAGCTGTGTGGGGGTATTGAGAGGAAGTATCGGGTCATCAAGGATAGATGTAGATATAGATCAGTGATAGATATAGGACAAATGTTAGATATAGTTTCTTTACTCAAGAGTAGTGAGAGCTTGGAATGCCCTGCCTGCAACAGTAGTAGATTCACCAACTTTAAGGGCATTTAAGAGGTCATTGGGTAAACATATGGCCTGTACTGCGCTGGAATGTTCTATGTTCTGAGGAAGGATTGAGGTGATATTGAGTAAGAGGACAAGAGAGGAGTCAAGCCTTAACTCAAATAGACTTCACCCTGAGCCAATTATCTCTGTTTTGGGGATAACAATCACATTTGCCAGTGGTTCATCCACAGACCTTCAGCCATTCAGCTCACCTCTTTGACCCAGCATATAGTCCTGATTGGAGTTGGGACAAGAACATTCTGGTCAACACCTTATAAAGGTTCATCTCCCTCCTTACTCTTATTTCTCACATTATTCCAAATGATATTTGGATAATCAAATCCCTCAGCGTCACCAATCTTTGGTTGAGGGGTGTAAAAGGATAGATGATATGGGAAATATAGGACTGGGCACGGTTTCAATGTAAGGATGCTCCTGTTAGAATACATTTTTTAAAAATCTCCGGGACACCCACACCAGCCAACCACACCGCCCCGTGGCCCAACATTTCAACTCCCCCTCCCACTCTGCTGAGGACATGGAGGTCCTGGGCCTCCTTCACCGCCGCTCCCTCACCACCCGATGCCCAGAGGAAGAACTCCTCATCTTCCGCCTCAGGACCCTTCAACCCCAGGGCATCAATGTGGACTTCAACAGTTTCCTTGTTTACCCTCCCCCTCATTATCCCAAACCCGTTCCCTCCGTGACTACCTGGTCAGGTCCACGCCCCGCCCCGCCCCCCCCACAACCCACCCTCTCCCCAGCCACCGCAGGAACTGTAAAACCTGTGCCCACACCTCCTCCCTCCCCTCCATCCAAGGCCCTAAAGGAGCCTTCCACATCCATCAAAGTTTTACCTGCACATCCACCAATATCATTTATTGTGTCCGTTGCTCCCGATGCGGTCTCCTCTACATTGGGGAGACTGGGCGCCTCCTAGCACAGCGCTTTAGGGAACATCTCCGAGACACCCACACCAATCAACCACACCGCCCCGTGGCCCAACATTTCAACTCCCCCTCCCACTCTGCCGAGGACATGGAGGTCCTGGGCCTCCTTCACCGCCGCTCCCTCACCACCAGACGCCTGGAGGAAGAACGTCTCATCTTCCGCCTCGGAACACTTCAACCCCAGGGCATCAATGTGGACTTCAACAGTTTCCTCATTTTCCCTTCCCCCACCTCACCCTAGTTCTAAACCTCCAGCTCAGTAACTGTCTCCATGACTTGTCCGGACTTGTCCTACCTGCCTATCTCCCTTCCCACCTATCCGCTCCACCCTCCTCCCTGACCTATCACCTTCATCCCCTCCCCCGCTCACCCATTGTACTCTATGCTACTTTCTCCCCACCCCCACCCTCCTCTAGCTTATCTCTCCACGCTTCAGGCTCACTGCCTTTATTCCTGATGAAGGGCTTTTGCCCGAAACGTCGATTTCGCTGCTCCTTGGATGCTGCCTGACCTGCTGTGCTTTTCCAGCACCACTAATCCAGAATCTGGTTTCCAGCATCTGCAGTCATTGTTTTTACCCACCTTATCCCAGTTCCAACCTTCCAACTTGGCACCGCCCTCATGACCTGTCCTACCTGTCCATCTTCCTTCCCACCTATCTGCTCCACTCTCCCCTCTGACCTATCACCTTTACCCCCACCTCCATCCACCTATTGCACCTTCAGCTCCCTTTCCCCCCCCCCAGCCCCACCCCCACCCCCTCCCAATTATCACTCCAAATTAAAGGCTCTCAGACCTCAATCCTGATGAAGGGCTTTTGCCTGAAACATTGATTCTCCTGCTCCTCGGATGCTGCCTGACCTGCCGTGCTTTTCCAGCACCACACTCTCGACTCTAATCTCCAGCATCTGCAGTCCTCACTTTTGTCCTGTTAAAGACAGAACTGAGAAGAGTTTTCTGTTGAGTGAGTCATTGAGCATTTGGAGTTCCATGCTTCAGAGAGCAGTGGAGGTTTGACAGAGCTTTCATTGAAGATTGGGTGTAGGGTTATTGGGGATGGGGTTGGCCTCGTAGAAATATCACTTGGGCAGGAATCCAGACCCACATCAAATGTTGTAGGGGCATGGCAGATGGTGACATTTTAATTCAGTGAGAATCTGGAATAAAAAGTTTCATGATGACCGTTGTTGTAAAAACTTATCTATTTCACTAATGTCTGGTGGGAAGGAAACTGTGATATTTACTTGGCCTGGCCTTCACATGTCTCCAGACTCTCAACAATGTGGTTATCAACTGCTCTCCGAAATGGCTGAGCACGTCACTGAGCTGTAACTGTACTTGGAAGAGTAAAAAGAAATGAAACCAGACAGAGTACCTGGCATCAACCTCGGTGCCAGAAATGACAACCGAAACAGCCCTGTTGACCCTGCAATGTCCCCCTCGCTAACATCTGGGGACTAGTGCCAAAACTGGGAGAACTGTCTCACAGACTAGTCCAGCAACATCCTGAGACAGTCATACTCACAGAATCATACCTTACAGACAATGTCCCAGACCCCACTATCACCATCCCTGGATAGGTCCAGTCCTACCAGAATGACTGACCCTAGCAGAGGGGGGGGGGAGGGGACAGCACAGTGGGATACAATCAGGAGGGAGTAGCTCTGCAATCAAAATAAGGAGGAGCAGGTTTAGGACTGAGTTGAGGACGAACTTCTTCACCTTTGTGAATCTGTGGAATTCCCTGCCCAGTGAAGCAGTGGAGGCTACCTCAGTAAATATTTTTATGGTGAAGATAGATAATTTTTTGAACAGTAAAAGAATTAAGGGTTATGGTGAGAGGGTGGGTAAGTGGAGCTGAGGCCATGAAAAGATCAACCATGATCTTATTGAACGGTGGAGCAGGCTCAAAGGGCTGGACGGCCTACTCCTGCTCCTGGTTCTGATGTTCTTATGAGTCCTTAACATTGACTTATAGAGTCATTGAATCATATGGCAGGGAATCGTACGGGCCAGCTGGTCCATGCCAACCAAGTTTCCTGAACTAATCCTACTTGCCTGCTTTTGACCCATAACCTCCAAACCTTTGCTGTCCATGTACCTGTCTAAATGCCTTTTAAATGTTGAAACTGGTAACATCTCCACCACTTCCTGTGGTGTTCATTCCACACCCTCTGTGTGGAATCGTTACCCCTTAGGTCCCTTTTATATCTTTCCCCTCTCACCCTAAGCCTATGCCCCTCTAGTTCTGGACTCCCCCACCCCAGAGAAAAGGCCTTGTCTATTTACCCTATCCATGCCCCTCATGATTTTATAAACCTTTATCAAGTCACCCCTCAGTCTCTGATGCTCCAGGGCAGAAAGTTTCCAGCCTATCCTTACAACTCATCCCTTCCAGTCTTGGTAACAATTTTTTTTGAACGATTTGCATAATTACATTATATCATCAGGCTCTATCTGTGACCTAGGTCTCTCTGTCTGATATCACTCCTCAGAGCCCTACTGTGTAAGTCCTGCCCTGGTTTGTTTGTTACTGAAATGCAACACCTCACATTTATTTACATTAAATTCCATCTTGCCATTTTTCGTCCGACAGATCCGGTTGATAAAGATCCTGTTGTACTTTAAGGTAACCTTCTTCACTGTCCACAACACGGCTGATTTTGGTGTCAATTGCAGGCTTCTCATATTCTCATCCAAATCATTTATATAAATGATGAAAAGCAGTGGACCCAGCACTGATCCTTCTGACACACTGTTGGTCACAGGCCTCCAGTCTGAGTATCAACCCTCCAACAACTGATTCGATGGGACGAAGGGCTTTTTCTGTACTTTTTATGAATCTATGAATCACCCTCTTATTTCCTACTGTCAAACCAATTTTTTATCTAATTGGCTAGCTCGCCCTGGAAGCCATCTGATTTAACCTTACTAACTAGTCTACCTTGTCAGTTGCTTTGCTAATGTCCATGAAGGCAACATCTACCACTTTGCTTTCATTTACCTTCTTGGTCATCGCTTAAAAGAAATTCAATCATGTTAGCGAGACACAATTTCCCACGCACAAAGCCATGTTGACTATCCCTAGTCAATCTTTGCCTTTCTAAATAGGTGTAAATCCCGGAAACCCCTCCAATAACTGACCCACATTAGCTTCACTGGTTTGTAGCTCCATGGATTTTCTTTGTAGCTTTTCTTCAATAATGGCACAACAGTCTTCCGTTACCTCACCCATGATTATTGATGACCCAAATATCTCTGCTCAGGGATCCGTAGTTTCCTCCCTAGCTTCCCAAACCTCAGTCTGCAGCTGAGCTGACCTCAGTAATATGATTTGGCTGATGTTTGTTTCAGCTGAGAGGCCATTCGCTCAACGTAACCTCTCTGCTCATGTCATTTTTCTTTGACTGGTAAAGGGAAGTGTCTGAATGTGCCTTTAACCACTGTATAACCCTGGGCAGCCACCTTCAGGAATCTGTGAATAAGCACTCCAAGGTCTCACCATCCTCCTCAGCGTCCTAATGTCTTGCTGTTCATTGAGTACTCCAGAATAATCTTCAGACAAAATGAATTCAAATCCCAGCAGAAAACTTATTGGAGAAAAGAGTGAAATTGACAGCTGGGCACAGCTAACCATCGGATAACTCATGAGAGAATAGGGCCCCTTAAAGATCAGCAACGCAGCCTGATAAAGGGCTTATGCCCGAAACATCGACTCTCCCGCTCCTCGGATGCTGCCTGACCTGCTGTGCTTTTCCAGCAACACATTTTATCGACTCTGACTCTCCAGCATCTGCACTCCTCACTTTCCCTGAGCTGATGTGTGGAACTGCAGGAGATGGAGTATCAGTGTTTACTGTGGAGAAGGACGTGGAAGAGAGACAACGTGGGAAATAAATAGTGATATCTTGAAAAATCACTATATTACACAGGAGGAGGTGCTGGAAATCTTCAAATGCATAAAGGTGGATAAATTCCCAGGGCCAGAACTCTGTGGGAAGCTATAGGGAAGTGATTGCTTGCTGAGATATTTCTATCATTGATAGTCACAGGTGAGGTGCCAGAAGACTGGAGGTTTGCTAACATGGTGCCACTGTTTAAGAAGGGTGGTAAAGACAAGCCAGGGAATTAGAGACCAGTGAGCCTGACATCTCCTCCACGCTCCTACTACTCTGTGAGTAAAGAAACTACCTCAGACATCTGTCCTATATCTATCAACCCTCAATTTAAAGCTATGTCCCCTCATATTAACCATCACCATCCAAGGAAAAAGGCTCTTGCTGTCCACCCTATCTAATCCTGTGATCATCTTGTATGTCTCAAGTCACCTCTTAACCATCTTCTCTCTAATGGAAACAGCGTCAAATCCCTCAGCCTTTCCTCATAAGACCTTCCCTCCATATTAGGCAACATCCTGGTAAATCTCCTCTGCACCTTTTCCAAATCTTCCACATCCTTCCTATAATGCGGTGACCAGAAATGTGCTTACAGTTGCAGCATGACCTCATGGCTCTGAAACTATCTCAATCTCTGTCCCAATAAAAGCTAACACACTGTATGCCTTCTTAACAATCCTATCAACCTGGGTGGCAACTTTCAGGGATCTATGTACTTGGACACCGAGATCTCTCTGCTCATCTACACTACCATGAATCTTCCCATTAGCCCAGCTTCATTCCTGTTATTCCTTCCAAAGTGAATCATCTCACACTTTTCCACATTAAACTCCATTTGCCACCTCTCAGCCCAGCTCTGCAGCTTATCTATGTCCCTCTGTAACCTGCAACACCCTTCAACATTATCTATAACTCCACTGACCTTAGTGTCATCCACAAATTTACTAACCCATCCTTCCTCACCCCCATCCAGGCTATTTATGAAAATGGCAAACAGCAGTGGCTCCAAAACAGATCCTCGTGGTACCCCACTAGTAACTGAACTCCGGGATGAACATTTCCCATCAGCCAGCCAATTTCTGATCCAAACCACAAAATCACCTTCCATCCCATGCTTCCATATTTTGTGCACTAGCCTACCATGGGGAACCTTATCAAACGCTTTACTGAAATTCATATATATCACAACAACCGCTTTACTCTCATCCACCTGTTTAGTCACCTTCTCAAAGAACTCAATAAGGTTTGTGAGCCACAACCTACCCTTCACAAAACTGTGCTGACTATCCCTCCTCAACTTATTCCTCTCTAGATGATTATAAATCTTATCTCTGGGAGTATGATGTTATTGCCATCACAGAGACTTGGTTGAAGGAAGGGCATGATGATTGGCAACTAAATGTTCCAGGATATAGATGCTTCAGAGGGATGTAAAAGAGGGGGGTGGAGTTGCATTGCTGGTCAGGGATGATATCACGGCTGTGCTAAAGGAGGACACTGTGGAAGGCTTGAGCAGTGAGGCATTATGGGTGGAGCTGAGAAATAAGAAGGGTGCAGTTACACTGTTGGGGCCGTATTACAGGCCTCCCAACAGTGAGTATGAGGTAGAAGAACATATAGGGAAACAGATTATGGAAAGATGTAGAGGCAACAGGGTGGTGGTGATGGGAGATTTTAATTTTCCCAACATTGACTGGGATAATCTGAGTGTCAGAGGTCTGGATGGGGCAGAATTTGTAAGAAGCGTCCAGGAGAGATTTTTGGAGCAGTATGTCAATAGTCCGACGAGGGAAGGGGCCATATTGGACCTGGAACTGGGGAATGAGCCAGGACAGGTGGTAGAAGTTGCAGTGGGGGATTTCTTTGGGAACAGTGACCACAATTCTGCAAGTTTTAGATTACTCATAGATAAAGAAGAGAGTGGTCCTAAGGGAAGAATACTAAACTGGGCCAAGGCCAATTATATCAAAATTAAGCAGGAGCTGGGAAATGTGGATTGGACACATCTATTTGAAGAGAAGTCCATATTTGATATGTGGGAGGCTTTCAAAGATAGGTGAAAGATAGTACAGGATAGGCATGTCCCGTTGAAGACAAAGGATAGGAAAGGCAAGATTCATGAACCATGGATGACAGAAGAAATTGTACGACTAGCCAAGAGGAAAAGGGAAGCGTACATAAGGTCTAGGCAGTTAGGAACAGAACAGGCCTTGAAGGAATATCAGAAGAGCAGGACAAATATTAAATGAGGAATCAAGCGGGTTAAAAGGGGTCATGAAATAGCTTTAGCGAGCAGAGTTAAGGAAAATCCCAAAGCATTTTATTCTTATATAAGAAACAAGTGGGTAACTAGAGAACCTGAGAGAATGGGTGAGATTCTGAATGATTACATTGAGTCAGTGTTCACTGAGGAGAGGAACATGATGAATGTTGAGATTAGAGGTAGAAGTTTGATTAGTCTGGATTACGTTGGCATAAGTAGGGAAGATGTGTTGGGTAGGCTAGAGGTTATTAAGGTGGACAAATCCCCAGGACTTGATGGGACCTATCCCAGGTTGCTGAGGGAGGCGAGAGAGGAAATAGCTGGGGCCCTGACAGATATCTTTATGGCATCCTTAAACACAGGTGAGGTGCCGGAGGACTGGAGGGTTGTTCGTGTTGTCCCCCTGTACAAGAAGGGGAATAGGGATATTCCGGGTAACTACAGACCAGTGAGCCTGATGTCAGTGGTGGTGGCGTTGCTGGAGAGAGTACTGAGAGATACAATCTATTTATATTTGGAAAGGAATGAGCTTATCAGTGATCAACAACATGGTTCTGTGTGGGGGAGATCGTGCCTTACCAACTTAATAGAGTTCTTTGAGGAAGTGACCAAGTTGATAGATGAAGGAAAGGCTGTTGATGTCATATACATGGACTTTAGTAAGGTGTTTGATAAGGTTCCCCATTGTAGACGAATTGGGAAAGTGAAGTCACATGGTGTGCAGGGTGTTCTAGTGAGGTGGATAAAGAACTGGTTGAGCAACAGGAGACAGAGAGTAGTAGTTGAAGGGAGTATCTTGAAATGGAGAAAGGTGACCAGTGGTGTTCCACAGGGATCAGTGTTGGGGCCACTGTTGTTTGTAATATACATAAATGATCTGGAAGAGGGCAGTCTTGGTATGATCAGCAAGTTTGCTGATGACATGAAGATTGGTGGAGTAGCAGAAAGCATAAGGGACTGTCAGAGAATACAGGAGGATATAGATAGACTGGAGAGTTGGACGGAAACGTGGCCGATAGTTTTCAATCCAGACAAATGTGAGGTGATACATTTAGGCAAGACTAATTCTAGAGCGAATTATACATTGAACAGAAGAGCCTTGGGAAAAGTTGATGAGCAGAGAGATCTGGGAGTTCAGGTCCATTGAACCCTGAAGGTTGCTGCACAGGTGGATAGAGTGGTCAAGAAGGTATATAGTATGCTTGCCTTCACTGGACGGGGTATTGAGTATAAGAGCTGGCAAGTCATGTTAAAATTATACAAGACATTGGTGCGGTCACATTTAGAATACTGTGTACAGTTCTGGTTGCCACATTACCAAAAGGATGTGGACGCTTTGGAGAGGGTGCAAAGAAGGTTTACGAGGATGTTGCCTGGTATGGAAGGTGCTAGCTATGAAGAGAGGTTGAGTAGATTAGGATTGTTTTCACTAGAAGAAAGGAGATTGAGGGGGGACCTGATTGAGGTTTACAAAATCATGAAGGGTATAGACAGGGTGGATAGAGATAAGCTTTTTCCCAGGGTGAAGGATTCAATAACGAGAGGTCATGCTTTCAAGGTGAGAGGTGGAAAGTTTAAGGGGGATACACACGGCAAGTACTTCACACAGAGGGTGGTGGGTGTCTGGAACGCGTTGCCAGCAGAGGTGGTAGAGGCAGGCACGGTAGATTCATTTAAGATGCGTCTGGACAGATGCATGAGAAGGTGGGGAGCAGAGGGATAAAGATGGTTAGGAATTGACCGACAGGTTCAGACAGTACACTTGGATCGGCTCAGGCTTGGAGGGCCAAAGGGCCTGTTCCTGGGCTGTAAATTTTCTTTGTTCTCTTTGTTCTTATAACCCTTTCCAACACTTTAACCACAACTGAAGTAAGGCTCACTGGTCTACAATCCCCAGGGTTGTCTCTACTCCCCTTCTTGAACAAGGGAACAATATTTGCTATCCTCCAGTCTTCTGGCACTATTCCTGAAGACAATGGTGACATAAAGCTCAAAGCCAAAGGCTCTGCAAACTCCTTCCTGGCTTCCCAGAGAATCCTGGGATACATCCCATCTGGTCCTGGGGACTTGTCTATTTTCAAACTTTCCAGAATTGCTAACATTTCTTCCTTGTGAACCTCAATCCCGTCCAATCTAGTAAATGTCCCTAATGTCTTTGACTCTACTCCCACTGCTGGCAGTGCATTCCACACCCGCACCCCCCCACCCCCCACCCCCCCACCACACTCTCTGTGTGGAGAACCTCCGTCTGACATCTCTCCTGCAAATGTCTCTGACTATCCACTCTGTCTATGCCTCTTATCATCTTGTACACCTCTATCAAGTCACCTCTTCACTCCAATGAGAAAAGCCCCAGCTCCCTCAATCTTTCATCATAAGAAATGCCATCCAATCCAGGCAGCATCCTGGGAAATCTCCTCTGCACCCTCTCTAAATCATCTACATCCCTCTTATAATGAGGTAACCAGAACAGGACACAATATTCCATGTGTGGTCTAACCAGGGCTCTATAAAGCTGCAGCATAACCTCGCGGCTCTTAAACTCAATTCCCCTGCTAATGAAAGCCAACACACCATACACCACCTTAACAACACTATCAACTTGGGTGGCAACTTTGAGTGATCTGTGGACATGGACCCCAAGATCCCTCTGTTCCTCCACACTGCCAAGAATCCTGCCTTTAACCCTGGAATCTGTATTCAAATTCGACCTTCCAAAGTGAATCACTTCACACTTTTCGAGGTTGAACTCCATCTGCCACTTCTCAGCCCAGCTCTCCATCCTGTCAATGTCCCGGTGTAACCTACAACAGCCCTATGCACCATTCCACCAACCTTCGTGTCATCGGCAAATTACTAACCCACCCTTCCACTTCCTCATCCAAGTCATTTATAAAAATCACAAAGAGCAACGGTCCCACAACAGATCCCTGCGGAACATCACTGGTCACCAAACTCCAGGCTGAATGTTTTCCATTTATTACCACCCTCTGACTTCTATGGGTCAGCCAATTCTGTATCCAGACAGACAGATTTCCCTGTTTCCCATGCCTCCTTACTTTGTGAATGAGCCTGCCATGGGTAATCTTATCAAACACCTTGCTAAAATCCACATACACCACATCCACTGCTCTAGTCATCTCCAGATGTTTTGTCACATCCTCAAAGAATTCAGTAAGATTTGTGAGGCATGACCTTCCCCTCACAAAGCTATGCTGAACATCTCTAATCAAACAATGTTTTTCCAAATAATCATAAATCCTGTCTCTCAGAATCCTCTCCAATAATTTGCCCACCACTGACATAAGATTGACTGGTCTGTAATTTCTAGGGAATGTAGATCTCATACGCAAAATGTCAATTTTCCTGCTCCTCAGATGCTGCCTGACCTCTGCTTTTCCAGCACCCCACACTCGACTCTAATCTCCATTATCTGCAGTCCTCATTTTCTCGTAGTTCCCAGGATTTTCCCTATTCCCTTTCTTGAACAAGGGAATAACATTTGCCACCGTCCTACTCCAGTGGACAGTGAGATGCAGCAATCTCTCCCCTTGCTTCCTGGAGTAACCTTGGGAATATCCCATCTGGCCCAGGGGCTGTATCTATCCTTATGTTTTTCAAGCTTTTCAGCACATCCTCCTTCTTAACACCAACCTGTTTGAGCGTATCAGCCTGTTTCACACTGTCCTGAAAACAACAATTTAGATAAATGTGAAGTGCTGCATTTTGGAAAGGTAAATCAGGGCAGGACTTATATAGTTAACGGTGTGATCGTGTGGAGTGTTGCTAAATAAAGAGACCATGGAGTGCAGATTCATAGTTCCTTGAAAGTAGAGTCACAGTTGGTTAGGGTAGTGAAAATGTGTGTTTGATATGCTCTCCTTTATTGGTCAGAGTATTGAGTACAGGAGTCGGGAGGTCATGTTGCGGCTGTACAGAACATTGGTTAGACCACTGTTGGAATATTGAGTGCATTTCTGGCCTCCCTGCTTTCAGAAGGATGTTGTGAAACCTGAAAGGGTTCAGAAAAGATTTACGAGGATATTGCCAGGGTTGGAGGGTTTGAGCTATAGTGAGAGGCTGAACAGGCTGGGGCTGTTTTCCCTGGAGTGTCGGAGGCTGAGGGGTGACCTTATAGAGGTTTATAAAATTATGAGGGACATGGATAGGATAATAGACAAGAGTATGGTCTTTTCCCTGGGGTCGGGGAGTCCCGAATTAGAGGGCAAAGGTTTAGGGTGAGAGGGGAAAGATATAAAAGAGACCTAAGGGGCAACCTTTTCACGCAGAGGGTGGTACGTGTATGGAATGAGCTGCCAGAGGATGTGGTGGAGGCTGGTACAATTGAAGGTTGCTCTGCTATAATGTGCTTTTTGTTAACACGAGTGACGAATTGGGGACACTGTTTCTAAAGTGGAAAGTTTTAAAGCATGTATTTGTTATAACATGATTCCAGTCCCATTAGTTTAAACGGTGCTGCTATTACCTGATTTTATCTTAACACAGGATTGCACAAGAATGGAACTGCATTATAACATTTAGAAGCATTGCTTTATGGGCAGAAATTTGCTATCCTTACCTGGTCTGGCCTACATGTGATTCCAGACCCAGAGCAATGTGGTTGTGTCTTAACTGCCCTCTGGGTAACAAGGGCTGAACAATCCATATTGGGCATGGCAGTGATGTCCACATCACATGGCCGAATAATAAAATGGCTGAAGATTGTTGAGCCAAGGATACTACCATGAGGGACTCCTGCAGAGAGCTGAGATAACTGACCTCCAACAACCACAACCATCTTCCTATGTGTCAGGTATTAATTCTTTCCCCAAGCCCACTTCCCCCTCCCCTCTTGCTCTGTCCCCATCTTCTCTAGGCTGCCTGATAGCTGTTCCAAAGAAGAGTCAGATCAGCCTCAAAATGTGATCTGTTTTTCTCCCTCCACAGATGCTGCCTGACCTACAACATATCTCTAGCACTTTTTGATTTTAAAAAAAAATTTCCAACTGAAGCAGCACCTAATTTAGGAATAAATTGCATGTTTTGCAGGAGACCCGAATCCGAGCAACAGACAAAGACCCAAAGAGAAAAAGTAATAGCATCTCAATAACCAACTGCTATGCAGCTGAGGAGGTGACCCATACTCTGGTTTCAGAGTCTCAGGAGGAGATGTGCAGGTGGATGGAGGCTTTCTGGCAACACTTCTGTAACTTGAGTGAGTTTTAAAATACAATGTGCTGCATTGAATACAACTACAAGTGTGGCTGGAGGATTGCAGTGTCACCTCCAGCCCATTACTCCACCAGTAACAACATAAAGTGACAAATTATCATCCCTTTATTTTTAAATTCATAATTGTGTTTATTAAGTAACCTTGGTTGAGAGACTGTAATTAAAACAAAGATCTTGTTGCACATGGATGTGAAGAAGTTTGACACCATCCAGGACAAAGCAGCCCCTGTTTGATTGGCACCACATCCACACACATCCACTCCCTCCCCCACTGATGCTCAGTAGCAGCAGTGTGTACGATCTACAAGATGCTCTGCAAACATTCACCAAAGATCCTTAGACAGCACCTTCAAACCCACAACCACTTCTATCTAGAAGGACAAGGGCAGCAGATACATGGGAACACCACCCCCTGCAAGTTCCCCTCCAAGCCCCTCACCATCCCGACTTGGAAATATATCGCTGATCCTTCACTAACGCTGGGTCAAAACCCTCGATATGTTGAACCCTAACCACCAATTTGAGCTCTTCTACTTTTGCTGCAAGAGAATTGCTCTTCAGTTCAGGTCAGATGTCCGCACTCCCAACTTCTGATAAGAATTATGGTTCACTTAAAAATAAGGGGAGGTGACAGCTTAGTGATTCTGAGAAAGGATCACTCAACCCAAAATATTAAGTCTTATTTCTCTTCACAGATGCTGTCAGGCCTGCTGAACTTTTCCAGTAATTTCTGTTTTGCTAGTGGTACTATCGCTGGACTGTTCATCTCGTGACCCAGGGAAGATTCTGGGGCTGAGTTCAAATCCCATCACAGCGAGTGGTGGAATTTGAATTCAATAAAAATCTGGAATGACATGTCTGAGAGTGATGCGAATCCATTGTTGATGTTTGGACAAACCCATCTGAATCACAAATGTCCTTTAGAGAAGGAATCTGCCTTCCTTACCTGGTCTGGCCTACATGTGACTGCAGACCCACAGCAACGTGGTTGACTCTTAACTGCCCTCTGGGCAATTAGGGATGGGGAATAAATGCCAGCGACACCCACATCCCAGGAATGAATATTTAAAAATGGTTGAGAAAGTTCTGAGCCAAGGATTTTCATTTCCATTAAGAAATCCCTGCTGCCAGCTGTATTTCAGCTCCTAATTCTATACTCTGTTGTCTCATTACATTTTACATTACATTACAGTTAGGAAACAGGCCCTTCGGCCCAACAAGTCCACACTGACTCTCTGAACAGTAACCCACACAGACCCATTCCCCCACATTTACCCCTTACCTAACACTACGGGCAATTTAGCATGGCCAATTCACCTGACCTGCACATCTTTGGACTGTGGGAGGAAACCGGAGCACCCGGAGGAAACCCACGCAGACACGGGGAGAACGTGCAAACTCCACACAGTCAGTCGCCTGAGTGGGGAATTGAACCCGGGTCTCCAGCGCTGTGAGGCAGCAGTGCTAACCACTGTGCCACCGTGCCGCTCATTGCCCACTTGCACCTTAACTCTATGTCTTTATGATATTTCAGTCCATCCAATGATTTTCTTTAAATTTAGATGTTGAGGGGGTAATGGGGCAGTCTCATTAGGTTCATAGGATTTGATGCTTGGTGTATTCCGTAGTTAATTTGCAGGTCAATGCCATTATGAATTGGTGTTGGGAACACAAATCATTCCCAATAGGAGTTGGTTAGACAGAAAGTGGATTGAATTTCAGGGCACAGTTTTATTGTGTGCCGGTGTATATATTTGTGTTGATACAGTTATAAATATCTGTCACGGTGAGATTTCAATCTATGCCATCAGCTCATTAGGGTTGTTGGATTATTCGTCAAAAGATGTGATGCTGGAAAAGCACAGCTGGTCAGGTGCCACATGTCTCAACTCTGACCTCCAGCACAGAGTCATAGAGATGTACAGCATGGAAACAGACCCTCCGGTCCAATCCGAAAGTGGAGTTGCAGGTAGATAGGATCGTGACGAAGGTGTTTGGTATGTTTTCCTTTATTGGTCAGAGTATTGAGTATAGGAGTTGCAAGGTCATGTTGCGGCTGTACAGGACATTGGTTAGGCCACTGTTGGAATATTGCGTGCAATTTTGGTCTCCTTCCTATCGGAAAGATGTTGTGAAACCTGAAAGGGTTCAGAAAAGATTGCCGGATTTGAGCTATAGGGAGAGGCTGGACAGGCTGGGGCTGTTTTCTCTGGAACGTCGGAGGCTGAGGGGTGACCTTATAGAGGTTTACAAAATTATGAGGGGCATGGATAGGATAAATAGACAAAGTCTTTTCCCTGGGATGGGGGAGTCCAGAACTAGAGGGCATAGGTTTAGGGTAGGAGGGGAAAGATATAAAAGGGACCTAAGGGGCAACTTTTTCACCGATCCTTGTGGTACTCTACTGGTCACAGGCCTCCAGTCTGAAAAACAACCCTCCACTACCATCCTCTGTCTTCTACCTTTGAGCCAGTTCTGTATCCAAATGGCTAGTTCTCCCTGTATTCCATGAGATCTAACCTTGCTAATCAGTCTCCCATGAGGAACCTTGTCGAACGCCTTACTGAAGTCCATATAGATCACATCTACTGCTCTGCCCTCATCAATCCTCTTTGTTACTTCTTCAAAAAACTCAATCAAGTTTGTGAGACATGATTTCCCACACAAAAAGCCATGTTGACTATCCCGAATCAGTCCTTGCCTTTCCAAATACATGTACATCCTGTCCCTCAGGACTCCTTCCAACAATTTGTCCACCACCGAGGTCAGGCTCACCGGTCTATAGTTCCCTGGCTTGTCCTTACCGCCCTTCTTAAACAGTGGCACCACGTTAGCCAACCTCCAGTCTTCAGGCACCTCACCTGTGACTATCGCTGATACAAATATCTCAGCAAGTGGCCCAGCAATCACTTCTCTAGCTTCCCACAGAGTTCTCGGGTTCACCTGATCAGGTCCTGGGGATTTATTCACCTTTAACCATTTCAAGACATCCAGCACTTCCTCCTCTGTAATCTGGACATTTTGCAAGATCTCACCATCTATTTCCCTACAGTCTATATCTTCCATATCCTTTTCCACAGTAAATACTGATGCAAAATATTCATTTAGTATCTCCCCCATTGTCTGTGGCTCCACACAAAGGCCGCCTTTCTGATCTTTGAGGGGCCCTATTCTCTCCTTAATATATTTGTAAAACCCCTTCAGATTCTCCTTAATTCTATTTTCCAAAGCTATCTCATGTCCCCATTTTTCCCTCCTGATTTCCCTCTTAAGTTTCCTCCTACTTCCTTTATACTCTTCTAAGGATTCATTCGATCTCTCCTGTCTATACCTGACATATGCTTCCTTCTTTTTCTTCACCAAAACCTCAATTTCTTTAGTCATCCAGCATTCCCTATACCCACCGGCCTTCCCTTTCACCCTGACAGGAATATATTTTCTCTGGATTCTTGTTATCTCAGTTCTGAAGGCTTCCCATTTTCCAGCCGTCCCTTTACCTGCGAACATCTGCCTCCAATCAGCTTTCGAAAGTTCTCACCTAATACCGTCAAAATTGGCCTTTCTCCAATTTAGAATTTCAACTTTTAGATCTGGTCTATCCTTTTCCATCGCTATTTAAAAACGAATAGAATTATGGTCGCTGGCCCCAAAGTGCTCCCCCACTGACACCTCAGTCACCTGCCCTGCCTTATTTTCCAAGAATAGGTCAAGTTTTGCACCTTCTCTAGTAGGTACATCCACATACTGAATCAGAAGATTGTCTTGTAAGCACTTAAGAAATTCCTCTCCATCTAAACCTTTAACACGATGGCAGTCCCAGTTGATGTTTGGAAAGTTAAAATCCCCTACCATAACTACCCTATTATTCTTACAGATAGCCGAGATCTCCTTACAAGTTTGTGGAAAGCTGAATGGGTGGGTAGGGAAATAGATCTCTGGTGGTGGGGTCTGTTTGTAGGTGGTCGAAATGACAGAAGGTGATGCACTGTATCCAGAGGGTGGTGGGGTGGTATCGAACATAGAACAGTACAGCACAATACTGGCCCGCCACGTTGGACTGAGCGTTTATCTTAATCTAAGATCAACCTAATCTACACTCCCCTGAACTTACTACAGTCCATGTGCTTGTTCAGCAGTCTCACATTAGACAAGCCCTCCAGTCCAGACAGCATCCTGGTAAATCTCCTCTGACCCCCTCTAAAGCATCGACATCCTTCCTATAATGAGGTGACCAGAACAACTGGACAGAATACTCCAGGTGTGGTCTCACCAGGGACTTGTAGAGCAGCAGCAAAACCTCGCGGCATTTGGATAGGTACATAGATGGGTGCTTAATCTAGGTTAGAAGTTCGGCACAACATCGTGGGCCGAAGGGCCTGTTCTGTGCTGTATTGTTCTATGTTCTATGTTCTAAACTCAATCCCCCTGTTAATGAAAGCCAAATCACCATATGCCTTCTTAACAACTCCATCAACTTGAGAGGCAACTTTGAGGGATCTATATACGTGGACCCCAAGATCCCTCTGTTCTTCCACACTGCTAAGAATCCTGTCTTTAATCCTGTATTCAGCATTCAAATTTGACCTTCCAAAATTCGACCTTCCTTTGCATTTATCCAGGTTGAACTCCATCTGCCACTTCTCAGCCCAGCTCTGAATCCTGTCAATGACTTATTGTAACCTGTAACTACCCTCAACACTAACTACAACA
This sequence comes from Chiloscyllium punctatum, assembly GCF_047496795.1. Lineage (NCBI taxonomy): Eukaryota > Metazoa > Chordata > Chondrichthyes > Orectolobiformes > Hemiscylliidae > Chiloscyllium > Chiloscyllium punctatum. The sequence goes on from NC_092739.1 coordinate 168,688,595, forward strand.
CCATGTGTCATCGGCAAACTGACTAACCCACCCTTCCATTTCTTCATCCAAGTCATTTATAAAATCTACAAAGAGCAGAGGCCCAAGAACAGATCCCTGTGGGATACCACTGGTCACCGACCTCCAAGCGGAATACTTTCCATCCACTACCACTTGCTGTCTTCTTTTGGCCAGCCAATTCTGTATCCAGACAGCCAGATTTCCCTGTATCCCACACCTCCTAACTTTCTGAATGGACTTACCATGGGCTCACATGCCTTACTGAAATTCATATCCACCACATCCACTTCTCGACCTTTGTCAATTTGTCTCGTCACCTCCTTAAAGAACTCAATAAGATTTGTGAGGCATGACCTGCCCCTCACAAAGCCATGCTGACTATCTTTAATCAAACTATGTTTTTCTGAATAGTCATAAATCCTATCTCTCAGAGTCCTTTCTAGTACTTTGCTGACCACAGACGTAAGACTGACTGGTCTGTAATTCCCGGGGATTTCCCTCTTCCCTTTCTTGAACAGAGGAACAACATTCGCCTCCCTCCAATCATCCGGTACTACTCCCATGGAGAGTGAGGTTGCAAAGATCATTGTCAGAGGCCCAGCAATCTCATTCCTCACTTCCCGCAGTAACCTTGGATATCTCTGGTCTGGCCCTGGGGACTTATCTATCTTGATGCTTCCCAGAATTTCCAGCACATCCACTTCCTCAATATGGATCTTTTCAAGCCCATTAACCCAGTCCACAGTGTTCTCACTATTATCAAGGTCCCTCTCTCTAGTGAATGCTGAAGCTAAAAACTCATTTAGGGCCTTCCCAACCTCTTCCGACTCCAGTCACAGGTTCTCTCCACTATCCCTGATCAACCCAACACTCTCTCTGATCATTCTCTTATTCCTCACATACACGTAGAACACCTTTGGGTTTTCCCTAATCCTTCGCACCAAGGCTTTCTCATGCCCCCTCCTAACTCTCCTCAGTCCATTTTTGTGTTCTTTCCGAGCTACCCTAAAGCTGTGCCAGATCCTTGCTTCCTCAGCATTAAGTAAGCTTCCTTCTTCCTCTTGACAAGAAGCTCCTCTGCTCCTGTCATCTAGTGAGGAATAATTTGATGAGGGATAGTCAACATGGTTTGATAAAGGGTAGGTCGTGCCTCACAAACCTTATTGATTTCTTCAAGAAGGTGACCAAACAGCGTATGATGGTAAAGCGGTTAATGTGGTGAATATGGATTTCAGTGCTCAAAATACGGAGTTTCGGGATTGAGGGTGATTTAGTGGTATGGATCAGAAATTGGCGAGCTGGAAGAAGGCAGAGGGTGGTGGTTGATGGGAAATATTCATCCTGGAGCTCAGTTACTAGTGGGACACCGCAAGGATCTGTTTTGGGTCCACTGCTGGTTGTCATTTTAATAAATGATCTGGAGGTGGGTGTAGAAGAATGGATTACTAAATTTGCAGATGACACTAAAGTCGGTGGAGTTGTGGATAGTGATGAAGGATGTAGTAGGTTACAGAGAAACATAGATAAGATGCAGAGCTGGGCTGAGAGGTGGCAAATGGAGTTTAATGTGGAAAAGTGTGAGGTAGTGCGAGGTGGAGACTGGAGACTGTAAGAATTATGAAGATAGCATTAATAAAGAGAAGAGTAGACAGAGAGCAGGTGAGCGCAAAAAAACTGGTGGCCTGAAATGCATCTACTTTAATACAAGGCGTATAGTGGGTAAGGCAGATGGACTTAGGGCTTGGATTGGTGCCTGGGGGTATGCCGTTATTACAATCAGAGACTTGGTTGAAGGAAGGGGATGATGATTGGCAACTAAAAGTTCCAGGATTTGGATGCTTCAGAGAGGATAGGGAGGGAAGTAAAAGGTGGGGGGGGGTGGAGTTGCATTGCTGGTCAGGGACGATATCACAGCTGTGCTAAAGGAGCACACTAAGGAGGTCTTGAGTAGTGAGGCATTATGGGTGGAGCTGAGAAATAAGAAGGGTGCAGTTGGGGCTGTATTACAGGCCTCCCAACAGTGAGCATGAGGCAGAAGAACATATAGGGAAACAGATTATGAACAGACATTTATTGTATCCGTTGCTCCCGATGCGGTCTCCTCTACATTGGGGAGACTGGACGCCTCCGAGCAGAGCGCTTTAGGGAACATCTCCGAGAACATCCCCCTCCCACTCTGCCGAGGACATGGAGGTCCAGGGCCTCCTTCACCGCCGCTCCCTCACCACCAGACGCCTGGAGGAAGAACGCCTCATCTTCCGCCTCGGAACACTTCAATACCAGGGCATCAATGTGGACTTCAACAGTTTCCTCATTTCCCCTTCCCCCACCTCATCCTAGTTCCAAACTTCCAGCTCAGTAACTGTCCCCATGACTTGTCCGGACTTGTCCGGACTTGTCTATCTCCTTTTCCACCTATCCACTCCACCCTCCCCTCCCTGACCGATCACCTTCATCCCCTCCTACCACTAGTCTCTTTGGGAATTCAGAACAGTTGAATGTTCCTTTTCTGTTCTCCTTCCTTCCTTCATGAGCCACAGAGCCGGCCCAGTTCTGGAGACCTGGCCACCTTGGCTTTCCCCTATAAGTGGTCTCCCCCAACAGTATCCAAAATGAAGCGGCCACAGGGGATCCCTGCACTGTCTGTTCCCTTTCTATCCCCTGACTATAACCCATGTACCCATTTCCTGTACCAGGTGTGACTACCTCCCTGTAACCTCTCCACCTCCCGAATGATCAGAAGTTCATCCAGCTCCAGCTCCAGTTCCCGAACTCTGTTTTTGAGGAGCTGGAGTTGGGTGCACTTCCCACAGATGTAGTCAGTAGGGATGCTAGTGGTGACCCTTGCCTCCCACATTCTGCAGGAGGAACATTCAACTGTTCTGAATTCCCAAAGAGACTTAAACAAACTCCTTACCTTACCAATCCCGCGATCATCTGGTTGGAGGAGATGAATGGGTGGGAGACACTACCTAAGTAATGTTTCAGGTAACACAACTGCCCAAATATATGACTTCATTTCCTCAGCAGTTCCATGCCCACTCTCCTGCTCGGCGTGGCTCCACCTACTCAAGAGGTAAGTTATTTAAAGGATTTATTTACCTTCCCGGTAGCCCTCAGTCCTCACTCTGACCATTCACTGCAAATGGATGCTGCTGATTCCAAAAGGTAAGTTATTAAAGGAAGAACTTACTTTTTTACAGAAGGTGAGGATCAGGGAGTTCTATCCTGATGGTCTGGGCTGTGCACACAACCTTCTGTAGTTTCTTACGGTCCTGGGTAGATCTGTTACCGTATCAGGCTGTGATACACCCGGACAGTCTGCTCTCAATGGTGTATCTGTAGACGTTGGTGAGGGTCCTTATGGACATGCTGAATATCCTGAGGCACCTGAGGAAGGAGAAGCATTGTTGTACCTTCTTGTTTTAATCTCTGGGTTATTCCCTGAATCACATAGTAATGTGCCCAGAAGTAGGAGCATAGACCAGGTGAATGTCTGCTGGGCTCATTACTATGTGACCAGGGATAGTCAGCATGGTTTTGTGAAGGGTAGGTCGTGCCTCACAAACCTTATTGAGTTCTTTGAGAATGTGACCAAACAGGTAGATGAGAGTAAACCGGTTGATGTGGTGTATATGGATTTCAGCAAGGCATTCGATAAGGTTCCCCACAGTAGGCTATTGTACAAAATGTGGAGAAATGGGATTGTGGGAGATATAGCAGTTTGGATCAGTAATTGGCTTGCTGAAAGAAGACAGAGGGTGGTGGTTGATGGGAAATGTTCATCCTGGAGTCCAGTTACTAGTGGGGTACCACAAGGGTCAGTGTTGGGTCCACTGCTGTTCATCATTTTTATAAACGACCTGGATGAGGGCGTAGAAGGGTGGGTTAGTAAATTTGCAGACGACACTAAGGTCGGTGGAGTTATGCACAGTGACGAAGGATGTTGTAGGTTACAGAGAAACATAGATAAGCTGCAGAGCTGGGCTGAGAGGTGGCAAATGGAGTTTAATGTGGATAAGTGTGAGGTGATTCACTTTGGTCGGAGTAATCGCAATGCAAAGTACTGGGCTAATGGTAAGACTCTGGGTAGTGTAGATGAGCAGAGAGATCTGGGTGTCCATGTACACAGATCCTTGAAAGTTGCCACCCAGGTTGACAGGGTTGTTAAGAAGGCATACAGTGTTTTAGCTTTTATTAATAGAGGGATCGAGTTCCGGAACCATGAGGTTATGCTACAGCTGTACAAAACTCTGGTACGGCCGCACTTGGAGTATTGTGTACAGTTCTGGTCACCACATTATAAGAAGGATGAGGAAGCTTTGGAAAGAGTGCAGAGGAGATTTACTAGGATGTTGCCTGGTATGGAGGGAAAGTCTTACTAGGAAAGGCTGAGGGACTTGAGGCTGTTTCCATTGGAGAGAAGGTTGAGAGGTGAGTTAATAGAGACGTACAAGATAATCAGAGGGTTAGATAGAGTGGACAGGGAGAGCCTTTTTCCAAGTATGGTGACGGCGAGCACGAGGGGGCATAGCTTTAAATTGAGGGGTGATAGATATAGGACAGATGTCAGAGGTAGTTTCTTTACTCAGAGAGTAGTAAGGGTATGGAATGCTTTGCCTGAATCGGTAGTAGATTCGCCAACTTTAAGTGCATTTAAGTCATCATTGGACAGGCATATGGACGTACATGGAATAGTGTAGGTTAGATGGGCTTCAGATTGGTATGACTGGGCAGTGCAACATCAAGGGCCGAAGGGCCTGTACTGCGCTATAAGGTTCTATGTTCTATGTGTGGCTGAAGAGTTGGTGCAGGAGGGAGGGTTTTAGATTCCTGCATCACTGGGACCATTTATAGGGAAGGTATGACTTCTACAATGGGATAGTATACATCTGATCCAGAATGATCCCAACATCCTTAGGGGAGGGATTGCTGGTTGGGAGGAGTTGAAACTAGTTTAGCAGAGGTGTTCATACAGTTGGGGACACTTTAGTATTGGAACCAAGACACATGGGGTAAGGTGTAAGACAAGGCTGGATGGCCCTAATTTAATTCCAGGACTGTTATCGGGAAGACAGATGAGTTGACGGTGAGGATTGACACATGGAATTGCAAGTGGAACCCCCTCCAATAACTGTACTCCCTCTACACCCATGACTGTGAAGCCAAGGTCGAAATGAACACCATCTGTAAGTTTGCTGATCACACCACCCATGGTAGGATGGACATCTGACAATGATGAGTCATAGAATCCCTACAATGTGGAAACAAGCCCTTTGTCCACACTGACCCTCTGAAGAGTAACCCACCCAGACCCATGCCCCTACACTATATTTCCTTCTGGCTAACACTATGGGCATGATCAATTCACCTAATCTACACAGAATCGGGGAGAAAGTGCAAACTCCACACACAGGCTGGAATCGAACTTGGTCCCTGGTGCTGTGAGGCAGCAGTGCTAACCACTGAACCACCATGTCAACCAAAAAAAAGAGATAGAGGGCATGGTGATGTGTGCAAAGATAACGATGTTGGCAAAACTAACGAAGTGATCGTTAACTTCTGAGAGAAAGTAGGAGAACACGCTGCCATCTACATCAGCGGAGTAGAGACTGAGAGGGTGAAGAGCATCCAGTTCCTCAGAGCGATAATAACCAACAACCCGCCCTGGATTTCCCACGTAGATGCGATGTTTAAGAAGGTACAACAACGCCTCTCCTTCCTCAGGTGCCTCAGGATATTCAGCATGTCCATAAGGACCCTCACCAACGTCTACAGATACACCATTGAGAGCAGACTGTCTGGGTGTATCACAGCCTGGTACAGTAACAGATCTACCCAGGACTGTAAGAAACTTCAGAAGGCTGTGTGCACAGCCCAGACCATCACAGAATCCACCCTCCCATCTATGGACTCCATTTACACAGCTCACTGCCACAGAGAGGCTACCAACATCATCCCACCCCGGGAATGATCTCCTCCAACCTCGTCCATCAGGCAGGAGATACAGAACCTTGAACACTCTCACCGACAGGTTCAGGAACAGCTCCTTCCCGCCCGGCCGGCCGTTATTACACGGACAGATGGACTCTCTAACCTGCAATAATATTAATGTTGACCTCACCTAGTACGTGCCGTGTACAGTGTAACCTGTACACCTTGCTCTGTCTGAAAACATGATCATCTGTATGGCCTTGTTTGGTGCTCACAAACAAAGCTTTTCACTGTAATTAGGGACATGTGGTGGCAATAAATTAAATCCAATCAAATTAAAGGATAGAAATGGATTGCTGAGAGCAGCATATTGGTAGCAGCAGGAATTTAATTGAAATAAAGTGCATCATTTGGAATATGTAAGAAGGTAAGAGAGAAGTCAGTGAAAGGCAAGACATTAGAAAACAATGAAGGGAGGCTGGATAGGTTTGGGTTGAGGGGGACCCTGATAGAGCTGTCTAAGACTTTGAGGGGCATGGATAGGGGTGGGGGAGATAGAAAGCAGCTGTTCCCCTTTGTTAAAGGATGAAGAACAAAGGGGCGTAAGTTTAAAAAGGAAAGGCAGGAGGTGTGGGGTGTAGAATATACTGCTCGGGAGGGGGAGTTGAGGTGGGAAACCTTACCATCTTTAAAACGTACGAGGATGAGGATAACAAATGTTATAACATTCAAGATTATTAAGGCAGAGAGTGGTTGTAGGTGGAAAGGACAGTGTTGAGTGGGGTCTGCAGGGCTCTGTTCTTGGGGCCTCTGCTCTTTGTAGTTTTTATAAATGACTTGGATGAGGAGGTTGAGGGGTGGGCTAGTAAATTTTCATATGACACAAAGGTTGAAAGTGTCATCGATAGTATAGAGGGCTACTGCAGGCTGCAGCGCGACATTGGCAGGATGCAGAGCTGGGCTGAGAAATGGCAGATGGAGTTCAACCTGGATAAATGCAAAGTGATGCATTTTGGAAGGTCGAACTCGAATGCTGAATATAGGATCAAAGACAGGATTCTTGGTAGTGTGGAGGGACAGAGGGATCTGGGTGTGTAAGTACATAGTTCCCTCAAAGTTGCCACCCAAGTGTTTTGGCTTTCATTAACAGGGGCATTGAGTTAAGAGCCGCGAGATTTTGCTGCAGCTCTACAAATCCCTGGTGGGACCACACTTGGAATATTGTGTCCAGTTCTGGTCGCCCTACTTTAGGAAAGATACAGAGGCTTTGGAGAGGATGCAAAGAAGGTTTACCAGGATGCTGCCTGGACTGGAGGGCTTGCCTTATGAAGAAAGGTTGACTAAGCTCGGACTTTTCTCTCTGGAGAGAAGGAGGAAGAGAGGAGACCTGATCATAGGTATACAAGATAATGAGAGGTATGGGTAGAGTCAATAACCAGAGACCTTTCCCCAGGGCAGGATTGACTGGCACAAGGAGTCATAGTTTGAAGATATTAGGAGGGAGGTATAAAGGAGACATCAGAGGAAGGTTCTTTACGCAGAGAGTTGTGAATGCGTGGAATGCGTTGCCAGTTGTGGTGGTGGGAGCAGAGTCACTGGGCACATTTAAGCGACTGCTGGTCATGCACATGGATAGCAGTGAGTTGAGGGGTGCGTACCTTACTATATTTTACATTAGGATTAAACCTCAGCACAACATCGTGGGCCTAAGGGCCTGTTCTGTGCTGTACTTTTCTATGTTCTATGTTATGGGCCAAATGCTGGTAAGTGAGATTATTGTAGACTTATGGGTGGCACAGTGGTTAGTACTGCTGCCTCACAACGCCAGAGACCTGGGTTCAATTTCTGCCTCAGACAACTCTCTCATGGTGCACCTTCTCCCCCTGTGTCTGCGTGGGTTTCCTCCGGGTGCTCCGGTTTCCTCCCACAGTCCAAAGATGTGCAGGTCAGGTGAATTGGCCATGCTAAATTGCCCGTAGTGTTCGGTGAAGGGGAAAATGTAGGGGAATGGGTGGATTACGCTTCGGCGGGTCGGTGTGGACTTGTTGGGCCGAAGGGCCTGTTTTCACACTGTAAGTAATCTAAAACCTTTCCTATTTACCGTAGTACAGTCTTGATGGGCCACAGGGCCTCGTTTGTACTTTGTGAACATGAGACTTGTAGACTTTCTTCTGTTTCAGCTCTTTAGTCCATTCAGTATCTCCGCAGCATTTTTTCTGGTAAAGACTTATAAGAAGACTTCTATATTTTGTTGTTCTGAAATCTTTGCTTGGTCCCTCGCTGGTCCCTCTCCCTGTTTCCTATTTGAGCTGTTAGATAACGATCGCAGACTTTGGGTTTTGCTCTAAAGTATTGGGTGCTTTCTTTCCTGATCTGCCCTTGTTCAGGTTATGTTTGTCTGTGAGGTGGGTGACTCACTGTTCTTGTCTTCTCAGGTGCATGGAAACAATGCTGCGATCAATTAATGAAAATTGATATTGTATCTCCACGGAAACCACCAGTAACAATGTCAAGGCAAGGACTCTCACTATACCATCAGATGGGTATGAAATCTCAAATTTATTTCAAACATTTTTGGCAAATTGTTTTCAAGTTTAACCCTTTGCTATTGGCTTTGATTTAATGCTGTCTTTTCTTGTGTTTATGATTATCAATAGCTATCAAACAGCTCAGCAATCTTTCAGAGAGTCGAGTCATTTGGAACATTGATAAGTTGGTGAAGTGGGGGGTGGAATGGGGGCAGATTAGGTTCAGTGCAGAGAAGTACAAGGTGATGCACTTTGGTTGAGATAATACTGAAAGACAACACAAAATAAGGGGGTAAATTCTAATGTCAGAAAGTGTGGTGCTGAAAGAGCACAGCAGGTCAGGCAGCATTCGAGGAGCTGGAGAGTCAAAGTTTCAAGCATATGCTCTTCATCAGGAATGTGTTGGGGGGTGGAATGGTAGGGGATAAATAGGAGGGGATGGGGCTGGGGCAAACAGAGAACATTACAACGCAGTAGAGGCTCTTCAGCCCTCGATCTTAACATAGAACATAGAACATAGAATGGTACAGCACAGAACAGGCCCTTCAGCCCACGATGTTGTGCTGACCACTGATCCTCTTGTATGCACCCCCAAATTTCTGTGACCATATGTATGTCGAGGAGTCTCTTAAATGTCCCCAATGACCCTGCCTCCACAACTGCTGCTGGCAACGCATTCCATGCTCTCACAACTCTCTGGGCAAAGAACCTGCCTCTGACATCCCCTCTATACTTTCCTCCAACCAGCTTAAAACTATGACCCCTCATGTTAGTCATTTCTGCCCTGGGAAATAGTCTCTGGCTATCGACTCTATCTATGCCTCTCATTATCTTGTATACCTCAATTAGGTCCCCTCTTCTCCTCCTTTTCTCCAATGATAAAAGTCCGAGCTCAGTCAACCTTTCCTTATAAGATAAGCCCTCCAGTCCAGGCAGCATCCTGGTAAACCTCCTCTGAACCCTCTCCAAAGCATCCACATCTTTCCTATAATAGGGCGATCAGAACTGGATGCAGTATTCCAAGTGCGGTCTAACCAAAGTTTTATAGAGCTGCAACAAGATCTCACGACTCTTAAACTCAATCCCCCTGTTAATGAAAGCCAAAACACCATATGCTTTCTTAACAACCCTGTCCACTTGGGTGGCCATTTTAAGGGATCTATGAACCTGCACACCAAGATCCCTCTGTTCCTCCACACTACCAAGAATCCTATCCTTAATCCTGTACTCAGCTTTCAAATTCGACCTTCCAAAATGCATCACCTCGCATTTATCCAGGTTAAACTCCATCGGCCAACTCTCAGTCCATCTCTGCATCCTGTCAATGTCCCGCTGCAGCCTACAACAGCCCTCTATACTGTCAACGACACTTTGTGTCATCTGTACACTTGCTGATCCATCCTTCAATCCCCTCATCCAAGTCATTAATAAAAATTACAAACAATAGAGGCCCAAGGACAGAGCCCTGTGAAACACCACTCACCACAGACTTCCAGGCAGAATATTTTCCTTCTACTACCACTCGCTGTCTTCTGTTGGCCAGCCAATTCTGTATCCAGACAGCTATGTTCCCATGAATCCCATTCCTCCTGACATTCTGAATGAGCCTTCCGTGGGGAACCTTATCAAATGCTTTGCTGAAGTCCAAATACACCACATCCACAGCTCGACCCTCATCAACGTTTCTAGTCACATCCTCAAAGAACTCGATAAGGTTTGTGAGGCATGACCTGCCCCTCACAAAGCCGTGTTGACTGCATTTAATCAAGCCATGCTCTTCCAGATGGTCATAAATCCTATCCCTCAGAATCCTTTCTAACACCTTGCAGACGACAGACGTGAGACAGACTGGTCTGTAACTGCCGGGGATTTCCCTATTTCCTTTCTTGAAGGGAGGAATTACTGTACAGTACTGTTGTACTGATCTGTGGAAACAATCTGAAGTCTATCTAACCCACACTATTCCATTCTCATCCATATGTCCATCCAATGAGCATTTAAATACCCTTAAAGTTGGTGAGTCTACTACTGTTCCAGGCAGAGCGATCTACACCCCTACTACTCTCTGACATCTGTCTGATATCTATCAACCCTCAATTTAAAGAATCATAGGATCCCTTCAGTGTGGAAACAGGACCTTCAGCCTACAAGTCCACACCAACCCTCCGAAGAGTAACCCACCCAGACCCATTCCCCTACTGTGTTATACTATAGTTACCCCTGACTAATGCGCCTAACCTACACATCCCTGAACATTATGAGCAATTTCCCATGGCCAATTCACCTGACCTGCACATTTTTGGATTGTGGGAGGAAACCGGAGCATCCAGAGAAAACCCACGCAGACATTGGAGAGTGTGCAAACTCCACACAGGCAGTTGCTTGAAACTAGAATCAAACCTGGGTCTCTGGCGCTGTGAGACAGCAGTGCTAACCACTGTGCCAGCGTGCCACATATGTTTCCTTGTGCTGGCCACCACCATCCAAGAGAAAAGGCTCTCCCTGTCCACCCTATCTAATCCTCTGATCATCTTGCATGTCCTAGTTAAGTCATTTCTCAACCTTCTTCTCTCTAACGAGAACAGCCTCAAGTCCCTCAGCCTTTCCTCATAAGACCTTCCCTCCATACCAGGCAACACACTAATAAATATTCTCTACACCTTTTCCAAAGCTTCCACATCCTTCCTATAATGCGATGTCCAGAACAGTACACAATACTCCAGATGCGGCCGTACCAGAGTTTTGTACAGCTGCAGCATAACCTCATGGTTCCGGAACTCAATCCGTCTATTAATAAAAGCTAACACACCTTCTTAACAATCCTATTAACCTGGGTGGCAACTGTCAGGGGTCTATGGACACCATTTGCCACCTCTCAGCCCAGCTCTGCAGCTTATCCATGTCTCTCTGTAACCTACAACATCCTTCAACACTACCCACAACTCCATCGACCTTAGTCTCATCTGCAAATTTACTAACCCATCCTTCTATGCCCTCATCCAGGTCCTTTATAAAAATGACAAACAGCAGTGGCTCCAAAACAGATCCTTGCGGTTCACCACTGGTAACTGAGCTCCAGGATGAACATTTCCCATCAACCACCACCCTCTGTCTTTTTTCAGCTAGCCAATTTCTGATCCAAACCACTAAATCACCCTCAACTCATGTCTCTGTATTTTCTACAATAGCCTACCGTGGGGAGCCTTATCAAATGCCTTAGTGAAATACCCACAACCGAAGTAACGCTCACTGGTCTATAATCCCCAGGGTTGTCTCTACTCCCCTTCTTGAACATGGGAACAACATTTGCTATCCTCCAGTCCTCCTCCTTGTGAACCTCAATCCTGTGTAGTCTAGTAGCCTGCATCTCAGTATTCTCCTCAACTACATTGTCTTTTTCCAGTGTGAATACCAATGAAAGTTATTCATTTAGGGCTTCTCCAATCTGCTCTGACTCCACGCACAACTCCCCACTACTGTCTGTGAATGGCCTTAGCCTTACTTGAGTCATTCTTGTATTCCTGATATACCTACAGAAAGCTTTAGGGTTTTCCTTGATCCTGTCAATGACTTCTCATGTCCCCTCCTGGCTCTTCTTAGCTCTCTCTTTAGGTCTTTCCTGGCTAACTTGTAACTCTCAAGTGCCCTAACTGAGCCTTCACATCTCATCCTAACATAAACCTTCTTCTTCCTCTTGATCAGAGATTCAACGTCTTTAGTAAAGCATGGTCCCCTCACTTGACCACTTCCTCCCTGCCTGACAGGTACATATTTATCTAGGACACACAGGAGCTTTTCCTTGAATAAGCTCCACATTTCTAATGTGCCCATCCCCTGCAGTTTCCTTCCCCATCCTACACTTCCTAAATCTTGCCTAATCGCATCGTAATTGCCTTTCCCCCCAGCTCTAACTCTTGCCCAGTGGTATACACCAATCCCTTTCTATCACTAAAGTAAACATAACAGAATTGTGATCACTATCACCAAAGTGCTCACCTACTTCCAAGTCTAACACTTGGCCGGGCTCATTACCCAGTACCAAATCTAATGTGGCTTCGCCCCTTGCTGGCCTGTCTACATACAGTGTCAGGAAGCCCTCCTGCACACACTGGACAAAAACTGACCCATCTATAGTACTCATAGTATAATGTTCCCAGTCAATATTTGGAAAGTTGATGTCCCCCATGACAACTAGCCTGTTTCTTTCACTCCTATCGAGAATCATCTTTGCTATTCTTTCCTCTACATCTCTGGGATGATTCGGAGGCCTATAAGAAAACTCCCAACAGGGTGACCTCTCCTTTCCTGTTTCTAAACTCAACCCATACTACCTCAATAGACAAGTCCTCAAACATCCTTTTGGCCATCGTAATACTGTCCTTGACCAACAATGCCACATCTCCCCCTCTTTTACCATCTTCTTTGTTCTTACTGAAACATCTAAACCCCAGAACCTGCAATAACCATTCCTGTCCCTGCTCTATCCATGTCTCCGAAATGGCCACAACATCAAAGTCCCAGGTACCAACTTATGCTACTCGTTCACCCACCTTATTCCGGATGCTCCGGAAGGTAGCTGGGAATGCGATAGGTAGATAAAGGTCGGGGTAATGTTGATAGCTCGGAGAGGAGGGTGGAGTGGATAGGTGGGAAGGAAGATGGACAGGTCAAATTGGAAGGTTGGATCTGGGATAAGGTGGGGGAGGGACAATGAGGAAACTGATGAAATCAACTTTGATCCCGTGTGGTTTGAGGGTCCCAAAGGGGTAAATTCTGAAGGTAGGGGAGCAGAAGCAGAGTGAGCTGGGTGTATGTATGCACAGAGTATTGAAGGTGGCAGGACAGGGAGAGAGAGCAGTTAATGAACCATACTGTGTCCTTAACCTTATTAATAGGGGCATAGTCTCCAAGGGCACAGAGGTGATATTGACCATGTAGAAGACACTAGTTCGACATCAGCTGGAGCATTGTGTACAGTCCTGGGTGCCACATTATAGGAAAGATGTGAATGTATTAGAGAGAGAGAGAGAGAGTGCAGAAAGGATTTACACAAATAGTTCCAGGAAGGCGAACCAGCAGGGATGAGGATAGATTGGAGGAATCTGAAGATGAGAGAAGGCGGCGAACTAGAAATTTGACAGAGATTGTTAAAAGTATGAACTGGACAGAGTAGATCAGGAGAAGCTGTTCCTGCTCGTGAATGCAACAAGAATTGGAAGCTTTAAACTCCTGAGGCAAACGGCTGTCAGAGAAACATTCTCAGGGTGAGTTGTCAAGGGCTGGAATACACTGCCTGGAAATACGGCATTCAAGAGGGCACTGGGTAATAATCTGGATGGAAATAGAGTGCTAGGGTATGGAAAAAACCAAAAGGTTGCACAAAATAATGACACTCATTGGAAGAGCCAGTTCAGGCACGTTGAGATCAATGGGGCATTCACAATACAGTGAGTGTGTGAGGGGGGAATGCGAGTGTGTGAGGGGGGAATGCGAGTGTGTGAGGGGGGAATGCGAGTATGTGTGAGGGGGGAATGCGAGTGTGTGAGGGGGGAATGCGAGTATGTGTGAGGGGGGGAATGCGAGTGTGTGAGGGGGGAATGCGAGTGTGTGAGGGAGGAACGCGAGTGTGTGAGGGGGGGAACACGATGTGTGAGGGTGGAACGCGAGTGTGAGGGGGGGAACGCGACTGTGTGAGGGGGGAACGCGACTGTGTGAGGGGGGAACGCGAGTGTGTGGGGGGGGGAACGCGAGTTTGTGTGTGGGGGAATGCGAGTGTTGGGGGGAACGCGAGTGTGTGAGGGGGGGAACGCGAGTGTGTGAGGGGGGGAACGCGAGTGTGTGAGGGGGGGAACGCGAGTGTGTGAGGGGGGAACGCGAGTGTGTGAGGGGGGAATGCGAGTGTGTGAGGGGGGAATGCGAGTGTGTGAGGGGGGAATGCGAGTGTGTGAGGGGGGAATGCGAGTGTGTGAGGGGGGAATGCGAGTGTGTGAGGGGGGAACGCGAGTGTGTGGGGGGGGTAACGCGAGTGTGTGGGGGGGGGAACGAGTGTGTGTGAGGGAGGAACGCGAGTGTGTGTGAGGGAGGAACGCGAGTGTGTGTGAGGGGGGAGAACGAGAGTGTGTGTGAGGGGGTGAACGCGATTGTGTGGGGGGGGAACGAGTGTGTGTGAGGGAGGAACGCGAGTGTGTGTGAGGGAGGAACGCGAGTGTGTGTGAGGGGGGGGAACGCGAGTGTGTGAGGGGGGGAACGCGAGTGTGTGAGGGGGGGAACGCGAGTGTGTGAGGGGGGGAACGCGAGTGTGTGTGAGGGGGGAGAACGCGAGTGTGTGAGGGGGGAGAACGCGAGTGTGTGAGGGGGGGAACGCGAGTGTGTGAGGGGGGGAACGCGAGTGTGTGAGGGGGGGAACGCGAGTGTGTGAGGGGGGAGAACGCGAGTGTGTGAGGGGGGAGAACGCGAGTGTGTGAGGGGGGGAACGCGAGTGTGTGAGAGGGGGAACGCGAGTGTGTGAGAGGGGGAACGCGTGCGTGAGAGGGGGTAAACGCGAATGTGAGAGGGGGGAATGCAAGTGAGAGAGGGGGGAACGCGAGTGTGTGAGAGGGGGAACGCGAGATTGTGTGTGGGGGAATGCGAGTGTTGGGGGGAACGCGAGTGTGTGAGGGGGGAACACGATGTGTGAGGGGGGGAACGCGACTGTGTGAGGGGGGAACGCGACTGTGTGTGGGGGGGGAACACGAGTGTGTGGGGAGGAACGCGAGTGTGTGGGGAGGAACGCGAGTGTGTGGGGGGGAACGCGAGTGTGTGAGGGAGGAACGCGAGTGTGTGAGGGGGGAACGCGAGTGTGTGAGGGGGGAACGCGAGTGTGTGAGAGGGGGAACGCGAGTGTGTGAGAGGGGGGAACGCGAGTGTGTGAGAGGGGGGAACGCGAGTGTGTGAGAGGGGGGAACGCGAGTGTGTGAGAGGGGGGAACGCGAGTGTGTGAGAGGGGGGAACGCGAGTGTGTGAGAGGGGGGAACCCGTGTGTGAGAGGGGGGAACGCGAGTGTGTGAGAGGGGGAACGCGAGTGTGTGAGGGGGGAACGCGAGTGTGTGAGGGGGTGAACGCGAGTGTGTGAGGGGGTGAACGCGAGTGTGTGAGGGGGGAATATGAGTGTGAGAGGGTGACAGTGAGTGTGCGAGTGGGGGAATGTTATTCTGCAAGTGGGGAAATGTGATTATGTGAGTGGGGTATGTGAATGTGAGAGTGGGTGACAGTGAGTGTGAGAGAGGGTGAGAGTGGGGGAATGCGAGTGTGAGAGTGGGTGGATGCGAGTGTGAGAGTGGGTGGATGCGAGTGTGAGAGTGGGGGGTTGCGAGTGTGAGAGTGGGGGAATGTGAGTGTGAAAGAGGGTGACAGTGAGTGTGAGCGTGGGGGAATGTGAGTGAGAGAGGGTGACAGTGAGTGTGAGAGTGGGGAATGTGAGTGTGTGAGAAGGGGAAAGTAGAACATAGAACATTATAGCGCAGTACAGGCCCTTCGGCCCTCGATGTTGTGCCAACCTGTCATACCAATCTGAAGCCCATCTAACCTACACTATTCCATGTACGTCCATATGCTTGTCCAATGACGACTTAAATGTACTTAAACTTGGTGAGTTGACTCCTGTTGCAAGCAGTGCATTCCATATCCTTACTGCTCTCTGAGTAAAGAAACTACCTCTGACATCTGTCCTATATCTATCACCCCTCAATTTAAAGCTATGTCCCCTCGTGCTCACCGTCCCCATACTTGGAAAAAGGATCTCCCTGTCCACCCTATCTAACCCTCTGATTGTCTTGTATGTCTCGATTAAGTCACCTCTCAACCTTCTCTCCAATGGAAACAGCCTCAAGTCCCTCAGCCTTTCCTCGTAAGACTTTCCCTCCATACCAGGCAACATCCTAGTAAATCTCCTCTGCACTCTTTCCAAAGTTTCCACATCCTTCTTATAATGTGGTGACCAGAACTGTACACAATACTCCAAGTGCGGCCGTACCAGAGTTTTGTACACCTGCAGCATAACCTCATGGTTCCAGAACTCGATCCCTCTATTAATAAAAGCTAGAACACTGTATGCCTTCTCAACAACCCTGTCAACCTGGGTGGCAACTTTCAAGGGTCTGTGTACCTGGACACAGAGAACTCTCTGCTCATCTACACTACCAAGAATCTTATCATTAGCCCAGTACTTTGCATTCCGGTTACTCCGACCAAAGTGAATCACCTCACACTTGTCCACATTAAACTCCATTTGCCACCTCTCAGCCCAGCTCTGCAGCTTATCTCTGTCTCTCTGCAACCTACAACATCCTTTGGTACTATCCACCGACCTTAGTGTCGTCTGCAAATTTACGAACCCACCCTCTACACCCTCATCCAGGTCATTTATAAAAATGACGAACAGCAGTGGCCCCAATAGTGAGGAGGGCTGTTGTCGGCTGCAGAGGGACTTAGATATGATGCAGAGCTGGGCTGAGGAGTGGCAGATGGAGTTCAACCCTGCCATGTGTGAGGTTGTCCATTTTGGAAGGACAAATAAGAATACGGAATACAGGGTTAATGGTAGGGTTCTTAGTCAGGTGGAGGAACAGAGGGATCTTGGGGTCTATGTACATAGATCTTTGAAGGTTGCCACTCAGGTGGATAGAGTTTGTAAGAAGGCCTATGGTGTATTATCGTTCATTAGCAGAGGGATTGAATTCAAGAGTCGTGAGGTGATGTTGCAGCTGTACAGGACTTTGGTTAGGCCACATTTGGAGTACTGTGTGCAGTTCTGGTCGCCTCACTTTAGGAAAGATGTGGAAGCTTTGGAGAGGGTGCAGAGAAGATTTACCAGGATGTTGCCTGGAATGGAGAATAGGACGTACGAGGATAGGCTGAGAGTTCTCGGCCTTTTCTCGTTGGAACGGCGAAGGATGAGGGGTGACTTGATAGAGGTTTATAAGATCATCAGGGGAATAGATAGAGTAGATTGTCAGAGACTTTTTCCCCGGGTACAACAGAGTGTTACAAGGGGACATAAGTTTAAGGTGAAGGGTGGAAGGTATAGGGGAGATGTCAGGGGTGGGTTCTTTACCCAGAGAGTGGTGGGGGCATGGAATGCGCTGCCCGTGGGAGTGGTAGAGTCAGAATCATTGGCGACCTTTAAGCGGCAATTGGATAGGTACATGGATATGTGCTTAAGCTAGGACAAATGTTCGGCACAACATCGTGGGCCGAAGGGCCTGTTCTGTGCTGTATTGTTCTATGTTCTATGTTCTAAAACAGATCCTTGCGATACCCCACTAGTAACTGCCCTTCACGATGATCATTTCCCATCAACCACCACCCTATGTCTTCTTTCAGCTAGCCAATTACTGATCCAAACTGCTAAACCATCCTGAATCCCATGTCTCTGTATTTTCTACAATAGCCTACCGTGGGGAACCGTACCAAACACTTTACTGAAATCCATATACACCACATTAACCGGTTTACTCTCATCTACCTGTTTGGTCACCTTCTCAAAGAACTCAATAAGGTTTGTGAGGCACGACCTACCCTTCTCAAAACTGTGTTGACTATCCCTAATCAATTAATTCCTTTCTCGATGATTATAAATCCTGCCTCTCATAGCGTTTTCCAACACTTGACCCACAACTGAAGTAAGGCTCACTGGTCTATAATTACCAGGATTCTGGATTAGTGGTGCTGGAAGAGCAGAACAGTTCATTCAGCATCCGAGGAGCAGCAAAATCGACGTTTCGGGCAAAAGCCCTTCATCAGGAATAAAGGGCTTTTCCCCGAAACATCAATTTTCCTGCTCCTCGGATGCTGCCTGAACTGCTGTGCTCTTCCAGCACCACTAATCCAGAATCTGGTTTCCAGCATCTGCAGTCATTGTTTTTACCTATAATTACCAGGGTTTTCTCTACTGCCCTTCTTGAATAAGGGGACAACATTTGCTAACCTCCAGTCTTCTGGCACTATTCCTGTAGACAATGACAGCATAAAGATCAAAGCCAAAGGCTTTGCAATCTCTTCCCTGGCTTCCCAGAGAATCCTGGGATAAATCCCATCCAGCCCAGGGGACTTACCTCTTTTCACACTTTCCAGAATTGCTAACAGCTCCTCCTTGTGAACCTCAATCCTGTGTAGTCTAGTAGCCTGCATCTCAGTATTCTCCTCAACTACATTGTCTTTTTCCAGTGTGAATACCAATGAAAGTTATTCATTTAGGGCTTCTCCAATCTGCTCTGACTCCACGCACAACTCCCCACTACTGTCTGTGAATGGCCTTAGCCTTACTTGAGTCATTCTTGTATTCCTGATATACCTACAGAAAGCTTTAGGGTTTTCCTTGATCCTATCTGTCAATGACTTCTCATGTCCCCTCCTGGCTCTTCTTAGCTCTCTCTTTAGGTCTTTCCTGGCTAACTTGTAACCCTCAAGTGCCCTAACTGAGCCTTCACATCTCATCCTAACATAAACCTTCTTCTTCCTCTTGACAAGAGATGCAGCTTGAAATGTGTTGCTGGAAAAGCGCAGCAGGTCAGGCAGCATCCAAGGAGCAGGAGAATCAACGTTTCGGGCATCAGCCCTTCTTTAGGAAAGAGATGCAGCTTCCTTAGTAAACCACAGTTCCCTCGCTCGACCACTTCCTCCCTGCCTGACAGGTACATACTCATCAAAGACATGCAGTAGCTGTTCCTTGAATAAGCTCCACATTTTAATTGTGCCCATCCCCTGCAGTTTCCTTCTCCACCCTATGCATCCTAAATCTTGCTTAATCGCCAGGTTGACAGGGTTGTTAAGAAGGCATACAGTGTTCTAGCTTTTATTAATAGAGGGATCGAGTTCTGGAACCATGAGGTTATGCTGCAGCTGTACAAAACTCTGGTACAGCCGCACTTGGAGTATTGTGTACAGTTCTGGTCACCACATTATAAGAAGGATGTGGAAACTTTGGAAAGAGTGCAGAGGAGATTTACTCGGATGTTAACTGGTATGGAGGGAAGGTCTTACTAGGAAAGGCTGAGGGACTTGAGGCTGTTGCCATTGGAGAGAAGGTTGAGAGGTGACTTAATAGAGACGTACAAGATAATCAGAGGGTTAGATAGGGTGGACAGGGAGATCCTTTTTCCAAGTATGGGGACGGCGAGCACGAGGGGGATAGCTTTAAATTGAGGGGTGATAGATATAGGACAGATGTCAGAGGTAGTTTCTTTACTCAGAGTAGTAAGGGTATGGAATGCTTTGCCTGCATCGATAGTAGATTCGCCAACTTTAAGTGCATTTAAGTCGTCATTGGACAGGCATATGGGCGTACATGGAATAGTGTAGGTGCGATGACAGGTTGGCGCAACATCGAGGGCCGAAGGGACTGTACTGTGCTGGAATGTTCTACGTTAATTGCCTTTCCCCCAGCTATAACTCTTCCCTGCAGTATATACCTGCCCGTTTCCATCGCTAAAGTAAACTTAACAGAATTGTGGTCACTATCACTAACTGTACACCTGGCCTGGTTCATTACCCCGTACCAAACCCATAGTGCCCTCATCCCTTGTAGGCCTGTCTACATACTGTGTCAGGAAACCCTCATGCATACATTGGACAACAACTGACCCATCTAAAGTACTTGAACTGTAGTATTCACAGTCAATGTTGGGGAACTTAGAGTCCTCCGTAATAACAACTCCCCTGTCTCTCTCACTCCTATGGAGAATCATCTTTGCTATCCTTTCCTCTACATCTCTGGGACTATTCCGAGGCCTACAGAAAACTCCCAACATGATGACCTCTCCTGTTTCTAACCTCAGCCCATACTACAAGAGTGATACCCGAGTGTGAGAAGGGGAGTGTGAGAGTGAGATTGGGGGTAAAGTGAATGTGTGAGAAGGGTAACGTGAGAGTGTGAGGGTGTGAACGTGAGAGTGTGTGAGAGGGTGTGAACGTGAGAGTGTGTGAGAGGGTGTGAACGTGAGAGGGTGTGAACGTGAGTGTGTGAGGGTGTGAATGTGAGGGAGTGAACGTGAGTGTGTGGGAGGAACGCGAGTGTGTGAGAGGGTGTGAACATGAGAGTGTGAGGGAGTGAATGTGAGAGGGAGTGAATGTGAGAGGGAGTGAATGTGAGAGGGAGTGAATGTGAGGGTGTGAGTGTGTGAGGGTGTGAATGTGAGAGGGTGTGAATGTGAGAGTGTGAGCAGGGGAATGTGAGAGGGAGTGAACGTGAGAGTGTGAGGGTGTGAATGTGAGAGGGAGTGAATGTGAGAGTGTGTGAGAGGGTGTGAACGTGAGAGGGTGTGAACGTGAGTGTGTGAGGGTGTGAATGTGAGGGAGTGAACGTGAGTGTGTGGGAGGAACGCGAGTGTGTGAGAGGGTGTGAACATGAGAGTGTGAGGGAGTGAATGTGAGAGGGAGTGAATGTGAGGGTGTGAGTGTGTGAGGGTGTGAATGTGTGAGGGTGTGAATGTGAGAGTGTGAGCAGGGGAATGTGAGAGGGAGTGAACGTGAGAGTGTGAGGGTGTGAATGTGAGAGGGAGTGAACGTGAGTGTGTGGGAGGAACGCGAGTGTGTGAGAGGGTGTGAGGGTGTGAATGTGAGAGGGAGTGAACGTGAGAGGGAGTGAACGTGAGAGTGTGTGAGGGTGTGAATGTGAGAGGGAGTGAACGTGAGAGTGTGTGAGGGTGTGAATGTGAGAGGGAGTGAACGTGAGTGTGTGGGAGGAACGTGAGTGTGTGAGAGGGTGTGAACGTGAGAGTGTGAGGGTGTGAATGTGAGAGGGAGTGAACGTGAGAGTGTGAGCAGGGGAATGTGAGAGGGAGTGAACGTGAGAGTGTGAGCAGGGGAATGTGAGAGGGAGTGAACGTGAGAGTGTGAGGGTGTGAATGTGAGAGGGAGTGAACGTGAGAGTGTGTGAGGGTGTGAATGTGAGTGTGTGTGAGGATGTGAATGTGAGAGTGTGTGAGGGTGTGAACGTGAGAGGGTGTGAGGGTGTGAATGTGAGAGGGAGTGAACGTGAGAGTGTGAGGGTGTGAATGTGAGAGGGAGTGAACGTGAGAGTGTGTGAGGGTGTGAATGTGAGAGTGTGTGAGGATGTGAATGTGAGAGTGTGTGAGGGTGTGAACGTGAGAGGGTGTGAGGGTGTGAATGTGAGAGGGAGTGAACGTGAGTGTGTGAGCAGGGGAATGTGAAAGTACGAGAGTGTGACTGCGAGTGTGTGAGAGGAGAGACACGGATGTGTGAGAGTGTGAGCGGGTGAATGCAAGAGTGTGAGAGGGGAAACTTCAATGTGTGAAGGGGTGAACATGAGAGTGAGAGGGCGAACATGATACTGTGAGAGAGAGAACACAAGAGTGTGTAAGTAGAACATGAGAGTGAGAGGACACGCAAAAGTGTGAGGTGGGATAATGTGTTTTTCAGGGGGTGGATGTGGGAGAGTGTGTGAGAGGGTGACCACAGGTGTGTGAGAAGGGGAATGTGAGAGTGAGATGACAGAGGGGGGTGTGAGAGTGACATGACGGAGGGGGGTGTGAGCATGGGATGACGGGGGGGTGAGTGTGTGATGATGGGGGGGTGAGTGTGTGATGACGGAGGGGGGTGAGTGTGTGATGACGGGGGGATGATGGGGGGGTGAGTGTGTGATGATGGAGGGGGGTGTGAGTGTGAGATGATGGAGGGGGGTGTGAGTGTGAGATGACGGAGGGGGGTGAGTGTGAGATGACGGAGGGGGGTGTGAGTGTGAGATGACGGAGGGGGGTGTGAGTGTGAGATGACGGAGGGGGGTGTGAGTGTGTGATGACGGGGGGGTGTGAGTGTGTGATGACGGAGGGGGGTGTGAGTGTGAGATGACGGAGGGGGGTGAGTGTGAGATGACGGAGGGGGGTGTGAGTGTGAGATGACTGAGGGGTGTGAGTGTGAGTGACGGAGGGGGGTGTGAGTGACGGAGGGGGGTGTGAGTGACGGAGGGGAGTGTGAGTGACGGAGGGGAGTGTGGGTGACGGAGGGGAGTGTGAGTGACGGAGGGGAGTGTGAGTGACGGAGGGGAGTGTGAGTGACGGAGGGTGAGTGTGAGAGACGGAGGGGAGTGTGAGTGTGAGATGACGGAGGGGGGTGAGAGTGTGAGATGACGGAGGGGGGTGAGAGTGTGAGATGACGGAGGGGGGTGTGAGTGACGGAGGGGGGTGTGAGTGACGGAGGGGAGTGTGAGTGACGGAGGGGAGTGTGAGTGACGGAGGGGAGTGTGGGTGACGGAGGGGAGTGTGAGTGACGGAGGGCAGTGTGATGACGGGGGGGGTGTGAGTGTGTGAGTGACGGAGGGGAGTGTGAGTGACGGAGGGGAGTGTGAGTGACGGAGGGGAGTGTGAGTGACGGAGGGGAGTGTGAGTGACGGAGGGGAGTGAGGGTGACGGAGGGGAGTGTGAGTGACGGAGGGGAGTGAGGGTGACGGAGGGGAGTGTGAGTGTGTGATGACGGAGGGGAGTGTGAGTGTGTGATGACGGAGGGGGGTGTGAGTGTGTGATGACGGAGGGGGGTGTGAGGGTGTGATGACGGAGGGGGTGTGAGGGTGTGAGTGACGGAGGGGAGTGTGAGTGACGGAGGGGAGTGTGGGTGACGGAGGGGAGTGTGGGTGACGGAGGGGAGTGTGGGTGACGGAGGGGAGTGTGAGTGACGGAGGGGAGTGTGAGTGACGGAGGGGAGTGTGAGTGACGGAGGGGAGTGAGGGTGACGGAGGGGAGTGTGAGTGACGGAGGGGAGTGTGATGACGGGTGGTGTGAGTGTGTGAGTGACGGAGGGGAGTGTGAGTGACGGAGGGGAGTGTGAGTGACGGAGGGGAGTGTGAGTGAGAGATGACGGAGGGGGGTGTGAGTGTGAGATGACGGAGGGGGGTGTGAGTGTGAGATGACGGAGGGGAGTGTGAGATGACGGAGGGGAGTGTGAGTGACGGAGGGGAGTGTGAGTGACGGAGGGGAGTGTGAGTGTGAGATGACGGAGGGGGGTGTGAGTGTGAGATGACGGAGGGGGGTGTGAGTGTGAGATGACGGAGGGGGGTGTGAGTGACGGAGGGGAGTGTGAGTGACGGAGGGGAGTGTGAGTGACGGAGGGGAGTGTGAGTGACGGAGGGCAGTGTGATGACGGGGGGTGTGAGTGTGTGAGTGACGGAGGGGAGTGTGGGTGACGGAGGGGAGTGTGAGGGTGTGAATGTGAGAGGGAGTGAACGTGAGTGTGTGGGAGGAACGCGAGTGTGTGAGAGGGTGTGAGGGTGTGAATGTGAGAGGGAGTGAACGTGAGAGGGAGTGAACGTGAGAGTGTGTGAGGGTGTGAATGTGAGAGGGAGTGAACGTGAGAGTGTGTGAGGGTGTGAATGTGAGAGGGAGTGAACGTGAGTGTGTGGGAGGAACGTGAGTGTGTGAGAGGGTGTGAACGTGAGAGTGTGAGGGTGTGAATGTGAGAGGGAGTGAACGTGAGAGTGTGAGCAGGGGAATGTGAGAGGGAGTGAACGTGAGAGTGTGAGGGTGTGAATGTGAGAGGGAGTGAACGTGAGAGTGTGTGAGGGTGTGAATGTGAGTGTGTGTGAGGATGTGAATGTGAGAGTGTGTGAGGGTGTGAACGTGAGAGGGTGTGAGGGTGTGAATGTGAGAGGGAGTGAACGTGAGAGTGTGTGAGGGTGTGAATGTGAGAGTGTGTGAGGATGTGAATGTGAGAGTGTGTGAGGGTGTGAACGTGAGAGGGTGTGAGGGTGTGAATGTGAGAGGGAGTGAACGTGAGTGTGTGAGCAGGGGAATGTGAAAGTACGAGAGTGTGACTGCGAGTGTGTGAGAGGAGAGACACGGATGTGTGAGAGTGTGAGCGGGTGAATGCAAGAGTGTGAGAGGGGAAACTTCAATGTGTGAAGGGGTGAACATGAGAGTGAGAGGGCGAACATGATACTGTGAGAGAGAGAACACAAGAGTGTGTAAGTAGAACATGAGAGTGAGAGGACACGCAAAAGTGTGAGGTGGGATAATGTGTTTTTCAGGGGGTGGATGTGGGAGAGTGTGTGAGAGGGTGACCACAGGTGTGTGAGAAGGGGAATGTGAGAGTGAGATGACAGAGGGGGGTGTGAGAGTGACATGACGGAGGGGGGTGTGAGCATGGGATGACGGGGGGGTGAGTGTGTGATGATGGGGGGGTGAGTGTGTGATGACGGAGGGGGGTGAGTGTGTGATGACGGGGGGATGATGGGGGGGTGAGTGTGTGATGATGGAGGGGGGTGAGTGTGTGATGACGGGGGGATGATGGGGGGGTGAGTGTGTGATGATGGAGGGGGGTGTGAGTGTGAGATGATGGAGGGGGGTGTGAGTGTGAGATGACGGAGGGGGGTGAGTGTGAGATGACGGAGGGGGGTGTGAGTGTGAGATGACGGAGGGGGGTGTGAGTGTGAGATGACGGAGGGGGGTGTGAGTGTGTGATGACGGGGGGGTGTGAGTGTGTGATGACGGAGGGGGGTGTGAGTGTGAGATGACGGAGGGGGGTGAGTGTGAGATGACGGAGGGGGGTGTGAGTGTGAGATGACTGAGGGGTGTGAGTGTGAGATGACGGAGGGGGGTGTAAGTGTGAGATGACGGAGGGGGGTGTAAGTGTGAGATGACGGAGGGGGGTGTAAGTGTGAGATGACGGAGGGGGGTGTAAGTGTGAGATGACGGAGGGGGGTGAGTGTGAGATGACGGAGGGGGGTGTGAGTGTGAGATGACGGAGGGGGGTGTGAGTGTGAGATGACGGAGGGGGGTGTGAGTGTGAGATGACGGAGGGGGGTGTGAGTGTGAGATGACGGAGGGGGGTGTGAGTGTGAGATGACGGAGGGGGGTGTGAGTGTGAGATGACGGAGGGGGGTGTGAGTGTGTGATGACGGAGGGGGGTGTGAGTGTGTGATGACGGAGGGGGGTGTGAGTGTGAGATGACGGAGGGGGGTGTGAGTGTGAGATGACGGAGGGGGGTGAGAGTGTGAGATGACGGAGGGGGGTGAGAGTGTGAGATGACGGAGGGGGGTGAGAGTGTGAGATGACGGAGGGGGGTGTGAGTGACGGAGGGGGGTGTGAGTGACGGAGGGGGGTGTGAGTGACGGAGGGGAGTGTGAGTGACGGAGGGGAGTGTGGGTGACGGAGGGGAGTGTGAGTGACGGAGGGGAGTGTGAGTGACGGAGGGGAGTGTGAGTGACGGAGGGTGAGTGTGAGAGACGGAGGGGAGTGTGAGTGTGAGATGACGGAGGGGGGTGAGAGTGTGAGATGACGGAGGGGGGTGTGAGTGACGGAGGGGGGTGTGAGTGACGGAGGGGAGTGTGAGTGACGGAGGGGAGTGTGAGTGACGGAGGGGAGTGTGGGTGACGGAGGGCAGTGTGAGTGACGGAGGGCAGTGTGAGTGACGGAGGGGAGTGTGAGTGACGGAGGGGAGTGAGGGTGACGGAGGGGAGTGTGAGTGACGGAGGGGAGTGAGGGTGACGGAGGGGAGTGTGAGTGTGTGATGACGGAGGGGGGTGTGAGTGTGTGATGACGGAGGGGGGTGTGAGTGTGTGATGACGGAGGGGGCTGTGAGGGTGTGATGACGGAGGGGGTGTGAGGGTGTGAGTGACGGAGGGGAGTGTGAGTGACGGAGGGGAGTGTGAGTGACGGAGGGGAGTGAGGGTGACGGAGGGGAGTGAGGGTGACGGAGGGGAGTGAGGGTGACGGAGGGGAGTGTGAGTGACGGAGGGGAGTGTGAGTGACGGAGGGGAGTGTGAGTGACGGAGGGGAGTGAGGGTGACGGAGGGGAGTGTGAGTGACGGAGGGGAGTGTGATGACGGGTGGTGTGAGTGTGTGAGTGACGGAGGGGAGTGTGAGTGACGGAGGGGAGTGTGAGTGACGGAGGGGAGTGTGAGTGAGAGATGACGGAGGGGGGTGTGAGTGTGAGATGACGGAGGGGGGTGTGAGTGTGAGATGACGGAGGGGAGTGTGAGATGACGGAGGGGAGTGTGAGATGACGGAGGGGAGTGTGAGTGACGGAGGGGAGTGTGAGTGTGAGATGACGGAGGGGGGTGTGAGTGTGAGATGACGGAGGGGAGTGTGGGTGACGGAGGGGAGTGTGAGTGACGGAGGGGAGTGTGAGTGACGGAGGGGAGTGTGGGTGACGGAGGGGAGTGTGAGTGACGGAGGGGAGTGTGAGTGACGGAGGGGAGTGAGGGTGACGGAGGGGAGTGTGAGTGACGGAGGGGAGTGTGGGTGACGGAGGGGAGTGTGAGTGACGGAGGGGAGTGAGGGTGACACTTGTCAGTGAATCCTGGCCCTTCTGCTGTGACACTGAATGAATGAAGATGATTTTGTGATTTTGTTAAGACCTGTCAGTCGAATTCTGCTCTGTTTCTGATGTGTTTTTCTGTCTCTTTCTCTGTTGTTGTTTTTTACCTGTTTGCCGGTTGCTGTGCAGTCTCTTCTCCTGCTTCCTCAGGCCAGGGTCTGCTTCTCCAGGATAGTGCAGTAGCAGCAGAGATACAGAGTCTGCTGTCCTCCTATTACAATGACAGGTGAAGTAACTGCATTCAGTCACACTCTCCCATAGCCAGGCCAACACTGAGACAGGCAGCGCTGCTCTCCCATATCTGTGTACGAAAGCTGCCCTAATCTCCTGGCTCTTTCTGAATTAGCTTCTGATTGGTTTCTACACAGCACAGGAAGGTGCCATTTTACTGTGTTCTCTCAGAAACGTTCCGAATTTCAAAACCAACTCTTACATTTCCCTTGAACTTTGTCTGGTGAAAGGAACAAACATAAAGACTGTCAAAGATGTGTGCCCCTCCTTTCTGGTGAAGATTTGATCCAGTATTGTTGTTAATGTTTCTTTCCTGATTGAATTCAGTTGCTTTTACTCTGCCATGACTGTATAATCACATGAAGTGGGTTCTCTCTTACTCAGGTTTATTGCTATCTCACTCGATCTTTAACTGCATTTCATCATTCTGACCAATAAACCACCTTTGAAACTGTGCCTGTTCATTCTGGTTGAGGTCATCAGTATATATCAGAGGGAGCAGATATCCTGAATACAACCCCTGGGTAGCAGTATTGTATTCTTGACAGCAGTCTGAAACAGCTATTTAAAACAACCTTTCACCCTTTGTCCCTCAGACACAAACATTAACACAGGCGCCACCTCAATCCTTGCTGACTTCAAACTGTACAAATCGTGAACAGTGTCCATTTGTGATGTGACTTTCAGAGTTTTCTAGTGATATAACATGCCCATTTTTTGTTGGACACTGGGACATGGGTATTGCTGACTTGGTCCAGCATTTATTACCCATCCCTAATTGCCCTTGAGAAGGTGGGGTCAGCTGCCTTCCTGAACCACAGCAAAGAGTCACAGAGTTCAACAGCACAGATGGAGACCATTCAGCCCATTGAGTCTGTACCTTGACAAAAACAACTATCTAACTATTCTCATCCTGTTGTCCAGCTCTTAG
This sequence comes from Chiloscyllium punctatum, assembly GCF_047496795.1. Taxonomy (NCBI): domain Eukaryota; kingdom Metazoa; phylum Chordata; class Chondrichthyes; order Orectolobiformes; family Hemiscylliidae; genus Chiloscyllium; species Chiloscyllium punctatum. The sequence continues at coordinate 168,716,522 of NC_092739.1, forward strand.
CCCATAGCCTGATTGCCTTCGCATCACAAATGCCCATCTAAATCCTTCTTTAATGTGACCCTGTCCCTCCTTCCCAGGCAGTGATTCCAGATTCCCACCACTGTCTGGGTGAGAAACGTCACATCTCCCTGAACCTTCAGTCCCTTCCCTTCCCTTCAATCCAGGCCCCTCTGCTCCCTGACCCCCCTCCCCCCCCCCCCATCAAGGGGAACAACGACCTTCCTGTCTCTGCCCGCTCACCATTTTATCCATCTCAGTCATGTCCCCCCACCCCCCCTCAATCTGCTGTACTCAAAGGAGAACAGCCACAGACTGTCCAATCTCCTGGTCTCTCCATCCCTGAAACTCTCCAGACCAGGAAACATCCTGGTCAATCTCCTCTGCTCCTTCTCCCCCTAGAATGTGGATTCCAGACCTACACGCGGTACTCTCCCTGTGGCCTAGCCAATAGTTAATACAGTTCCAGCATCACCTCCCTGTCTCCAACTCAATGCCTCACTGAATAGAGGCCCCCTTGACCACTTTATCCAGCTTCTGATACCTGAAGCGACCCCAAGCTCCCCCTGACGCTGTGTGCTTTCCAGGGTCCTACCAATCAGCGTGCATTCCTTTATCTTGTTTATTTCCTACCGAGTACATCACCTCAGATTTATCTGGATTGAAATCCATTGACCATTGATTGGCCAGTCTATATCTTCCTGAAATCTCTGTGTCTGCCCTCTCAGCTAATTCTTGATCCACCTTGCCAAATGTTCTTGGATCCTAAAAGTTATTAATCTTTGCTTTCAGTCTTGCATGCAGGACCTGACAAATTTGATTGAGTTTTTGAGAAAGTGATAAAGGTGATTGGTGAAGACAGAGCAGTAGATGTTGTCTATATAGAGTTTAGCAAAGTCTTTGACAAGGTCCCTCATGGCAGGCTGATATGAAAGGTGAAGTCCCATGGGATCTGGGGTGAGCTGGGAGGACGGCTTCGTCATAGAAGAGAGACCAGCGAGGGAAGAGTGCTTTTCTGACTGGAGATCTGTAACTAGTGGTGGCCCACAGGGATCAGTACTGGGACCCCCTGTTTGTAACATGTATAAATGATTTGAGGGAGTATGTAGGTGGTCTGATGAGTAAGTTTGTGGATGACACGATGATTGGGGGAGCTGTGGATAGTGAGGCGGGTTGTCAGAGGACACAGCAGCATATAGACAGGCTGGAGACATGGGGCAGAGAAATGGCAGATGGAGGTTAATCCAGACAAATGTGAGATGATGCATTTTGGAAGGTCTAATGCAGGAGGCAAGTATACGAAGAACAAAGAACAAAGAAAATTTTCAGCCCAGGAACAGGCCCTTCGACCCTCCAAGCCTGAGCCGATCCAAATGTACTGTCTAAACCTGTCACCCAATCCCTAACCATCTGTATCCCTCTGCTCCCCACTTACTCATGTATCTGTCCAGACACATCTTAAATGAATCTCCCGTGCCTGCCTCTACCACCTCTGCTGGCAACGTGTTCCAAACACCCACCACCCTCTGTGTGAAGTACTTGCCGCGTGTATCCCCCTTAAACTTTCCACCTCTCACCTTGAAAGCATGACCTCTCGTTATGGAATCCTTCACCCTGGGAAAAAGCTTATCTCTATCCACCCGGTCTATACCCTTCATGAATTTGTAGGCCTCAATCAGGTCCCCCCTCAATCTCCTTTTTTCTAATGAAAACAATCCTAACCTACTCAACCTCTCTTCATAGCTAGCACCTTCCATACCAGGCAACACCCTCGTAAACCTTCTCTGCACCCTCCCCAAAGCATCCACATCCTTTTGGTAACGTGGTGACCAGAACTGTACACAGTATTCTAAATGTGACCGCACCAATGTCTTGTATAATTTTAACATGACCTGCCAGCTCTTATACTCAATACCTGTTTGATAAAGGCAAGCATACCATATGCCTTCTTGACCACTCTATCCACCTGTGCAGCAACCTTCAGGGTACAATGGACCTGCACTCCCAGATCTCTCTGCTCATCAACTTTTCCCAAGGCTCTTCTGTTCACTGTATAATTCACTCTAGAATTAGAGTGGTTGTGAGTTTAGAATGGCCTCATGTATTGGTGCCAGCTTGGTGTGCCGAGTGCCCTGTTCCCGTGCAGTACAGTTCTTTGTTTTTTATTCTTAAAAAGTGTTGCTGAAGTCTACGTGGAATATGTGTAGGATGACACGGTGGCACAGTGGTTAGCACTGCTGCCTCACAGCGCCAGAGATCCGGGTTCAATTCCCGCCTCAGGTGACTGACTGTGTGGAGTTTACACGTTCTCCCCGTGTCTGCGTGGGTTTCCTCCGGGTGCTCCGGTTTCCTCCCACAGTCCAAAGATGTGCAGGTCAGGGTGAATTGGCCATGCTAAATTGTGCATAATGTTAGGTGCATTGGTTAGGGGTAAATATATGGTAGGGGGATGGGTGTGGTGTGGACTTGTTGGGCTGAAGGACTTGTTTCCATACTGTAGGGATTCTAATCTATACCTCTTCAAAAATCCAATCATAGAACAGAGAGATGTACAGGCCCCTTGCCCTCGATGTTGCACCAACCTGTGAAGCCTATCTATCCTACACTATTCCATTCTCATCCACACATCTATCCAATGGCCATTTAAATGCCCTTCATGTTGGTGACTCAACTACCGTTGCAAGCAGTACATTCCATACCCTTACTACTCTCTGAGTAAAGAAACTGCCTCCAATATCTGTCCGATATCTATCACCCCTCAATATAAAGCTATGTCCCCTCATGCTAACCATCACCATCTGAGGAAAAAGCCTATCAGTGACCACCCTATCTAACCCCCTGATTATCTTATATGTCTCTATTAAGTCACCTCTCAACCTTCTTCTCTCTAACGAAAACAGCCTCAAGTCCCTCAGCCTTTCCTCATAAGACCTTCCCTCCATAACATGTAACATCCTAGTAAATCTCCTCTGCACCCTTTCCAAAGCTTCCACATCCTTCTTATAATGTGGTGACCTGAACTGTACACAATACTCCAAGTGCGGCCGTACCAGAGTTTTGTTCAGCTGCAGCATAACCTCATGGTTCCGGAACTCGATCCCTCTATTAATAAAAGCTAACACAACATACAGCTTCTTAGCAACCCTTTCAACCTGGGTGGGAACTTCCAGGGATCTATGTACCTGGACACACAGATCTTTCTGCACATTTTTTTCTTTTTTTCTCTTTTCTCTCTTTTTTTAAACCCCCCACACTCCCGCCTAACTGCAGTAGTACTTATTTTTTTCCCCAGCACCCATGGTGTGCACATGCAGGTGTGAGACACAGTGAGAAACACAAGGTGCGCGAATCTTTATTCGATTGCCACCACCAGGAAGATAGGAAAACACCCGAGTGGCCATTGACAAGCACTGCCCTTCAAACCACAGGGCAATGCTGTGTGATCAAAACAGTGAAGGGGAGGGTAGGGACTAAATCAAAATAGAGTTGGAGGGAGAAATGATGCACTCCACTCCCTGCGGCGCCCACCTCTCCCTGAACAACTCCAGGGTGTTGGTGGACACCGCGTGCTCCTTCTCCAAGGACACCCGGGCTCTAACGTAACCCCGGAAGAGGGGCAGGCAGTCGGCCCTAACGACACCCTCCACGGCCCGCTGCCTGGACCTGTTGATGGCCAGTTTGGCCAGGCCCAGGAGCAGACCCACGAGGAGGTCTTCGGACCTGCCCTCCCTCCTCCGTACCGGGTGCCCGAAGATCAGGAGCGTGGGACTGAAGTGCAGCCAGAAACAGGAGGAGGTTTCTGAGAAAATCAAAAAGGGAGTGCAAACGCCCACACCCAATATATACATGGTCCACGGACTCCACAGCGCCACAGAACAAGCAGTTGGGCTGGGAGTCCGTGAACCACCGCAATCTGCGGTTCCAGGGGACTGCTGCGTGCAGCACCCTCCACCCCAGATCCCTGAGGGAAAGGGGGAGGACTCCCGCGTAGAGAGCCCTCCACTGGGGATCTCCACCGCCCCGTGGCAAATGGGCACGCCAAGGCGTGTCCGGACGGTGGATGAGGGAGAAGAGGTGGACGGTGTGCAGCAGCAGTCGATACAGGGCCTTCCTTTTTATGTCCCTGAAAGCAACAAAATTAAAATTCCGGAGGCGGCTCAGGTTGTGGGGCACAGGCTCCCGCGGGAAGTACGGGACCTTGGGGCCAATGTGAAATTCCGTCCGGGCCGGGGTGAGCGTGGACGGGATCCCACCGCACACCTGAGCGTCCTCCAACTGGTGCACTACGTCGGGTCCGAGCACCGCCGTTTTAAGGCGTCGGATGGCGGTGGCCACGTACCGGACGTCTACCGCTGCCCTGCTCGCTATGTCCTGCGGCAGCGTCCAGCCCAGGCCCCCGGCACCCAGCACGTCCCCGACCCTGGTCGCCCTCGCCGCCACGGCCCTCCCCTCCGACAGCCACTCGAACCCGCGAGTACGGAGGTGCGGATTCCTGAGCAACGGCTCCCTGATGACAGCCGCTACTCCAGCCGGAGGGTAGGCGCGACGCGATTCGACCATGTTCCAGACAGTGATCAGGTCCTGGTAAAAGACAGGCATCTTTCTGCTCATCGACACGACCAGGGATCTTACCATTGGCCCAATACTCTTTATTCCTGTTGCTCCTTCCAAAGTGAATCACCTCACACCTTTCCACATTAAACTCAATTTGCAACCTCTGAGTCCATTTGTCATCTCTCAGCCCAACTCTGCAGCTTATCTATGTCCCTCTGTAACCTGCAACATCCTTCAGCACTATCCACATCCACCGACCTTAATCTTATCAGCAAATTTACTAACCCACCCTCTACGCCCTCATCCAGGTCATTAATAAAAATGACAAACAGCATTGGACCCCAAAACAGATCCTTGCGGTACCCCACTAGTAAGTGGACTCCAGGATGAACATTTCCCATCAACCACCACCCTCTGTCTTTTTTCAGCTCGCCAATTACTGATCCAAACCGCTAAATCACCCTCGATCCCGAACTTCTTATTTTGTACAGTAGCCTACTGTGGGGAACCTTTATCGAACGCCTTGCTGAAATCCATATACACCAAATTAACCGGTTTACTCTCATCTACCTGTTTGGTCACCTTCTCAAAGAACTCAATAAGGTTTGTGAGGCACGACCTACCCTTCACAAAACTGTGTGTCTATCCCTGAATCAACTTATTCCTTTCTGGATGATTATAAATCCTATCACTTATAACCTTTTCCAACACGTTACCTAAACCAAAGTAAGGCTCACTGATCTATAATTACCAGGGTTGTCTCTACTCCCCTTCTTGAATAAGGGGACAATATATGCCTACCCTCCAGTCTTCTGGCACCATTCCTGTTGACAGTGACAACATAATGTTCAAATCTAAAGGCTTTGCAATCTCCTCCCTGGCTCTGAGAATCCTGGGATAAATCCCATCTAGCCCAGGGGACTTACCTATTTTCACACTTTCCAGAATTGCCTACACCTCTTCCTTGTGAACGTCAATTCCGTCTCGAATAGAGTCATAGAGATGGACAGCCTGGAAACAGACCCTTCGGTCCAACCTGTCCATGCTGACCAAATATCCCAACCCAATCTAGTCCCACCTGCCAGCACCCGGCCCATATCCCTCCAAGCCCTTCCTATTCATATACCCATCCAAATGCCTCTTAAATGTTGCAATTGTACCAGCCTCCACCACATTCTCTGGCAGCTCATTCCATACACATACCACCCTCTGTGTGAAAAAGTTGTCCCTTCGGTCTCTTTTATATCTTTCCCCTCTCACCCTAAACCTATGCCCTCTAGTTCTGGACTCCCCACCCCAGGGAAAAGACTTTGTCTATTTATCCTATCTATGCCCCTCATTATTTTGTAAACCTCTATAAGGTCACCCCTCAGCCTCCGACGCTCCAGGGAAAACAGCCCCAGCCTGTTCAGCCTCTCCCTGTAGCTCAGATCCTCCAACCCTGGCAACATCCTTGTAAATTGTTTCTGAACCCTTTCAAGTTTCACAACATCTTTCTGATAGAAAGGAGACCAGAATTGCACGCAATATTCCAACAGTGGCCTAACCAATGTTCTGTACAGCTGCAACATGACCTCCCAACTCCTGTACTCAATACTCTGACCAATAAAGGAAAGCATCCCAAACGCCTTCTTCACTATCCTATCTACCTGCGACTCCACTTTCAAGGAGCTATGAACCTGCACTCCAAGGTCTCTTTGTTCAGCAACACTCCCTAGGACCTTACCATTAAGTGTATAAGTCCTGCTAACATTTGCTTTCCCAAAATGCAGCACCTCGCATTTATCTGAATTAAACTCCCTCTGTCACTTCTCAGCCCATTGGCCCATCTGGTCTAGATCCTGTTGTAATCTGAGATAACCCTCTTCACTGTCCACTACACCTCCAATTTTGGTGTCATCTGTAAACTTACTAACTGTACCTCTTATGTTCGCATCCAAATCATTTATGTAAATGACAAAAAGTAGAGGGCCCAGCACCGATCCTTGTGGCACTCCGCTGGTCACAGGCCTCCAGTCTGAAACCACCACCCTCTGTCTTCTACCTTTGAGCCAGTTCTGTATCCAAATGGCTAGTTCTCCCTGTATTCCATGAGATCTAACCTTGCTAATCAGTCTCCCATGGGGAACCTTGTCGAACGCCTTACTAAGGTCCATATAGATCACATCTACTGCTCTGCCCTCATCAATCTTCTTTGTTACTTCTTCAAAAAACTCAATCAAGTTTGTGAGACATGATTTCCCACGCACAAAGCCATGTTGACTATCCTGAATCAGTCCTTGCCTTTCCAAATACATGTACATCCTGTCCCTCAGGACTCCCTCCAACAATTTGCCCACCACCGAGGTCAGGCTCACCGGTCTGTAGTTCCCTGGCTTGTCCTTACCACCCTTCTTAAACAGTGGCACCACGTTTGCCAACCTTCAGTCTTCCGGCACCTCACCTGTGACTATCGATGATAGAAATATCTCAGCAAGAGGCCCAGCAATCACTTCTCTCGTTTCCCTCAGAGTTCTCGGGTACACCTGACCAGGTCCTGGGGATCTATCCACCTTTACACGTTTCAAGACATCCAGCACTTCCTCCTCTGTAATCTGGACATTTTGCAAGATGTCACCATCTATTTCCCTACAATAAATACTGATGCAAAATATTCATTTAGTATCTCCCCCATTTTCTGTGGCTCCACACGAAGGCCGCCTTGCTGATCTTTGAGGGGCCCTATTCTCTCCCTAGTTACCCTTTTGTCCTTAATGTATTTGTAAAAACCCTTTGGATTCTCCTTAATTCTATTTGCCAAAACTATCTCATGTCCGTAGCCTGTTTCTCAGTATTCTCCTCGACAACATTGTCTGGTCAAATTGGTCAGACATGACCTCCCCTCCTTGTCAAAGCAGTGCTGACTGTTCTTGATTAATCCCTGCCTCTCCAAATGCAGATTAATTCTGTCCCTCAGAATTGCTTCCAATAGTTTCCCCACCACTGGGGTTAGAGTGACTGGCCTGTAATTCCTTGTCTTGTCACTTTCTCCCTTCTTGAACTGTACCACATTGGCTACCCTTCAGTTCTGTGGCAGGGAGGAATTGAAACTTATTATGAGCAGCTCTGCTGTTGCCTCTCACACCAGCCTGAGATACATTCCATCCAGCCCTGCAGGTTTTTTGAGGCCTGCCAGACCACTCTGAACCACCTCCCTCCCTGTATTCATTTCTTTCAGTATATCTCAATCCATCTCCCTGATTCTGTATCCATATCATCCATATCATTATTGAACCCTGGCATGAAGTGTTCATTTAGAACCCTATCTATGTCCTCCAGCGTTATCCACAAATTACCTTAACGGACCCTACTCTTCCCTGAGTTATCCTTCATTCTTTTGTGCACTTATACAATAATTTAGGATTTTCTTTTAATTTACCTGCTCTTATTCTTTCATGTCCTGTTTTTCTCCTGATGTTCTTTTTAAGCTTTCTCTTGGATGTTCTGTATTCTTCTTGGCCTACTGTCATTCTGAGGCTGTAGTATCTGCTGTAAGCCTACCTTAGTCTCTCTACCCAATCCTGTACATCCCTCTATATCCAGGCTTTGTATGATTTGTTGGTCCTATCTGAGGCTGTGTGTTTGACCCACAATGCCCTGAGGGAGAGAATTCCCAGCAACAGTGAAGGGATGGCGATATATTTCCAAGTCTATGCTCACTCTAATAAAGTCTCACTCATAAAAATAATATCGCAGAAATAATTGAGAACCAGAATAGGAGCATATAAAGGAATAGAGCAATAATTATAGCTGATTTTAATCATCTTGTTGATTGGTTAATCAAATTGGAAAGGTTACCTATGACAATGTGTTAGGGATGGTTTCCGACAGCAATGTGTCATGGAGTAAACTAGGAAGTGAGCTGTCTTGGATCGTGTATTGGGTGATGAGTCACTATCTAGTTTAAGGCCCCATCCACAGGCCTAGTTATATGATTCACCAGGAGTCTGGCCACAGCCTGATTCATGTGAAGTCTATCGCAGATGGACCAACTCCCTCCTTCCCCAGTACTGCCAGTATCCCCACACTGATCTTTGAGCTATGATTTGCCTCTTTAATGTAGCTGACCTGTGTCAATTAGCTCATGACTCAGGTAGTAATCTGAGACAAGATTAGAGTGATGCTGGAAAAGCACAGCAAGTCAGGCAGCATCCGAGGAGCAGGAAAATTGATGTTTCGGGCAAAAGCCCTTCATCAGGAAACGCTTTTGCCCGAAACGTTGATTTTTCTGCTCCTCGGATGCTGCCTGACTTGCTGTGCTTTTCCAGCACCCCACTCTAATTTTGACTCTGATCTGCAGTCCTCATTTTCACATTGTAATCAGAGGCAGTTACCTTTCTGGTTCTTATCTGTAATTAAGTCCCGAGCTGCTCATGTTCCCTCAGCACAAGCTCTTTCCTCTTTTACACTATTGTTGGCACCTACATGGAGGACAACAACAACTGCATCTTCCCCATCCCCATCCCCATCCCGACCCCCCATCCCCCACCCCTCTCCCTCACTGACCCAGGCACCTGGCAGGTACACAGCTTTCAGAACTCTCGGTCCTGCTCACAGAGAACACTGTCTATTCCCTGACTATACTATTCCTGATTACAGTGAGATTTCTCTGTTCGGCCCCCTCTTGAATGGTTCCGTTTACCGTGGTGCATTAATCATCCACCCTACAGCCCTCACTCTCATCCTCACAGAGAACAAGAATCTCAAACCTGTTAGACAACCTGAAGGCCTGAGGCTCCTTCAGCCTTATCTTCTAGATCCTGCCTCACTGATAGTCTCACACTCTGACCACAGACCGAATTTGAGGTAACTAATCTGCAGCGTGTGACTGCCTCCTGAACACAGCGTCCAGGTAACTCTCCCCCTCCCTGATGTGTCGCAGTATTTGAAGCTCAGACTCCAGTTCATCATCTCTGACCCAGAGTCCCTCAAACAACCAACAATTGATACAAGATATGGTCCCAAAGAACCAGCTCCTACATCACACAGGTGCTACCTATTGCCTGGCCCAGTATTTCTATTTTAAATACCATAATCTTAATTTTTTAAAATTTCCTAGAACTTTTAGTCTTCAACCTATAAAACTAGTTTGGCAGGGAGGTGAGAATCAGAGAGACATATCTGAGAGGGGGACTGTTGCATATCATGCGATGAAACAAAAGGATTGGTTAAAGTGTGTCAGCTTTAATGCAAGGAGTGTCAGAAATAAGAGTGACAAACTTAAAGAATGGATCAGTACTTGGGACTACGATGTTGGGGCCATAACGGAGACATGGGTTTCACAGGGACAGGGATGGTTGCTGGATGTTCCAGGGTTTAGAATATTTAAAAAGATCAGGGAGGGTGGAAAAAGAGGAGGGGGTGTAGCATTGTTAACCAGAGAGTGCATCACAGCTACAGAAATGAAGGTTGTTGAGGAAGGTTTGCCTACTGAGTCAGTATGGGTGGACGTATGTGGGCATACTTCCAGTGGTTAGCACTGCTGCCTCACAGCGCCAGAGACCCGGGTTCAATTCCCATCTCAGGCGACTGACTGTGTGGAGTTTGCACATTCTCCCCGTGTCTGTGTGGGTTTCCTCTGGGTGCTCCAGTTTCGTCTCACAGCCCAAAACTCTGCAGGTTAGGTGAATTGGCCATGCTAAATCACTTTGGTGACAGTGATCACAACTGCCTCACATTCAGCATTGCCTTGGAGAGGGAAAGGAGCAGTTACCAAGAGAAGATATTTAATTGGGGAAAAGGAAATTATGACGTTATCAGATAGGAGTTGGGAAGTACAGACTTGGAGCAATTGTTCCACAGAAAGGGCACAGCAGACATGTGGAGACTATTTAAGGTGCAGTTGTGAGTGATGCACGAATTTGTTCCTCTGAGACAGGTAAAAAGGGGTAAGATTAAGGAGCCTTGGATGATGCGAACAGAGGAACTTCTCATCAAAAGGAAGAAGGCAGCTGAAGTAAAGCAGAGGAAGCAAGGATCTAGCACAGCTTTAGAGGATTACAGGCTAGCTAGAAAGTTGCTCAGAAATGAACTGAGGAGAGCCAGGAGGGGACACGAAAAAGGCTTGGTCAGAAGGATTAGGGAGAATCCAAAGGCATTTTACTCATACGTGAGGAATAAGAGAATGATCAGGGAGAAGGTAGGGCCGATCAGGGATAGCGGAGGGAACTTGTGCATGGAATCTGAGCAGATAGGGGAAGCCCTAAATGAGTATTTTGCTTCAGTTTTCACCAAGGAAAGGGACCTTGTTGTGAATGAGAACTTTGAGGAGCTGGGATACAGTCTTGACCAGATCAAGATTGATGAAGTTGATGTGCTAGAAATTTTGGAAAACATTAAGATTGATAAGTCCCCAGGGCCAGACCAGATTTATCCTCGGCTGCTCTGGGAAATGAGACAGGAGGTTGCTGAGCCACTGGTGAGGATATTTGCCTCCTCACTCTCCACAGGAGTCATACTGGAGAATTGGAAGGAGGTGAATGTTGTTCCTCTTTTCAAGAAGGGGAATAGGGGAATCCCTGGCAATTACAGACCAGTCAGTCTTACTTCTGTGGTCAACAAAGTGTTGGAAAGAATTCTGAGGGATAGGATTTTTGACTATTTGGCAAAGCAGAGCGTGATTAAAAGCAGTCAGCATGGCTTTGTGAGGGGCAGGTCATGCCTCACAAATCTTATTGAGTTCTTTGAGGAGGTGTCAAGACAGGTCGACAAAGGTCGAGCTGTGGATGTGGTGGATTTGGATTTCAGCAAGGCATTTGATAATGTTCTCCATGGTAGGCTCATTCATAAAGTCAGGAAGTATGGGATACAGGGAGATTTGGCTATCTGGATTCAGAATTGGCTGGCTAACAGAAGGCAGAGAGTGGTTGTAGATGGAAAGTATTCTGCCTGGAGGTCAGCATTGAGTGGGGTCCCGCAGGGCTCTGTTCTTGGGGCCTCTGCTCTTTGTAGTTTTTATAAATGACTTGGATGAGGAGGTTGAGGGGTGGGTTAGTAAATTTGCAGATGACACAAAGGTTGGAGGTGTTGTCGATAGTATAGAGGGCTACTGCAGGCTGCAGCGCGACATAGGCAGGATGCAGAGCTGGGCTGAGAAATGGCAGATGGAGTTCAACCTGGATAAATGCAAAGTGATGCATTTTGGAAGGTCAAACTCAAATGCTGAATCTGGGATCAAAGACAGGATTCTTGGCAGTGTGGAGGAACAGAGGGATCTGGGTGTGCAAGTACATAGATCCTGCAAAGTTGGGTTGTTAAGAAAGCATATGGTGTTTTGGCTTTCATTACCAGAAGGATTGAGTTTAAGAGCTGCGAGGTTTTGCTGCAGCTCTACAAGTCCCTGGTGAGACCACACTTGGAATATTGTGTCCAGTTCTGGTCGCCCTACTATAGGAAAGATACAGAGGCTTTGGAGAGGGTGCAAAGAAGGTTTACCAGGATGCTGCCTGGACTGGAGGGCTTGCCTTATGAAGAAAGGTTGAAGTAAGGTTGGTCCGAAGGAGGAAGAGAGGAGATCTGATCGAGGTCTACAAAATAATGAGAGGAATAGATAGAGTCAATAGCCAGAGACCTTTCCCCAGGGCAGGATTGACTGGCACAAGGAGTCATAATTTGAAGATATTAGGAGGGAGGTATAAAGGAGACATCAGAGGAAGGTTCTTTACGCAGAGAGTTGTGAATGCGTTGCCAGCTGTGGTGGTGGGAGCAGAGTCCATTTAAGCGACTGCTGGTCATGCACATGGATAGCAGTGAGTTGAGGGGTGCGTACCTTACTATATTTTACATTAGGATTAAACCTCGGCACAACATCGTGGGCCTAAGGGCCTGTTCTATGCTGTACTTTTCTATGTTCTATGTTCTAAATATTTCTCTGATTTACCCTGAATCTGAAAGTAACCTAAAATAAATCAGCAAATTTGCAGCTATTATCACCCAATGACCTTTGGATGTCCCTGTGATGTCAGTGTTTGTTCTCTGTGAGCCTCTGAGGCTGGACTTCACATTATCCAGACTCGCAAAAACAATCGTGTCTTAATTCGAGTCAGAGTTTTTCAATGAAATTCTTACCCAGAGTGGATCAAGGAGAACCAGTATATGTACTGTATCTGGGCTTTCAGAAAGTGTTCAACAAGGTTACCTGACACAAAGGTAAGTCATCGGTTGATCAGAGTTCAGGACCATCACATTCCTGTGAGGAAATATAGGATGGCACGATTCAGGAAGTCTGGATGAGAGGAGACACTGAAACTTTAGTCAGAAAGGAAAAGGAGGAATCTGTAAGGTTTAGGAAAGTGAAATTGGGCAAGGCCCTTGAGGAATAGAAAGGAAACACAAAATAACTTAAACAAGGAATTAGGAGGGATAAAACAAAAAACATAAAACGTTACAGCGCAGTACAGGCCCTTTACCCCTTGATGTTATGCCACCCTGATGCCCATTGAACCTGCACTGTCCCATTATTATGTTTGCCCAATGCCCATTTAAATGCCCTTAATGTCGACGAGTCTACTACTGTTACAGGCAGGCCATCCAACAACCCTACCACTCTCTGACTGAAGAAACTACCTCTGACATCTGTCCTATATCTATCACCCCTCAATTTAAAGCTATGTCCCCTTGTGCTCACCGTCCCCATACTTGGAAAAAGGCTCTCCCTGCCCACCCTATCTAACCCTCTGATTATCTTGTATGTCTCTATTAAGTCACCTCTCAACCTCCTTCTCTCTAACGAAAACAGCCTCAAGTCCCTCAGCCTTTCCTCATAAGACCTTCCCTCCATACCAGGCAACATCCCAGTAAATCTCCTCTAAATCCTTTCCAAAGCTTCCACATCCTTCTTATAATGCGGTGACCAGAAGTGTACACAATGCTCCAGATGCGGCCTTACCAGTGTCTTATACAGGTGAAGCATGACCTCGTGGCTCCAAAACTCAATCCCCTACCAATAAACACCAATACACCATATGCATTTTTAACAACCCGATCAACCTGGGTGGCAACTTTCAGGGATTTATGCACCAGGACACTGAGATATCTCTGTTCATTCACACTGCCAAGAATTTTACCATTAGCCCAGTACTCTGCATTCCTGTTACTTCTTCTGAAGTGAACTACCTCACACGGTTTCCACATTAAACTCCATTTGCCACTTCTCAGCTCAGCTCTACATCTTATCCATGTCCCTGTGTAACCCACAACATCCTTCGGCTCTATCCTCAACTCTGCCAACCTTAGTGTCAGTTGCAAATTTACTAACCCATCCTTCTATGCCCACCTCCAGAGCGTTTATAAAAATGACAAACAGCAGTGGCCGCAAAACAGGTTCTTGCCGTACGCCTTTGGTAACTGAGCTCCAGGATGAACATTTCCCATCAGCCACCACCCTCTGTTTTCTTTCAGCTCGCCCATTTCTGATCCAAACCACTAAAATCACTTTCAATCCCAAAACTCCGTATTTTGTGACCATGACATGGCAAGTAGGATGAAGGAGAATCTCAAGACATGTTACACGTGTATAAGGAGCAAGCAGATATCTGGGGAAAGGGTAGTGTCAGGATTAGTGATGTGCTGGAAAAGAACAGCAAGTCAGGCACCATCCCAGGAGCAGGAAATATCGACGTTTTGGGCAAAACCTCTTCATCAGGAATGATTAAGAGCTTTTACCCAAAATGTATAGTTTCCTGCTCCTCTGATGCTGCCTGACCTGCTGTTCTTTTCCAGCACCACTCTAATCTTGACTCAAATCTCCAACATCTGCAGGACCTACTTCTGCCTGGGGAAAGGATAGGTCCATTCAAGGACAAAGGAGGGGACTTATGTTTGGAGTCAGAGGAGCTGGGTGTGGTCCTTCATGATTACCTCACGTCAGTATTCACCAAGGAGAAGGGCATAGTGATGATAAGATTGGGGGGGGTATGTTGATATTCTGGGGCATGTTAAATGTTAAAGAGAAGGAGGTGTTGGATGACTTGCAAAACATTAAGGTAGATAATGCCTCAGGGCCTGATGGGATCTATCCCAGAATGCTGAGGGACAAAAGATAGGTGAGCTTGCAGCATGGATAGGTACCTGGGAGTTCAATGTTGTGGCCATTTATTAAGATTATGAAAGGATTGGACACTCTGGAGGCAGGAAACATGTTTCCGCTGATGGGTGAGTGCCGAATCAGAGGACACAGCTTAAAAATGCGGGGTAAACCATTTAGGACAGAGATGAGGAGATACCTCTTCACCCAGAGAGTGGTGGCTGTGTGGAATGCTCTGCCCCAGAGGGCAGTGGAGGCCCAGTCTCTGGATTCATTTAAGAAAGAGTTGGATAGAGCTCTCAGGGATTGTGGAATCAAGGGTTATGGAAATAAGGCAGGAACAGGATACTGATTAAGGATGATCAGCCATGATCATAATGAATGGTGGTGCAGGCGAGAAGGGCAGAATGGCCTACTCCTGCACCTATTAACTAATGTCTATTGTCATTTTGGAGACATGGATAGAGCAGGGTGAGGAATGGATGTTGCAGGTTCCAGGGTTTAGATCTTTCATTAAGAACAGGCAAGGCGGTAAAAGAGGGGGAGGTGTGGCCTTGTTAGTCAAGGATAGTATAACGGTGGCTGAGAGAACTTTTGATGAAGACTCGTCTACTGAGGTAGTGTGGACTGAGGTTAGAAACAGGAGAGGAGAGGTCACGCTTCTTGGAGATTTTTATAGGCCTCTGCAGAGTTCCAGGGAGGTGGAGGAGAGGATTAGAACATTATCCTCGGTAGGAGTGAAAGGAACAGGGTGGTCATTATGGGGGACTTTATCTTCCCCAACATTGATTGGAAATGTTATACCTCTAGTACGTCGGATGGATCATTTTTTGTCCAATGTGTACAGGAGGGTTTCCTGACACAGTATGTCGAAGGGCCAACAAGAGGGGAGGCCACACTGGATCTCGTGCTTGGTAATGAACCAGGCCAGGCGTTTGATTTAGTTGTAGGTGAGCACTTTGGAGAGAGGGACCGTAATTCTGTTACGTTCAAGTTTACAATAGAAAGGGATAGGTACATGCCACAGGTCAAGAGTTATCGATGGGGCAAGGGCAATTATAATGCAATTAGGCAAGAATTAGGATGCATAGAATGGAGTAGCAAAATGCAGGGGATGCAGACAATGGAAATGTGGAGCTGGTTTAAGGAACAGATATTGCATGTCCTTGATAGGTATGTCCCTGTCAGGCAGGGAGGAAGTGATAAGGTAAGGGAACCATGGTTTACGACAGAAATTGCATCTCTTGTTACGAAGAAGAAGGAGGCTTATATGTTGATGAGGCAAGATGGTACAGATGAGGCGACGGAGAGTTACAGATCAGCTAGGAAGGATTTAAAGAGAGAGTTATGAAGAGCAAAGAGAGGACAAAAGCAGTCTTTAGCAAATAGAATAAAGGAGAACCCTAAAGCTTTGTATGTGAGGAATAAAAGGATGATTCGGATACGAATAGGGCCAATCAAAAGACAAAAGTGGGAAGTTGAGTGTGGATCCTGAGGAGATTGGAGAGGTGCTAAATGAATATTTCTCATCGGTGTTTTCTCAGGAAAAGGAGAATATTGTAGAGGGGAAAAATGAGGTACCAGATATTAGACTAGAAAGGATTGAGGTTAGTTACGCACAGGTGTTATCAATTCTAGAAGGAGTGAAAGTAGACAAGTCCCCTGGGCTGGATGGGATTTATCCGAGGATTCTCTGGGAAGCTAGGGAGGAGATAGCAGAGCCTTTGGCTTTGATATTTGAGTCATCATTGTCTACAGGTTTAGTACCTGTGAACTGGAGGATTGCAAATGTTGTGCCCTTGTTCAAGAAGGGCAGCAGAGATGACCCAGGTAATTATAGACCAGTGAGCCTTACCTCTGTTGTAGGAAAGGTTTTGGAAAGGATTCTAAGAGATAAGATTTATAATCATCTAGCAAGCAACAATTTGATTTCAGATAGTCAACATGGTTTCGTCAAGAGCAGGTCATGTCTCACAAACCCCACTGAGTTTTTTGAGAAGGTGACCAAGCATGTAGATGAGGGTAGGGCAGTTGACTTGGTGTATATGGACTTCAGTAAAGTCTTCGATAATAAGGTTCCACATGATAGGTTGTTGGAGAAAATGCAGAGGTATGGGACTGAGGGTGACTTAGCAGTTTGGATTAGAAACTGTCTTTCTGAAAGAAGGCAGCGAATGGTGGTTGATGGAAAATATTCAGCCTGGAATCCAGTTACCAGTGTGAACTACAAGGATCTGTTTTGGGACCACTGGTGTTTGTAATTTTTATAAACGACTTAGACACAGGCATAGGTGGATGGATTAGTAAATTTGCAGACGACACTAAAGTTGGTGGAGTAGTGGACAGTTTGGAAGAATGTTACAGGTTGCAGGGGGACTTGGATAAACTGCAGAATTGGGCTGAGAGGTGGCAAATGGAGTTCAATGCAGCTAAATGTGAGGTGATGCACTTTGGGAAGAATAACAGAAAGGCAGAGTACTGGGTCGATGGAAAGATTCTTGGTAGTGTGGATGTGCAGAGGGATCTAATTGTCCATGTACATAGATCCCTGAAAGTTGCCATCCAGGTGGATAGCGCTGTTAAGAAGGCATACGGTGTGTTAGGTTTCATTGGTAGAGGGATTGAGTTCCAGAACTGCAATATCATGCTGCAACTATACAAAATGCTGGTGCGGCCACACTTGGAATATTGTGTACTGTTCTGGTCACCCCATTACAGGAAGAATGTGGAAGCATTGGAAAAGATGCAGAGGAGATTTACCAGGAGGTTGCCTGATCTGGAGGGAAGGTCTTATGAGGAAAGGCTGAGAGACTTGGGTCTTTTATCATTGGAAAGAAGAAGGTTAAGAGGGGATTTGATAGAGACATACAAGATGATCAGAGGATTAGATAGGGTAGACAGTGAAAGACTTTTTCCTAGGATGATGATGTCACCTTGTACAAGGGAGCATAACTATAAATTGAGGGGTGATAGATTTAAGACAGATGTCAGAGGCAGGTTCTTTACTCAGAGAGTGGTAAGGGCGTGGAATGTCCTACCTGCCAATGTAGTTAAATCAGCCACATTCGGGAGATTTAAACAATCCTTAGATAAGCACATGGATGATTTTGGGATAGTGTAGGGGGACGAGCTGAGAATAGTTCACAGGTCAGCGCAACATCGAGGACCGAAGGGCCTGTTCTGCGCTGTATTGTTCTATGTTTTATGAAGAAGGAGATTGCTGGGGCCTTGACAAAGATCTTTGTTTCCTCGGTAGCCACAGATGAAATACCAGAATGATGGAGAATAGCAGTGTTGGTTCTTTGTTTAAGAAAGGCAACTTGGATAATGCAAGAAATTATAGGCTAATGAATCTTAATTCAGGGGTTTGGAAATTATTGGAGAAGATTCTTAAGGACAGGATTTATTTGCATTTGGAAGTGAATGGGCTTTGAACTGACTCTGGAGAGACCGGTATCCCATCACCCTTTATTTACACGGGGAGAGTTATTGACATTGATCACTCCCTCAGAGCCAGCTCTCAGAGTGAACTGAACCTCTGACACTCCTGTTTATATCTGTCAGCCAGGGCTCCCTGATTGGACCAGATTAACAGCCCAATCAGGAAACTCTGATTCTGTGAGGTCTACCTGGCTGAACCCATTATCAATGTGGTGCTGGAAAAGCACAGCCAGCCAATCAGCATCCAAGGAGCAGGACAGTCAACCCTTCCAGCATAAACCCTTCATCCAGAAGAAACATTAATGCTTTTACTCCTCAGATGCTGCCTGACCTCCTGTGTTTTTCCAGCACCACATTCTTGACTCAGATCTCCAGCATCTGCAGTCTCCTATACCCATTATAATGGCTCCAGGGTTGTTAGGGCTTTCAACATATGCCTTAATATAGGGCAGGTCTTAGCTCATAAGTGTGAGAATGATGAAGATGGTTGAGGGTAAGGCAGTGAATGCTGTTTTATTGAACTTTAGTAAAGTATTTGACAAGGACTGTCATGGTTGCCTGGTCTAGATCAAGTCACATGGAATCCATGGTGAATTGGTAAATTGGCTTGGTTCATGGCGATAGAAGATAGTTGTTGAGGGGTATTTTTTATTACCAGAGGTGTTCTACAAGCATCAGTGCTGGGATAGCAATTCTCCCCCCCCAAAACGGGAACCCAATCTCACCACCCTCCACCCCCAAAGGGAGCACTCAACTCCCTCCACCAATAGGAACAACTTTGCCTCCAACGTGCTGGACTCCTTGCTGCTATTCTAGTGGTGAAATTGTGGATAATGGGGACAGTTCTCAAAGGATACAATAGGATATAGATCAGCTGGAAAGTTAGATGGAGAAATGACAGATGGAGTTTAATCTGGACAAATGTGAGGTGATGCGTTACAGGAGGTCAAATGCAAGAGGGAAATGTCCAGTAAATGGGTGGAGCCTGAGGAGCATCGATATACAGTGGGCTGTTGAGGTGCAAGCCCATAGCTCCCTGAACGTGGCATCATAAGTGGATCAGGTGGTAAGGAAGGGAGATGGCATGCTCACCTTCATCGGTCGTGGCACTGAGTATTGTGTACAGTTCCAGTGGCCACACAATAGGCAGGATGTGGAGGTTTTAGAGAGAATGTAATAGAGTTTCTCAGGATGTTTGGCGTGGAACGTCAGAGGCTGAGGGGCAACCTGATAGAAATATTTAAAATTGAAAGGTGTGGATAGTTGGAGATTTTTACCCGGGGTAAAAATGTCAGATACTAGGAAGCATGGGTTTAGGGTGGAAGGGGAAAAGTTTAAAGGAGATGGTTGGATAATGTCAAGGGCTGTGTGGGTTACAACGGGCCATTGACAGGATGTAGAGCTGGGCTGAGAAGTGGCAGATGGAGTTCAACCTGGAAAAGTGTGAAGTGATTCATTTTGGAAGGTTGAATTTGAACGCAGATTACAGGGTTAAAGGCAGGAATCTTGGCAGTGTGGAGAAACAGAGGGATCTTGGGGTCCGCATACAAAGTTGCCACCCAAGATTATATGGTTGTTAAGAAGGCATATGGTGTGTTGGCTTTCATTCACAGGGGGATTGAGTTTAAGAGCCATGAGGTTATGCTGCAGCTCTATAGAGCCCTGGTTAGACCACACTTGGGATATGTGTGGTGCTGGAAAAGCACTGCCGGACAGGCAGCATCCAAGGAGCAGGAGAATCGACGTTTCAGGCATACGCCCTTCATCAGGAATGAGACTTGTGGGCCAGGGGAGTGGGGTGGGTGTGCTCAGAGATAAATGGGAGAGGGGATGGGGAGGGGGGAGGGGGAAGGTAGCTGAGAATGCAATAGGCAGGTGAAGGTGGGGGAGAAGGTGATAGGTGCTGAGTTGGAGGCTTGGTACTGGGAGAAGATGGGGGTGGAGAGGAAATGAGGAAACCAGTGAAATCCACATTAATCCCATGTGGTTGGAGGGTCCCAAGGCAGAAGGTGAGACATTCTTCCTCCATGCATCGGTTGGTAAGGGTTTACACCCGCACCAACCAACTCCACCGCCCCGTGGCTGAACACTTCAACTCCCCCAAGGACATGCAGGTCCTGGGCCTCCTCCATCGCCGAACCCTAGCCACCAGTTGTCTGGAATAAGAATTCCCATGTTAAACCTGAGACCATGAGACTGCGTGGGGTCCACAGTCAATGTTGAGAACTCCCAGAGCAACTCCCTCCCAACTGTATCCCACTCTGCTACCCCCAGGGATGGTGATGTGGGCTCTGGGATATTGTCTATCAGGATGTTGCTTGACTGGTCTCTGAGACAGCTCTCCCAATGTTGGCACGAGCCCCCAGATGTTAGTGAGGGGGATGTTGCAGGGTGTATAGGGCTGATAGTTGCCATTATCAGGTGAGTCCTGTTCCAGGAGTTCAGTGCTGGGGCCTCTTTTCTGTCTAATCCTCAGAAATTACTTTCTGATTGAAGGTGTGAGTGTGAAACATGCTGATAATATGGAAGTGAGTGAGCAAACATCTGGCAGATGTGGGGATTTTTTCCACTTTATTTTATTCATTTGCAGCATGTGGTCATGACTGGCTGGGTCACCATTAATTGCCCATCTCTCATTGCCCAGGGAGCTAAATTGCCATGTGTCTGGTGTCATATGTAGGCCAGACCCCAGGTGAAGTTGGGAGATTTCTTTCCTTGAAGGGGATTGATGAACCAGATGGGTTGTTGTAACAGCCAACAGTGGTTCCTTGGTCATCATCAGATTCTTAATTCCAGATTTTGTTTTCCTATTGAATGGCTATTCCACCATCTGCTGGGCCAGGATTTAAACCCACCTCCCAGGGGATTGAGCTGAATATGTGGATTAATTGACCAGCGATAATACCACTAGGCCATTGCTTCTCCTTCTACAGCAGGCAGCATAGAAAGACTATGTATTGTTTAAATGAGAGAGATTGCAAACTCTGAGGTACAGAAGATCTGGGTCTCCTGGTACTGACCCACAAAAAGATAATGTGCACATCCAGAGAATGATCAGGGAGCGAATGAGGTGCTTCATATGAATGGGGAGGAGGAGGTGACTAGACCCCGAGACCTACTTTCCCATTCACTCCTCCACATTCCCCTCTATCCTGGATCACCTTTCATCCTGTTGCTTAACAAGAATCCCTCACCCTCTGCCTTAAAAACTTTGCTTCCACCTTGTCATAGAGATGGACAGCACGGATGCAAGCACGAAAACAGACCCTTCAGTCCAACTCATCCACCCCCACCAAATATCTAGTCCCACCTGCCAGCACCCGGCCCATATCCCTCCAAACCCTTCCTATTCATATACCCATCCAAATGCCTCTTAAATGTTGCAATTGTACCAGCCTCCACCACATCCTCTGGCAGCTCATTCCATACACGTACCACCCTCTTTGTGAAACAGTTGCCCCTTCGGTCTCTTTTATATTTTTCCCCTCTCACCCTAAACCTATGCCCTCTAGTTCTGGACTCCCCACTCCACAGAATTGACCTTGCCTATTTATCCTACCCATGCCCGTCATGATTTGATAAATCTCTACAAGGTCACCCCTCAGCCTTTGACACTCCAGGGAAAACAGCCCCAGCCTGTTCAGCCTCTCCCTAAAGCTCAAATCCTCCAACCCTGGCAACATCCTTGTAAATCTTTCCTGAACCCTTTCAAGTTTCACATCTTTCCGATAAGAAGGAGACCAGAATTGCACACAATATTCCAACAATGGCCTAACCAATGTCCTGTATAGCCGTAACATGACCTCACAACTCCTGTACTCAATACTCTGACCAATAAAGGAAAGCATACCAAACACCTTCTTCACTATCCTACCTACCTGCAACTCCACTTTCAAGGAGCTATGAACCTGCACTCCAAGGTCTCTTTGTTCAGCAACACTCCCTAGGACCTTACCATTAAGTGTGTAAGTCCTGCTAAGATTTGCTTTCCCAAAATGCAGCATCTCGCATTTATCTGAATTAAACTCCATCTGCCACTTCTCAGCCCATTGGCCCATCTGGTCTAGATCCTGTTGTAATCTGAAGTAACCCTCTTCGCTGTCCACTACACCTCCAATTTTGGAGTCATCTGCAAACTTACTAACTGTACCTCTTATGCTCACATCCAAATCATTTATGTAAATGACAAAAAGTAGAGGGCCCAGCACCGATCCTTGTGGCACTCCACTGGTCACAGGCCTCCAGTCCAAAAACACCACCTTCTGTCTTCTACCTTTGAGCCAGTTCTGTATCCAAATGGCTAGTTCTCCCTGTATTCCATGAGATCTAACCTTGTGTTGAGGAAGAGAGTTGTAATCTGAAGACTGTCTCATTGTACCCCATCAGTGGGACCCCACCCAGTCTCCAGTGACCATACAGCCCAAGATTCCTTGTGTTTCAGTTACTCCCCCATGTTAAGTTCATTCAGCACAATTAATTGTTCCATGAACTTTACATTGAGCTTTTGTTCTGCTGAAGTAAATCTGATTTTCTATTGTCTTTGCAGCTATTGACTCTCCAGATGACAGTGACTCAGTCAGAGCTGGAAGACATGGTGATGCTGCCTTCCCTCCCTGGTCTGCGCTTTTTGAAAACACTGAGAAAACAGTTTGGAGAAGTTTTGTCCCTTTGTTGAATGACAGTGTTATTCCAGCTGATGAAGCATCTTTCACACATCAGTTCCGACATTGTCTCCCGGTAGAAAGTAGCATTGCTAAGGCTAGGAATCTGCAGGATTTCCCTCCCCAGTCACAAATGTTTTCTTTGGATTCTAAACTAATGAGTTTGAAGCAGAGTCTAACCAATATGGAATGGGGCTCATGAGGACAGTGTATCTAAGACCCCCTAAAACCCTTCTCTCAACCTGTTACTGACTGACCAAACTGGATCATATTCACATTAAACTGCAGCCAAGGAGCTGGCCTCACAAGGTCGACCTGGAATGATGGATATGGAATCAAAGAAGGAACTTGCAGCATCATGGAAACAAGCTCCAATGAGCTCCAGGCTGAATAGAGTGATTATGTGTTGAGTCAGGAATGTGGAGAGTTAGCACTGTGTGTGAAAGGTGTGTGTGTGTGTGTGTGTGTTGGGGTGGTGCTGTGTATCTGTATGTTGGGAGTGGTGCTGTATATCTGTGTGTGTTGGGGGTGGTGCTGTGTGTTTTGGGTCTGTGTGTGTTGGGGGTGGTGCTGTGTGTTTTGGGTCTGTGTGTGTTGGGGGTGGTGCTGTGTGTTTTGGGTCTGTGTGTGTTGGGGGTGGTGCTGTGTGTTTTGGGTCTGTGTGTGTTGGGGGTGGTGCTGTGTGTTTTGGGTCTGTGTGTGTTGGGGTGGTGCTGTGTGTTTTGGGTCTGTGTGTGTTGGGGGTGGTGCTGTGTGTTTTGGGTCTGTGTGTGTTGGGGTGGTGCTGTGTGTTTTGGGTCTGTGTGTGTTGGGGGTGGTGCTGTGTGTTTTGGGTCTGTGTGTGTTGGGGGTGGTGCTGTGTGTTTTGGGTCTGTGTGTGTTGGGGGTGGTGCTGTGTGTTTTGGGTCTGTGTGTGTTGGGGTGGTGCTGTGTGTTTTGGGTCTGTGTGTGTTGGGGGTGGTGCTGTGTGTTTTGGGTCTGTGTGTGTTGGGGTGGTGCTGTGTGTTTTGGGTCTGTGTGTGTTGGGGGTGGTGCTGTGTGTTTTGGGTCTGTGTGTGTTGGGGGTGGTGCTGTGTGTTTTGGGTCTGTGTGTGTTGGGGGTGGTGCTGTGTGTTTTGGGTCTGTGTGTGTTGTGGGTGGTGCTGTATATCTGTGTGTGTTGGGGGTGGTGCTGTGTGTTTTGGGTCTGTGTGTGTTGGGGTGGTGCTGTGTGTTTTGGGTCTGTGTGTGTTGGGGGTGGTGCTGTGTGTTTTGGGTCTGTGTGTGTTGGGGGTGGTGCTGTGTGTTTTGGGTCTGTGTGTGTTGGGGTGGTGCTGTGTGTTTTGGGTCTGTGTGTGTTGGGGGTGGTGCTGTGTGTTTTGGGTCTGTGTGTGTTGGGGGTGGTGCTGTGTGTTTTGGGTCTGTGTGTGTTGGGGGTGGTGCTGTGTGTTTTGGGTCTGTGTGTGTTGGGGGTGGTGCTGTGTGTTGGGTCTCTGTGTGTTGGGTCTGTGTGTGTTGGGTCTGTGTGTTGGGTCTGTGTGTGTTGGGTCTGTGTGTGTTGGGTCTGTGTGTTGGGTCTGTGTGTGTTGGGTCTGTGTGTGTTGGGTCTGTGTGTGTTGGGTCTGTGTGTGTTGGGTCTGTGTGTGTTGGGTCTGTGTGTTGGGTCTGTGTGTGTTGGGTCTGTGTGTGTTGGGTCTGTGTGTGTTGGGTCTGTGTGTTGGGTCTGTGTGTTGGGTCTGTGTGTGTTGGGGCTGTGTGTGTTGGGTCTGTGTGTTGGGTCTGTGTGTGTTGGGTCTGTGTGTTGGGTCTGTGTGTGTTGGGTCTGTGTGTTGGGTCTGTGTGTTGGGTCTGTGTGTGTTGGGTCTGTGTGTTGGGTCTGTGTGTGTTGGGTCTGTGTGTGTTGGGTCTGTGTGTGTTGGGTCTGTGTGTGTTGGGTCTGTGTGTTGGGTCTGTGTGTGTTGGGTCTGTGTGTTGGGTCTGTGTGTGTTGGGTCTGTGTGTGTTGGGTCTGTGTGTGTTGGGTCTGTGTGTGTTGGGTCTGTGTGTGTTGGGTCTGTGTGTGTTGGGTCTGTGTGTTGGGTCTGTGTGTGTTGGGTCTGTGTGTGTTGGGTCTGTGTGTTGGGTCTGTGTGTGTACATATGTGTATCTGCTGACACTGTCTCTGCCTGTTTGTGTCTGGGGTCTCTGTGTCCTGAGTCAGATGTGTCTGGGTCTGCTAACTCAGGATCTGGTAACTCGATGTGTCTGGAATTGGTGAGTCCCACTTTGGAGGCTCAAAGTCAGAAAATGATACATTCCATTGAGAAAGAGGGGCTTGAAGGGACAGGAAGCATCATCTGTGGGCAACTACAGAGGGTAAAGGTCAAATAAACCTGAAAGCAACACAGTATGGTTCTGCAAAAATGAGACAGGACAGAAGATTAGATCAGACAGAAAGAGCAACATTAGATGATATGGAGAATCAGGATGGGAGAAAATTTAGAGGTTTCTTTAGTTATTTTGTAGGACATTGGTGTCACTGGCTGGGGCCAGTATTTATTACCCCGTCCCTAGTTGCCCCTTGTGAAGGTGGGGGGGTGAGTTGCCATCTTGACCCGCTGCAGTCCATGTGCTGTGGGTTGACCCACAATGTCCTGAGGGAGGGATTTCCAGGATTCTGACCCAGCGACAGTGATATATTTCCAACTCAGGATGGTGAGGGCTTTGATGGGGAACTTGCAAGGGGTGGTGTTCCCATGTATCTGTCCTAGATGGAAGTGGTCCAGGGTTTGGAAGATGCTGTCTGAGGATCTTTGGCGAATTTCTGCAGAGCATCTTGGAGATAGTACACACTGCTGCTACAGAACGTTGGTGGAGGAGGGAGGGGATGTTTGTGGATGTGGGGCCAATCAAGTGGCTGCTTTGTCCTGGATGGTGTCGAGCATCCAGTCGTGAATGATGGTGGACAATGAAACAACTCACTGAAGGAAGAGGCTTCACAAATATCCCTGTCTCAATGCTGGAGGAGCCCAGCACATCAGGGCAAAAGATAAGACTGATGCATTCACAACAATCTTCAGTCAGAAGTGCTGAGTGGATGTTCCATCTCAGCCTCCTCCAGTGGTCCCCAGCATCACAGATACCAGTCTTCAGCCAATTTGATTCCCTCCACGTGATATCAAGAAACAGTTGGAGACACTGGATATGGCAAATGCAATGGGCCCTGACAACATTCTTCAATAGAAGAAGGGCTCATGCCGGAAACGTTGATTCTCCTGCTCCTCAGATGCTGCCTGACCTGCTGCGCTTTTCCAGCAACACATTTTCAGCAACATTCTTCAATAGTACTGAAGACGTGTGCTCCAGAACTTGCCGTTCCCTAGCCAAGCTGTTCCAGGAGTGTTACAACACTGGCATCTACCTGACAATGTGGAAATCTGCCCAGGTATACCCTGTACACAAATACAGGACAAACCCAACCCGGCCAATTCCCGCCCCAATCAGTCTACTCTCCCTCCTCAGTAAGGTGATGGAAGGGGTCAGTAACAGTGCTATCAAGCAGCACCTGCTCAGCAATAACCTGCTCAGTGACGCCCGGTTTGGGTTCCATCATGGTTACACAGCTCCTGACCTCATTCCAGCCTTGGGTCAAACATGGACAAAAGAGTTGAATTCCAGAGGGGAGGGGAAATGACAGCCTTTGATATCAAGACTGCATTTGACTGAGTGTGGCATCAAGGAGCCCTGGCAAAACTGGACTCAAAGGGTGTCAGGGTTCAAACACTCTGCTGGTTAGAGTCATATCTGACACAAAGGAAGATGGTTGTTGATGCTGAAGGTCAGTCATCTCAGCTCCAGGAAATCTCTGTGTGTCTGTCTCCACTGTATCCAGTGTCTCTGGGTCTATAACTGTGTGTCTCCACTGTACCCAGTGTCTCTGGGTCTATCACTGTGTGTGTCTTGTCTCCACTGTATCCAGTGTCGCTGGGTCTATAACTGTGTGTCTCCACTGTACCCAGTCTCTCTGGGTCTGACCCTCGGGCTGCCTGGATCAGTTGTGTCTAGGATCTTGGTCAGGTGTTTGTTTCTCTGTCTGAGTCTGTGTCGAACTTCGAGTCTGTGTCTGGGGTTGTAGACTATCTGACAATTGCGAGTGACCCCTGGAGATAGTATTTCATTTTAATGATTCCCCTTAATCAAATGTGGGATTCCTGTTGACAAATGAATCAAATCTCAATCCTAACACAATTGCAGCAGATTATTTAACCCAAGTTTGAAATGTATACCTGGCTGACTGAACGTCTGCACAAACCACTCATCAGCTGTGTCACTGTTACTAAACAAAAGCAAAGAATTTACGGGAAAATAAATAATTTAACACTTCTGTCAAAATATTTCTTACTTTCCAATTAATGTAAAAAATTAAACAATGAAGATAATTATTTGCTTATTTCAAAATAAAATAACTTATGAAATGACCAAAGCATGTCTCGGAACCTTGGGTGATTAAAGCGCAGTGGTCAAAGGCAAGGGGTAAACAGCACAAAGGTGGTGACTGGATCAGAATCTCCCCCACCCAGCAATCAACCCCAATGTACATTTCACAGTCCAGCTGGAGAGGCTGAATCATTACCTCCTTCGTTTTTACTGTCTCTGGAAGCAACTTGTCTCCCTGACTTTGTGTGTAGAAATGCTTTCTCTTGTCAAGAGGAAGAAGAAGGTTTATGTTAGGATGAGATGTGAAGGCTCAGTTAGGGCACCTGAGGGTTACAAGTTAGCCAGGAAAGACCTAAAGAGAGAGCTAAGAAGAGCCAGGAGGGGACATGAGAAGTCATTGACAGATAGGATCAAGAAAAACCCTAAAGCTTTCTGTAGGTATATCAGGAATACAAGAATGACTCAAGTAAGGTTAAGGCCATTCACAGACAGTAGTGGGGAGTTGTGCGTGGAGTCAGAGCAGATTGGAGAAGCCCTAAATGAATAACTTTCATTGGTATTCACACTGGAAAAAGACAATGTAGTTGAGGAGAATACTGAGATGCAGGCTACTAGACTACACAGGATTGAGGTTCACAAGGAGGAGCTGTTAGCAATTCTGGAAAGTGTGAAAAGAGGTAAGTCCCCTGGGCTGGATGGGATTTATCCCAGGATTCTCTGGGAAGCCAGGGAAGAGATTGCAAAGCCTTTGGCTTTGATCTTTATGCTGTCATTGTCTACAGGAATAGTGCCAGAAGACTGGAGGTTAGCAAATGTTGTCCCCTTATTCAAGAAGGGGAGTAGAGAAAACCCTGGTAATTATAGACCAGTGAGCCTTACTTTGGTTGTGGGTAAAGTGTTGGAAAAGGTTATAAGTGATAGGATTTATAATCATCCAGAAAGGAGTGAGTTGATTCAGGATAGACACACAGTTTTGTGAAGGGTAGGTGTGCCTCACAAACCTTATTGAGTTCTTTGAGAAGGTGACCAAACAGGTAGATGAGAGTAAACCGGTTAATGTGGTGTATATGGATTTCAGCAAGGCATTCGATAAGGTTCCCCACGGTAGACTATTGTACAAAATACAGAGACATGGGATTGAGGATGATTTAGCGATTTGGATCAGAAATTGGCTAGCTGAAAGAAGAGGTAAAAACAATGACTGCAGATGCTGGAAACCAGATTCTGGATTAGTGGTGCTGGAAGAGCACAGCAGTTCAGGCAGCATCCAAGGAGCTTCGAAATCGACGTTTCGGGCCAAAGCCCTTCATCAGGAATAAAGGCAGTGAACCTGAAGCGTGGAGAGATAAGCTAGAGGAGGGTGGGGGTGGGGAGAGAGTAGCATAGAGTACAATGGGTGAGTGGGGGAGGGGATGAAGGTGATAGGTCAGGGAGGAGAGGGTGGAGTGGATAGGTGGAAAAGGAGATAGGCAGGTAGGACAAGTCCGGACAAGTCAAGGGGACAGTTACTGAGCTGGAGGTTTAGAACTAGGGTGAGGTGGGGGAAGGGGAAATGAGGAAACTGTTGAAGTCCACATTGATGCACTGGGGTTGAAGTGTTCCGAGGCGGAAGATGAGGCGTTCTTCCTCCAGGCGTCTGGTGGTGAGGGAGCAGCGGTGAAGGAGGCCCAGGACCTCCATGTCCTCAGCAGAGTGGGAGGGGGAGTTGAAATGTTGGGCCACGGGGTGGTGTGGTTGATTGGTGCGGGTGTCCCGGAGATGTTCCCGAAAGCGCTCTGCTAAGAGGCGCCCAGTTTCCCCAATATAGAGGAGACCACATCGGGAGCAACGGATACAATAAATGATATTGGTGGATGTGCAAGTAAAACTTTGGATGTGGAAGGCACCTTTAGGGCCTTGGATAGAGGTGAGGGAGGAGGTGTGGGCACAGGTTTTACAGTTCCTGCGGTGGCAGGGAAAGGTGCCAGGATGGGAGGGTGGGTTGTAGGGGGGCGTGGACCTGACCAGGTAGTCACGGAGGGAGCGGTCTTTGCGGAAGGCGGAAAGGGGTGGGGAGGGAAATATATCCCTGGTGGTGGGGTCTGTTTGGAGGTGGCGGAAATGTCGGCGGATGATTTGGTTTATGCGAAGGTTGGTAGGGTGGAAGGTGAGCACCAGGGGCGTTCTGTCCTTGTTATGGTTGGAGGGGTGGGGTCTGAGGGTGGAGGTGCGAGATGTAGACGAGATGCGTTGGAGGGCATCTTTAACCACGTGGGAAGGGAAATTGCGGTCTCTAAAGAAGGAGGCCATCTGGTGTGTTCTGTGGTGGAACTGGTCCTCCTGGGAGCAGATCCGGCGGAGGCGGAGGAATTGGGAATACGGGATGGCATTTTTGCAAGAGGTAGGGTGGGAAGAGGTGTAATCCAGGTAGCTATGGGAGTCAGTGGGTTTGTAAAAATGTCAGTGTCAAGTCGGTCGTCACTCATGGAGATGGAGAGGTCCAGGAAGGGGAGGGAGGTGTCAGAGATGGTCCAGGTAAATTTAAGGTCAGGGTGGAATGTGTTGGTGAAGTTGATGAATTGCTCAACCTCCTCGCGGGAGCACGAGGTGGCGCCAATGCAGCCATCAATGTAGCGGAGGAAGAGGTGGGGAGTGGTGTCGGTGTAATTACGGAAGATCAACTGCTCTATGTAGCCAACAAAGAGACAGGCATAGCTGGGGCCCATATGGGTGCCCATGGCTACCCCTTTGGTCTGGAGGAAGTGGGAGGATTCAAAGGAGAAATTGTTAAGGGTGAGGACCAGTTTGGCCAAACGAATGAGAGTGTCAGTGGAAGGGTACTGTTGGGGACGTCTGGAGAGGAAAAAACGGAGGGCTTGGAGGCCCTGGTCATGGCGGATGGAGGTGTAGAGGGATTGGATATCCATGGTGAAGATGAGGTGTTGGGGGCCGGGGAAATGGAAGTCTTGGAGGAGGTGGAGGGAGTGCGTGGTGTCTCGAACATATGTGGGGAGTTCCTGGACTAGGGGGGATAAGACAGTGTTGAGGTAGGTAGAGATGAGTTCAGTGGGGCAGGAGCATGCTGAGACAATGTGTCGGCCATGGTGGTCAGGCTTGTGGATGTTGGGAAGGAGGTAGAACCGGGCAGTGCGGGGTTCCCGGACTATGAGGTTGGAAGCTGTGGGTGGGAGATCTCCTGAGGTGAAGAGGTTCTGTGTGGTCTGGGAGCTGATGGTTTGGTGATGGGGGGTGGGGTCATGGTCGAGGGGTCAGTAGGAAGAGGTGTCCTCGAGTTGGCATTTGGCTTCAGTGGTGTAGAGGTCAGTGCGCCAGACTACCACTGCACCCCCTTTATCTGCTGGCTTGATGGTGAGGTTGGGATTGGAGCAGAGGGATTGGAGGGCTGCGCGTTGTGAGGGTGAGAGGTTGGAGTGGGGGAGGGGGGACGACAGGTTGAGGCGGTTAATGTCCCGGCGGCAGTTGGAAATGAAGAGGTCAAGGGTGGGTAATAGGCCAGCACGGGGTGTCCAGGTGGATGCAGTGTGTTGGAGGTGGGCGAAGGGGTCCTCGGAAGGTGGGCGGGAGTCCTGATTGTGAAAGTAAGCTCGGAGGCGGAGGCGACGGAAGAATTATCCAACATCACGGCGTGTATTAAATTCATTGATGCGTGGACGGAGGGGGATGAAGGTGAGTCCTTTGCTGAGGACTGATTGTTCGTCCTCAGTGAGGGGGATGTCTGGGGGGATGGTGAAAACTCGGCAGGGCTGGGAGCTGGGATCTGGTGTGGGTGTAGAGCTGGGAGTGGGGGTGGAACCTGTAACTGGAGTGGGTGTGATGGTGGGGGGAACGGGGGTGGAGTCATGAGCAGGGGTAGTGTTCCCCTCGGGGTTCTGGGGGGTGGGGTTAGTGACAGTGGGGTCTGTGGGGGCCGTGTCAGCAGAATGCAGGTGAGTGGTGCTGGTGGGGGTGGAAGTGGTGGTGACCACGGCAGTAGGGGTGGCGGAAGTCACTGAGCATGTGGTATCAGCGACGATGTGAAGGGCGGAAGTGATGTCACGTGTGATGCATGAGGAATTGTGAGGGGTGGAAGTGGTTGTGGGAGTGGCCGTGATGGGGGCGGAAGTGACATCATCAATCAGTGTGGGGCTGGCAGCTGCACCAGCCGCATGGCTAATGGCGTCTGAGTAGATTGTGAGGCCAGGGGAATCTTCTGGCTCTATTAATGACGACCAACTTGACACCGACATTTTTTACAAACCCACTGACTCCCATAGCTACCTGGATTACACCTCTTCCCACCCTACCTCCTGCAAAAATGCCATCCCGTATTCCCAATTTCTCCGCCTCCGCCGGATCTGCTACCAGGAGGACCAGTTCCACCACAGAACACACCAGATGGCCTCCTTCTTCAGAGACCGCAATTTCCCTTCCCACGTGGTTAAAGATGCCCTCCAACGCATGGTCATTGGATAAATATAGAGATGAGATTGGAATAGTGTAGGATAGATGGGCTTCAGATTGGTTCCATCGGCGAGGGCCGAAGGGCCCATACTGTGCTGTAATTTTCTATCTCTCATGAACAGCCTGGCCCTAATTCTCAGGCTATGCCCCTCATTCTAGAATCTGCAACGAGCAGATGGTGTAATATGAATTCACTGAAGAAATGTGGTGCTAAGAGCCCTAATGACCATGTATCCATTGTCAATTGTCAGAAAAATCCATGTGGTTCACTAATGTCCTTGACCCAGTCTGGACTGCATGTGACTCCAGACCCACAGCAGTGTGGTTGTCTCTTAACTGCCCTCAGGGTAATTGGGGATGTCAATAAATACTGGCTTAGCCAGAAATGCCCTTGTGCTGTGACCAAATAAATAAAGAAATCTAAAAAGCACGCAACACCAGGTTATCGTCCAACTGGTTTATTGGTTAGATTCCCTTCAAGATGGAAGCAGGCCCTTCAGCCCAACAAGTCCACACTGACCCTCCAAAGAGTAACCCACCCAGACCCATTCCCCTACATTTACCCCTGACACTACAGGTAATTTAGCATGGCCAATTCACCCAACCTGCACATCTTTGGACTGTGGGAGGAAACCGGAGCACCCGGAGGAAACCCACGCAGACACGGGGAGAATGTGCAAACTCCACACAGTCAGTTGCCCGAGGCTGGAATCGAACCTGGGTCCCTGGCACTGTGAGGCAGGAGTGCTAACCACTAAGCCACCACGCTGCCCTTTGAAGGCACTAGCTTTCTTCATCAGCTGTTTCTCCATTACCTGATGAAGGGGCAGCACTCTGAAAGCTAGTGCTTCCAAATAAACCTGTTGGACTATAACCTGGGGGTGTGTGATTTTTAACTTTGTCCACCCCAGTCCAACACCAGCATCTCCAAATCACAAAAAAAAACACAATCTGATCACCCCTTAACCTTCTAATCCCAAGAGATAACAGCCTGAATGTTTGTACTTTCCCCTATACTACTCCAGATGTCTGTTCTTGTAAACCTACATGGTTCTGTCTGTGAGGCCAATATATCCTTCCCAAAGTGTGGTGCCCCCTTGAGAAGTTGGGGGTGAGCTGCCTTCTTGAACCGCTGCTGTTCATGTGCACAATGCCCTGAGAGAGGGAACTCCAGGATTCTGACCCAGCGACACTGAAGGAACAGGATATATTTCCAAGTCAGGATGGTGAGGGGCTTGGAGGGGAACGTGCAGATGTTCTCATGCATCTGCTGCCCTTGTCCTTCTAGGTGGTAGTGGTTGTGGGTTTGGAAGGCGCAGTCTGAGGATCTTTGGTGAATTTCTGCAGTTCTAGTGTTTGTGCATTGGGCTGCTTTGTTCTGGAAGGTGTTCAGCTTCATGAGTGTTGTTGGAGCTGTACCCATCCTGGCAAGTAGGGAGTAGTCCATCACACTCCTGACTTCACTCAAAAAGTGTGGCACTGGAAAAGCACAGCTGGTCAGGCAGCATCTGAGAAGAGATTCGTCATTTTGGGCATAAGCTCGAATTCTTCATCAGGAATTCTTGATGAAGAGTTTATGCTCGAAACATCAATTCTCCTGCTCCTTGGATGCTGCCTGACTTACTGTGCTTTTCCAGTACCACACTTTTTGGCTCTGATTGGCAGTCACTGGAGTCAGGGAAAATCCCAGATGATTGGAAAATCGCTGTTGTAACACCCTTGTTGAAGACAAAAGATGGAAAATTATAGGAGAAAGTGAGGAGTGCAGATGCTGGATATCGGAGCTGAAAATGTGTTGCTGGAAAAGTGCAGCAGGTCAGGCAGCATCCAAGGAGCAGGAGAATCGACGTTTCGGGCATGAGATTCCTGAAGAAGGGCTGATGCCCGAAATGTCGATTCTCCTGCTCCTTGGATGCTGCCTGACCTGCTGCGCTTTTCCAGCATCACATGGAAAATTGTAGGCCAATTAGCCGAACCTCGGTTGTAGATAAAATTCTAGAATCCATCATTAAGGATGAGATTTCTAAATTCTTGGAAGGGGAGGGTTGGATTAGAACAAGTCAGCATGGATTTAGTAAGAGGAGGTCCTGCCTGAAAAACCTGTTAGAATTCTTTGAAGAGGTAACAAGTAGATTAGACCAGGGAACCCCTGTGGATGTTATCTACCTAGACTTCCAAAAGACCTTTGATAAGGTGCCTCATGGGAGGCTGCTGAATAAAGTGAGGGCCCATGATGTTCGAGGTGAGCTATTGGCATGGATTAGACAATAGATAACAGGTGCAGGAGTAGGCCATTCGGCCCTTTGAGCCAACACCACCATTCATTATGATCATGGCTGATCATCCTCAATCAGTATCCTGTTCCTGCCTTATCCCCATAACCCTTGATTCCACTATCCTTAAGAGCTCTATCCAACTCTTTCTTGAAAGTATCCAGAGACTTGGCCTCCACAGCCCTCTGGGGCAGAACATTCCACACACCCACCACTCTCTGGGTGAAGAAGTTTCTCCTCAACTCTGTTCTAAATGGCCTACCCCTTATTTTTAAACCGTGTCCTCTGGTTTGGGACTCACCCATCAGCGGAAACATGCTTCCTGCCTCAAGAGTGTCCAATCCTTTAATAATCTTATACGTCTCAATCAGATCCCCTCTCAGCCTTCTGAACTCAAGGGTATACAAGCCCAGTCGCTCCAATCTTTCAATGTAAGATAGTCCGCCATATCGGGAATTGACCTCGTGAACCTATGCTGCACTTCCTCAATAGCCAGAAGGTCGTTCCTCAAATTTGGAGACCAAAACTGTGCACAGTATTCCAGGTGCGGTCTCACCAGGACCCTGTACAGCTGCAGAAGAACCTCTTTGCTTCTATACTCAATTCCTCTTGTTATGAAGACCAGCATGCTATTAGCTTTCATCATTGCCTGCTGTACCTGCATGCTGGCTTTCATTGACTGATGTACAAGAACACCTAGATAGAACATAGAACATAGAAGAATACAGCGCAGTACAGGCCCTTCAGCCCTCGATGTTGCGCCGATCAAAGCCCACCTAACCTACACTAACCCACTATCCTCCATATACCTATCCAATGCCCGCTTAAATACCCATAAAGAGGGAGAGTCCACTACTGCTACTGGCAGGGCATTCCATGAACTTACGACTCGCTGAGTGAAGAACCTACCCCTAACATCAGTCCTATATCTACCCCCCCTTAATTTAATGCTATGCCCCCTTGTAATAGCTGACTCCATACGTGGAAAAAGGTTCTCACTGTCAACCCTATCTAACCCCCTAATCATTGTACTGTTGTACTCGTTGTACTGCCCCTTTACCTAACTTGACTCCATTTAGGTAGTAATCTGCCTTCCTGTTCTTGCCACCAAAGTGGATAACCACACATTTATCCACATTAAATTGCATCTGCCATGCATCTGTCCACTCACCTAGCCTGTCCAGGTCACCCTGTAATCTCCGAACATCCTCCTCACATTTCACCCTGCCACCCAGCTTTGTGTTATCAGCAAACTTGCTAATATTACTTTTAATACCATCATCTATATCATTAATGTATATTGTAAAAAGCTGATCCCTGCGGTACCCCACTGGTCTCAGTCTGCCATTCTGAAAGGGAGCCAGCATTTATCACTACTCTTTGTTTCCTGTCAGCCAGCCAATTTTCAATCCAAGTCAGTATTTTCCCCCAATACCATGTGCCCTAATTTTGCTCACTAACCTCCTATGTGGGACTTTATCAAAGGCTTTCTGAAAGTCCAGGCACACTACAGCCACTGGATCTCCCTTGTCCATCTTCAGAGTTACATCCTCAAAACATTCCAGAAGATTAATCAAGCATGATTTCCTCTTCATAAATCCATGCTGACTCTGACCTATGCTGTTACTGCTATCCAGATGTGTCGTAATTTCATCCTTTATAATTGACTCCAGCATCTTTCCCACCACTGAGGTCAGACTAACTGGTCTATAATTCCCTGCTTTCTCTCTCCCTCCTTTCTTAAAAAGTGGGACATTAGCCACCCTCCAATCCGCAGGAACTGATCCTGAATCTATAGAAGATTGGAAAATTATCACCAATGCATCCATGATTTCTAGAGCCACCTCCTTCAGTACCCAGGGGTGTAGACTATAGGTCCCGGGGACTTATCAGCCTTCAGACCTAACAGTTTCTCCGCCATCATCTCCTGCCTAATATAAATTCCCTTCAGTTCAGTTCCTTCAGCCACTATTCTCTCCAATGAGAAATAGCTCCCTCAACCTCTCTTCATAAGACACACCCTCCAGTCCAGGCAGCATCCTGGTAAATCTCCTCTGCACCCTCTCTAAAGCTTCAACATCCTTCCTATAATGAGGTGACCAGAACTGGACGCAATATTCCGAGTATGATCCAACCAGCGTTTTGTAGAGCTGCAGCATAATCTGTGGCTCTTAAACACAATCCCCCTGTTAATGAAAGCCAAAATACCATATGCCTTCTTAACAACCCTGTCAATTTGGGTGGCGACTTTGAGGGATCTATGGACGTGGACCCCAAGATCCTGCTGTTTCCCCCACACTGCTAAGAATCCTGTCTTTAATCCTGTATTCAGCATTCAAATTTGACCTTCCAAAATTCGACCTTCCTTTGCATTTATCCAGGTTGAACTCCATCTGCCACTTCTCAGCCCAGCTCTGAATCCTGTCAATGACTTATTGTAACCTGTAACTACCCTCAACACTAACTACAACACCATGTGTCATCGGCAAACTGACTAACCCACCCTTCCATTTCTTCATCCAAGTCATTTATAAAATCTACAAAGAGCAGAGGCCCAAGAACAGATCCCTGTGGGATACCACTGGTCACCGACCTCCAAGCGGAATACTTTCCATCCACTACCACTTGCTGTCTTCTTTTGGCCAGCCAATTCTGTATCCAGACAGCCAGATTTCCCTGTATCCCACACCTCCTAACTTTCTGAATGAGCCTACCGTGGGCTCACATGCCTTACTGAAATTCATATCCACCACATCCACTTCTCGACCTTTGTCAATTTGTCTCGTCACCTCCTTAAAGAACTCAATAAGATTTGTGAGGCATGACCTGCCCCTCACAAAGCCATGCTGACTATCTTTAATCAAACTATGTTTTTCTGAATAGTCATAAATCCTATCTCTCAGAGTCCTTTCTAGTACTTTGCTGACCACAGACGTAAGACTGACTGGTCTGTAATTCCCGGGGATTTCCCTCTTCCCTTTCTTGAACAGAGGAACAACATTCGCCTCCCTCCAATCATCCGGTACTACTCCCATGGAGAGTGAGGTTGCAAAGATCATTGTCAGAGGCCCAGCAATCTCATTCCTCACTTCCCGCAGTAACCTTGGATATCTCTGGTCTGGCCCTGGGGACTTATCTATCTTGATGCTTCCCAGAATTTCCAGCACATCCACTTCCTCAATATGGATCTTTTCAAGCCCATTAACCCAGTCCACAGTGTTCTCACTATTATCAAGGTCCCTCTCTCTAGTGAATGCTGAAGCTAAAAACTCATTTAGGGCCTTCCCAACCTCTTCCGACTCCAGTCACAGGTTCTCTCCACTATCCCTGATCAACCCAACACTCTCTCTGATCATTCTCTTATTCCTCACATACACGTAGAACACCTTTGGGTTTTCCCTAATCCTTCCCACCAAGGCTTTCTCATGCCCCCTCCTAACTCTCCTCAGTCCATTTTTGTGTTCTTTCCGAGCTACCCTAAAGCTGTGCCAGATCCTTGCTTCCTCAGCCTTAAGTAAGCTTCCTTCTTCCTCTTGACAAGAAGCTCCTCTGCTCCTGTCATCCAAGGCTCCTTCACCTTCCCATTCATTGCCTGACTCAGTGGGACAAAGTTATCCAACACTCCCAACAAGTGCTCCTTAAACAGCCTCCGCGTTTTTGTTGTGCATTTCCTGCAGAACAATTGTTCCCAATTTATACTCCACAGCTTCTGTCTAAGAGCAGAATAATTTCCCTTCCCCAATTAGATACCTTCCCATACTGTCTGTTCCCATCCCTCTCCAAGATAAGGCAGCTGTGGTCACTATCACTGAAATGTTCTCCCACCGAGAGCTCTGACAGCTGGCCTGGCCCGTTACCTAACACCAAACCCAAAATGGCCTCCCCCCTAGTTGGCCTATCTACATATTGAGTCAGGAATCCTCTGGACACACCTGACAAAATTGGCTCCATTTGCACTGAGGAGGTTCCAATCAGTTTTGGGGAAGTTGAAGTCCCCCATAATTGTGACAGTATTTCCAGGGTAGCTGCAGCAAAATATCCCAACTGAAGTATTTCTATTCCCCCGGAATAAACAATAACATTGCATTAAACTTCCAAAACCACCAAAAGTAACCTATTGTCGCTTATGAACCAGAGCACCTAGCTCCCTCTCAACTTTGCAATCTCTTTAAATTGAACATATAAAAACTTCAATTTAAACTGTCAACTACATTTTCAATCACCCTGCTAAGATGGAAGTACTGGGATTTTCCCATTCGTTAACATTGGGAATGCAGAGAGACAGATATACATTATATTTGACTGAAACCAGACTGACTGGCTCTGCCATAGGTCAGACACTGCAGGGTAGTGGTGCCTCAGTATATGGCCAGGATAAGTGAGCACAGGCTGTTCCGACCAGAGTCAACAATTCACACCAAACCAGTGACTGATACCCTGATACTCAGGAGGAGCTGGTTATGGTGAAGGGGGGTTACGATGAAAGGGGTTGTTATGGTGAACGGAGTGTTATGGTGAACGGAGTGTTATGGTGAAGGTGGTTTTATGGGGAAGGGGGTGTTATGGGGAAGGGGGTGTTATGGTGAAGGGGATGTATTGGTGAAGGGGGTGTTATGGTGAAGGGGGTGTTATGGTAAAGGGGTTTGTTTTGGTGAAGGGGGTGTTATGGTGAAGAGGGTGTTATGGTGAAGGGGATGTTATGGTGAACGGGTTGTTATGGAGAAGGGGGTGTCATGGTAAAGGGGTTTGTTTTGGTGAAGGGGGTGTTATGGTGAATGGGAGGTGTTTGTGAAGGGGGTGTTATGGTGAAGGGGATTTTATGGTGAAGGGGGTGATATGGTAAATAGTGTGTTGTGGTGAAGGGAGTGTTCTGGTAAAGGGGATGTTATGGTGAAGGGGGTGTTATGGTGAAGGGGGTGTTATGGTGAAGGGAGTGTTATGGAGAAGGGGGTGTTATGGTGAAGGGGGTGTAATGTTGAAGGGTTTGTTATGGTAAAGGGGGTGTTATGGTAAAGGGGGTGTTATGGTGAAGGGGGTGTTATGGTGAAGGGGATGTTATGGTGAAGGGGATTGTTATGGTGAAGGGAGTGTTATGATGAGGGGGATGTTATGGTGAAGGGGGTGTTAGGGTGAAGGGGTTTGTTATGGTGAAGGGGATGTTATGGTGAAAGGGGTGATATGGAGAAAGGGGTGATATGGTGAATGGGATGTATTGGTAAAGGGAGTGTAATGGTGAAGGGGGTTGTTATGGTGAAGGGGATGTTATGGTGAAGGGGATGTTATGGTGAAGGGGATGTTATGGTGAAGGAGATTGTTATGGTGAAGGGAGTGTTATGATGAGGGGGATGTTATGGTGAAGGTGATGATATGGTGAAGGGGGTGTTATGGTGAAGGGGGTGTTATGGTGAAGGGGGTGATATGGTGAACGGGTTCTTATGGTGAAGGGGGTGTTATGGTGAAGGGGATGTTATGGTAAAGGGAGTGTTATGGTGAAGGGGGTGTTATGGTGAAGGGGTGTTGTGGTGAAGGGGGTGTTATGGTGAAGGGGATGTTATGCTGAAGGGGGTGATATGGTGAACGGGTTGTTATGGTGAAGGAGGTGTTATGGTGAAAGGGGTGTTAAGGTTAAGGGGTTTGTTATGGTGAAGGGGGTGTTAGGGTGAAGGGGGTGTTATGGTGAAGGGGGTGTTATGGTGAAGGGGGTGTTATGGTGAATGGGATGTTATGGTGAAGGGTTTGTTATGGGAAAGGGGGTGTTATGCTGAAGGGGGTGTTATGGTGAAGGGGATGTTAGGCTGAAGGGGGTGATATGGTGAACGGGTTGTTATGGTGAAGGAGGTGTTATGGTGAAAGGGGTGTTAAGGTTAAGGGGTTTGTTATGGTGAAGGGGATGTTATGGTGAAAGGGGTGATATGGAGAAGGGGGTGTTATGGTGAAGGGGGTGTTATGGTAAAGGGGATGTTATGGTGAATGGGATGTTATGGTGAAGGGTTTGTTATGGGAAAGGGGGTGTTATGCTGAAGGGGGTGTTATGTTGAAGGGGGTGTTATGTTGAAGGGGGTGTTATGGTGAAGGGGGTGTTATGCTGAAGGGGATGTTATGCTGAAGGGGGTGATATGGTGAACGGGTTCTTATGGTGAACGGGGTGTTATGGTGAAGGGGATGTTATGGTAAAGGGAGTGTTATGGTGACGGGGTTTGTTATGGTGAAGGGGTTTGTTATGGTGAAGGGGTTGATATGGTGAAGGGGGTGTTATGGTGAAGGGGATGTTATGGTAAAGGGAGTGTTATGGTGACGGGGTTTGTTATGGTGAAGGGGTTTGTTGTGGTGAAGGGGTTGATATGGTGAAGGGGGTGTAATTAAGGGGATGCTATGGTGAAAGGGATGTTATGGTAAAGGGAGTGTTATGGTGTAGGGGGTGTTATGGTGAAGGGGATGTATTGGTGAAGGGGATGTAATGTTAAAGGGGGTGTTATGGTGAAGGGGTGTTATGGAGAAGGGGATATTATGGTGAAGGGGATGTTATGTTGAAGGGTTTGTTATGGGAAAGGGGGTGTTGTGCTGAAGGGGGTGTTATGGTGAAAGAGGTGTTATGTTGAAGGGTTGTTATGGTGAAGGGGTTGTTATGGTGAAAGGGGTGTTATGGTAAAGGGAGTGTTATGGTGAAGGGGGTGTTATGGTGAGGGGGTGTTATGTTGAAGGGGGTGTTAGGGTGAAGGGGATGCTATGGTGAAGGGGGTGTTATGGTGAGGGGGTGTTATGTTGAAGGGAGTGTTATGGTGAAGGGGTGTTATGGTGAAGAGTTTATGCTAAAGGGGGTGTTATGGTGAAGGGGATGTTATGGTGAAGGGTGGCGTTATGGTGAAGGGGTTGGTATGGTGAAGGGGGTGTTATGGTGTAGGGGGGTTGTGGTGAAATGGGTGTTATGGTGAATTGGATATATTGGTGAAGGGGATGTTATGATAAAGGGGATGTTATGATAAAGGGGTTGTTATGGTAAAGGGGATGTTATGATAAAGGGGTTGTTATGGTAAAGGGGGTGTTATGATGAAGGGGATGCTATGGTGGAAGGGTGTTATGGTGGAAGGGTGTTATGGTGAAGGGGTGTTATGGTGAAGGGGGTTTTGTGGTGATGGGAGTGTTATAGTGAACGGGTTTGTTATGGCGAATGGGGGGTGTTTTGGTGGAGGGGGGTGTTATGGTGAAGGTGGTGTTATGGTAAAGGGAGTGTTATGGTGAGGGGGATGTTATGGTGTAGTGGGGTGTTATGGTGAAGGGGATGTTATGGTAAAGGGGGTTATGGTGAAGGGGATGTTATGGTGAAGGGGATGTTATGGTGAAGGGGGAGCTATGGTAAAGGGGGTGTTATGGTGAAGGGGATGTTTTGGTGAAGAGGGTGTTATGGTGAAGGGGGTGTTATGGTGAAGGGGGTGTTATGGTGAAGGGGGGGTGTTGTGGTGAAGGGGGCTGTTGTGGTGAAGGGAGTATTCCATGGCATTCCATGAATTCACGACTTGCTGAGTAAAGAACCTACCCCTAACATCTGTCCTATATCTACCCCCCCCCCTTAATTTAAAGCTGTGTCCCCTAGTAACAGCTGACTCCATACGTGGAAAAAGGTTCTCACGGTCAACCCTATCTAAACCCCTAATCATCTTGTACACCTCTATCAAGTCACCCCTAAACCTTCTTTTCTCCAATGAAAACAACCCCAAGTGCCTAAGTATTTCCTCATACGATCTTCCTACCATACCAGGCAACATCCTGGTGAAGGTGAAGGATGTGTTATGGTGAAGGATGTGTTATGGTGAAGGATGTGTTATGGTGAAGGGGGTGTTATGGTGAAGGGGGTGTTATGGTGAAGGGGGTGTTATGGTGAAGGGGTTGTTATGGTGAGGGAAGTGTTATGGTGAAGTGGGTGTTATGGTGAAGTGGGTGTTATGGTGAAGGGGTTGTTATGGTGAAGGGAGTGTTATGGTGAAGAGGGTGTTATGGTGAAGGGGTTGTTATGGTGAAGGGAGTGTTATGGTGAAGAGGGTGTTATGGTGAAGGGGTTGTTATGGTGAAGGGAGTGTTATGGTGAAGAGGGTGTTATGGTGAAGGGGTTGTTATGGTGAAGGGGTTGTTATGGTGAAGGGAGTGTTATGGTGAAGAGGTTGTTATGGTGAAGAGGGTGTTATGGTGAAGGGGGTGTTATGGTGAAGGGGTTGGTATGGTGAAGGGGTTGGTACGGTGAAGGGGGGTGTTATGGTGTAGGGTGTTATGGTGAAGTGGGTGTTATGGTGAAGTGGGTGTTATGGTGAAGGGGATGTATTGGTGAAGGGGGTGTTATGGTGAAGGGGGTGTTATGGTGAAAGGGTTGGTATGGTGAAGGGGGGTGTTATGGTGTAGGGGGTTATGGTGAAGTGGGTGTTATGGTGAAGGGGATGTATTGGTGAAGGGGTGTTATGGTGAAGGGGGTGTTATGGTGAAGGGGGCGGTGTTATGGTGTAGGGGGTTATGGTGAAGGGGATATTATGGTGAAGGGGGTGTTATGGTGAAGGGGGTGTTATGGTGAAGGGGGGGTGTTGTGGTGAAGGGGGCTGTTGTGGTGAAGGGAGTATTCCATGGCACTCCATGAATTCACGACTTGCTGAGTAAAGAACCTACCCCTAACATCTGTCCTATATCTACCCCCCCTTAATTTAAAGCTATGCCCCCTTGTAATAGCTGACTCCATACGTGGAAAAAGGTTCTCACTGTCAACCCAATCTAAACCCCTAATCATCTTGTACACCTCTATCAAGTCACCCCTAAACCTTCTTTTCTCCAATGAAAACAACCCCAAGTGCCTAAGTATTTCCTCATACGATCTTCCTACCATACCAGGCAACATCCTGGTGAAGGTGAAGGATGTGTTATGGTGAAGGATGTGTTATGGTGAAGGATGTGTTATGGTGAAGGGGGTGTTATGGTGAAGAGGGTGTTATGGTGAAGGGGGTGTTATGGTGAAGGGGTTGTTATGGTGAAGGGGTTGTTATGGTGAAGGGTTTGTTATGGTGAAGGGAGTGTTATGGTGAAGAGGGTGTTATGGTGAAGAGGGTGTTATGGTGAAGGGGGTGTTATGGTGAAGGGGGTGTTATGGTGAAGGGGTTGGTATGGTGAAGGGGGGTGTTATGGTGAAGTGGGTGTTATGGTGAAGGGGTTTGTTATGGTGAAGGGCTTGTTCTGGTGAAGGGGTGTTATGGCGAAGGGGGTGTTATGGTGAAGGGGGTCTTATGGTGAAGGGGGTGTTATGGTGAAGGGGGTCTTATGGTGAAGGGGGTCTTATGGTGAAGGGGTTGTTATGGTGAAGGGGGTGTTATGGTGAAGGAGGATTTTTACCATAGTCACTGTGAGGCAGGAGTTCATTTGAGATTTTGGTATGTGCCGTTTCTGTCCAGTGACAGAAACCTGATCTCTAGATTAGTCTGAGTCTGGTCCTCGTGAGTTTGGTTTTATTCCATTCACTTTCAGAGATCTCCAGAGAATGGTAATGATCTCAGGAAAACAATGCAATAAAGTAAGGTAGTAAACATGTTTTCCAGTAGGTCCACCTGTTCCATTCCACTCACTCTGTACCCAGAGTAACCACTGAGTAACATGTGACAGGTAACCAATCTGCTGCTGTTTGTGACAGTGGAAACATTCACAGCTTGTTGTACAAATACAGATCCACTGCGAGAGAGCAAACCTGCAGGGAGAGAGAAACAGTAACAGAAAACATCAAACAAGTCTCAGAGCTGCCCTAGTGCATGCAGCCAACTTGGAGGCTGGGCTGAGAATCTCCTGGTCACATAATGCTGACTGACACACCGATCAGGAACATGCTGACAGGGGGTACAACAGGACCCAGACTCTGCATCACTGAACCCGGGTGGACACAGGGTCAGGGTAGCGGGGTGGGGATGGGGTAAGGTGAAGACTGGACTCGAGAGTAGGATTTGGGAAGTATGAGCTGGCGGGAAAGAGGTGAAGGGAAAGGCAGATAGTCTGGGAGGGGAAAGAGACCACGGGAGAGAAAAGGGTTGGGAAAGTGAGGCAGAGGGGGGCAAGCTTGGAGATAGGGCAGAATAGATTGGTGGGAGAAGGGAACAGTGCATTTTGAAAGATTGATGTGAGAAAGTTCTAGAAATAGGGAATGTGCAGCACATTTGGAATCTCATAATTACAAAAGGACAAAACAAGCACAAAGTTTGAAATTTGTGAATATCAGAACGATGTTATCAAATTATGTGTTTAAATTGATCAAAATATTTGAGATGGTTGACAGAGAACATTTCAGAGAGAAAGGGGTGGAACATTATGAGGGTAGTTTTAGATGATGATGATGCAGTATTACAGGCCAGGAAGGATTCGATGGGCTGAACTACCTGGTTAGTAAAACTAATCCAGAATAAATTAGAGACCTGAAAGAGGAGAGAATATTTAACTTTAACCAGACTCTTCAGAGTGATGTCAGGAAGTATTTCTCTAAAGAATACAAAACAGGACTTTGTTGGAGTGTGACCTTTTTGTCCATGTTTGACCCAAGGCTGGAATGAGGTCAGGAGCTGTGTAACCATGATGGAACCCAAACCGGGCGTCACTGAGCAGGTTATTGCTGAGCAGGTGCTGCTTGATAGCACTGTTACTGACCCCTTCCATCACCTTACTGAGGATGGAGAGTAGACTGATTGGGGCGGGAATTGGCCGGGTTGGGTTTGTCCTGTATTTGTGTACAGGGTATACCTGGGCAGATTTCCACATTGTCAGGTAGATGCCAGTGTTGTAACACTCCTGGAACAGCTTGGCTAGGGAACGGCAAGTTCTGGAGCACACGTCTTCAGTACTATTGAAGAATGTTGCTGAAAATGTGTTGCTGGAAAAGCGCAGC
The DNA here is from genome assembly GCF_047496795.1 of Chiloscyllium punctatum. Taxonomy (NCBI): domain Eukaryota; kingdom Metazoa; phylum Chordata; class Chondrichthyes; order Orectolobiformes; family Hemiscylliidae; genus Chiloscyllium; species Chiloscyllium punctatum. Next base: position 168,761,239 of record NC_092739.1, read on the forward strand.
AGGTCAGGCAGCATCTGAGGAGCAGGAGAATCAACGTTTCCGGCATGAGCCCTTCTTCTATTGAAGAATGTTGTCAGGGCCCATTGCATTTGCCATATCCAGTGTCTCCAACTGTTTCTTGATATCACGTGGAGGGAATCAAATTGGCTGAAGACTGGTATCTGTGATGCTGGGGACCACTGGAGGAGGCTGAGATGGAACATCCACTCAGCACTTCTGACTGAAGATTGTTGTGAATGCATCAGTCTTATCTTTTGCCCTGATGTGCTGGGCTCCTCCAGCATTGAGACAGGGATATTTGTGAAGCCTCTTCCTTCAGTGAGTTGTTTCATTGTCCACCATCATTCACGACTGGATGGGGCAGGACTGTAGAGTTTAGGTCTGGGCCATTGGTTCTGGGATCGCTTAGTGCTGTCTATCACTTACTGTGTGGCATGAAGTAGTCCTGTTTGGTAGCTTCACCAGGCTGACACCTCACCTTGAGGTCTGCCTGGTGCTGTTCCTGGCCAGCCCTCCTGCACTCTCCAGGGTTGATCCTCTGGCTTGGTGGTAATGGTTGAGTGGGGGATATGCCGGGCCATGAGGTTACAGATTGTGCGGGAGTACAGTTCTGCTGCTGGTGATGACCCACAGTGTCTCATGGATGCCCTGTCCTGAGTCGTTAGATCTGTTTGAACTCTGTCCCATTTAGCAGGGTGACAGTGCCTCACAACACAATGGAGGGTATTCTCAATGTGAAGGTGGGACTTTGTCCCCACAAGGACAGTGCGGTGGTCACTCTCACCGATACTGTCATGGTCAGATACACCTGCAGCCGGCCGATTGGTGAGGATGAGGTCAGGATGGTTTTCCCTCTTGTTGGTTCCCTCCCCACCTGCCCCAGACCCAGTCTAGCAGCGATGCCCTTTAGGACCCGACCAGCTCGATCAGTAATGCTGTTGCCGAGCCACTCTGAGGACTCCCAGATCAGAGTCTGGTGTGTCTTGGTCATGGAGTCATACAGCATTGAAACAGATTGTTTGGCCCACCATATATATCAATGAACAAATACCAATCTCCATTCCACCCATTTGCCTGTACATGGTCCGTAGCCCACGATGCCCTGGCATTGTACGTGCTCATTGAGAAATGTTGTGAGAGTATCTACCTCCACCCTCCTCTCAGGTAGCACCTTCCAAATCCCAACCACCCTGCTCTCTGCTCTCAGTCACATCTGGTGTGGGGAAGAGATTCTCATGATCTACTCTGTACAGATCTGCACTCTGTGTAGACTTCTCTACTATCCTGATCCCTTTCCAGAATGACTTTGAAACTAACAGAGATATATTCCCGAAATGCTCACCCACTGACATTTCACCCACCTGACGAGCTTCATTCCTTGGGATTGTCAGAGGTTACATTGCTCCATTCTCCAGTTGGGCTGTTTACATAATAGAACATAGAACATAGAACAATCCAGCGCAGAACAGGCCCTTCAGCCCTCGATGTTGCACCAACCTATGAACTATTCTCAGCCCATCCCCCTACACTATCCCATCATCATCCATATGCTTATCCAAGGATTGTTTAAATCTCCCTAATAATACAAGAATCTCTCCTGGATGCACCTTTCAACATTCCACCCTGTTTAATCTTTCACACAAAGGCAATCCCAGTTAATGTAAGTGAAGTTGAAATTACTTACCCCTTGACCTGGTGGGTGTCTACACATCCATTGTCCTTGAAGCTCCTCACCACGAGGTCCTCCTTATGTACTGTATTATTCTTTCAGTTAGACTTGTACATGACACGTTCTCGAATCCAGAGGGTGGTTATTCAGAATGAAGGCCTGTGACCGACAGGGTGTCACAACAATCAGTTCCGGGTCCACTGATATTTGTCACAAGATCTTTACACACTTAAATGCAAATGGACTGATTAGTGATATACAGCATGGTCTTTGCAGGGGAGGTCATGCCTCACGAACTTAATTGAGTTTTTGAGGAGGCGATGAAGATGATTGAGGAGGGAAAAGTGGTTGATGTTGTCTACATGTATTTCAGTAAAGCCTTTGACAAGGCCCCTCATGGCAGGTTGGTACAAAAGGTGAGGTCCCATGGTATCAGGTGTGAGTTGTAAGATGGAGACAGAACTGGCTTCGTCATAGCAGACCGAGGGGAGTGGGGGAAAGATGCTTTTCCGAATGGAGGGCTGGGACTAGTTGTGTTCCACAGGGATCGGTGCTGGGACCTCTGCTGTTCATGACCTTTATAAATGATTTGGAGGAAGACATAGCTGGTCTCATTAGTAAGTTTACAGACAATACAGAGATTGATGGAGTTGCAGATAGTGAAGAGGATTGTCAGAGGTTACAACAGGATTTGGATTAGTTGGAGGCATGGGCAGAAAAATGGCAGATGGAGTTTAATCCTGATTCAAAGTTTGGGAGAAGATTTGTAGCTCGGGTGCTCGTTGTTGTGGTTCTGTTCGCCGAGCTGGGAATTTGTCTTGCAAACATTTCGTCCCCTGTCGAGGTGACATCCTCAGTGCTTGGGAGCCTCCTGTGAAGCGCTTCTGTGCTGTTTCTTCCGGCATTTATTGTGGCCTGTCTCTGCCGCTTCCGGTTGTCGGTTCGAGCTGTCCGCTGTAGTGGCCGGTATATTGGGTCCAGGTCGATGTGTTTGTTGATAGAGTCTGTGGATGAGTGCCATGCCTCTAGGAATTCCCTGGCTGTTCTCTGTTTGGCTTGCCCTATAATGGTAGCGTTGTCCCAGTCGAATTCATGTTGCTTGTCGTCTGTGTGTGTGGCTACTAAGGATAGCTGGTCGTGTCGTTTCGTGGCTAGTTGGTGTTCATGTATACGGATCGTTAACTGTCTTCCTGTTTGTCCGATGTAGTGTTTTGTGCAGTCCTTGCATGGGATTTTGTACACTACATTAGTTATGCTCATGTTGGGTATCGGGTCCTTCGTTCTGGTGAGTTGTTGTCTGAGCGTGGCTGTTGGTTTGTGTGCTGTTATGAGTCCTAGTGGTCGCAGTAGTCTGGCTGTCAGTTCAGAAATGCTCCTGATGTATGGTAGTGTGGCTAGTCCTTTGGGTTGTGGCATGTCCTCGTTCCGTTGTCTCTCCCTTAGGTATCTGTTGATGAAATTGCGAGGGTATCCGTTTTTGGCGAATACTTTGTATAGGTGTTCCTCTTCCTCTTTTTGTAGTTCTGGTGTGCTGCAGTGTGTTGTGGCCCTTTTGAATAGTGTCCTGATGCAACTTCGATTGTGTGTGTTGGGGTGGTTGCTTTCATAGTTTAGGACTTGGTCTGTGTGTGTGTCTTTCCTGTAAACCTTTGTAGTGAATTCTCCGTTCGGTGTTCTCTGTATCATCACGTCTAGGAATGGGAGTTGGTTGTCCTTTCCTTCCTCTCTAGTGAATCGGATTCCTGTGAGTGTGGCATTGATGATCTGGTGTGTGTTCTCTATTTCTGTGTTTTTAATTATTACAAAGGTGTCATCCACTCATCTGACCCAGAGTTTGGGTTGAATTTGTGGTAAGACTGTTTGTTCTAACCTTTGCATTACTGCTTCTGCTATGAGTCCAGAGATCGGTGAGTCCATGGGTGTTCCGTTGATTTGTTCGTATATTTTGGTGTTGAATGTGAAGTGTGTTGTGAGACACAAGTCCAGTAGTTTAAGTATGCCGTCTTTGTTGATAGGTTCAACGTCCTGTTGTCTGTTATGCCTGTCCAGCAGGTTGGCTATTGTTTCTTTGGCTAGTGTTTTGTCGATGGAGGTGAACAGTGCCGTTACATCGAATGAGACCATAGTTTCTTCCTTGTCTATGTGTATATTTCTGATGATGTCCAAGAATTCCTGTGTCGATTGTATAGATTGTCTGGATCCGCTGATCAGGTGTTTCAGTTTCTGTTGTAGTTCTTTGGCCAGTTTGTGTGATGGTTTCCCTGGTAGTGATACTATGGGTCTGAGTGGGATGTCTGGTTTGTGCACTTTGGGTAGTCCACAGAATCTGGGGGTGTTGTTGCTTTCAGGTTTCATTCTTTGTAGGTCAGACCTGGTTATCTGTCCGTTTTTTTGTAGATTCCTCAGTGTGTTGTTTATCCTATTGGTGAGCTGTGGGGTGGGGTCAAACTCCCTCTTTTGGTAGGTGTTGGTATCTGCAAGTAGTTGTTGTGCTTTTTGCATGTACTCTGCTTTGTCCAGGATGACCGTCATTCTGCCTTTGTCTTCTGGTAGTATAATTATGTTCTTATCATTTCTTAGTGATTTTAGTGCTTCCCTCTCCTTGGTGCTGAGGTTATGTGTTTGTTTTTTTTCTTGTTATCAGCGGTACGATACTTTGTCTCACAGTTTGTTGTGTCTCTTCTGTCAGTCCATTGTTCCTGAGTGTGCATTCTAGTGCTGCTAGGAAGTCTGCTGTCTTGGTGTCCCTGTGGTTGTAGTTGAGTCCCTTGGCCAATATTGTTCTTTCTGTGTCTGTGAGCTGTCTGTGGGAGAGGTTTTTAACCCAGGTGTGTGTTGTGGTGTCCTCTTCTTTGTGTGTTAGTTTGGCCATTTTTTCTTTTAGTGCCGTTTTTTTTGCGGTGTGTGGTCCTGTTCTGTCTGATGGTGACGGCCTGTTCTATGCTCCGGGTCCATTCCTGATTGGTGGTTTTTGAAATTAACGATTTTTGGCCTGTAATTTCTTGTCTGTATTTGTGAAGTCTGTTGTGAGCATCTGTAATCATTACCTGGATCATCCTGAATCCGTTCTGTCTGGCTGTGTCCCTGGCTTGTGGGTTGTTGACTGGTGGTCTGTATCTGACACATTGTGGAAGGATTCGATTCTTTCGGCATTCATGCAGGAACCGGAGTTGTTCGTATGTGGCGCTTAGGCGGTTGGCACAGGATTCCCATTTCCTGGCTTGTGTTAGCGTCTCTCGCCCATAGGTGTTCAAAGTTTGGGAGAAGATTTGTAGCTCGGGTGCTCGTTGTTGTGGTTCTGTTCACCGAGCTGGGAATTTGTGTTGCAGACGTTTCGTCCCCTGTCTAGGTGACATCCTCAGTGCTTGGGAGCCTCCTGTGAAGCGCTTCTGTGATCTTTCCTCCGGCATTTATAGTGGTTTGTCTCTGCCGCTTCCGGTTGTCAGCTCCAGCTGTCTGCTGCAGTGGCCGGTATATTGGGTCCAGGTCGATGTGCTTATTGATTGAATCTGTGGATGAGTGCCATGCCTCTAGGAATTCCCTGGCTGTTCTCTGTACAGGTCATTGCTGAGGCTGCACTTGGAGGATTGTATTCAGTTTTGGTCACTTTGCTACAGGAAGGATGTTATTAAACTGGAAAGATTGCAGATGAAATTTACAAGGATGTTGCCAGGACTCAGGGTCTAAATTACAGGGAGAGGTTGGATAAACTGGGACTTTCTTTTTCAGAGCACAGGAGACTGAGGGGGGATCTTAGAGAGGTGTATAAGATCATGAGAGACATGGATAGGGTGAATGCCTAAGGTTGGGGAATGGAGGACTAGAGGGCAACAGGTTAAGGTTAGAGGGGAAAGAATAAAAGGGAACCTGAGGGGAAACGTTTTTACATCGAGGGAGGTACCCATGTGGAATGAGCTGCCAGTGGAAGTTGTTGAGGTCGGTACATTAACAACATTTAAAAGGCATTTGAACAAATACATGGATAGGAAAGGTTTAGAAGGATATGGGCCAAGTACAGGGAAATGGGGTTAGGGTGGACGGACATCTTGGTCGGCATGGAGCAATCTGGGCTGAAAGGTCTGTTTTCGTGCTGGTTATGATACTATGAGGTAAAAACAATGACTGCAGATGCTGGAAATCAGATTTTGGATTAGTGGTGCTGGAAGAGCACAGCAGTTCAGGCAGCATCCAACGAGCAGCGAAATCAACGTTTCGGGCAAAAGCCCTTCATCAGGATACTATGACTCAACCTGTGACTCCATTTTCAGAAAACCATGCACTTGAACTCCAGGTCCCTCTGTTCCAATGCACTCCATAATACCCTATCATTCACCATTAACTGGATACTTTTTCTTAACATCCGATTTCCCAAAGTGCAGCACCTCACACTTCCCTGAATTAAACTCCATCTGCCATTTCTCCACCTACATCTGCGACTGATCTATGTCCCACTGTATACTTTGACAACTTTCTACATTGTCCACAACTCCACCGATCTTTGTATCGTCTGCAAACTTACTAACCCACCCATCGACATTTCCATCCAAGACATTGACATATATATCTCACAAACAGCAGAGGTCCCAGGACTGATCCCTGTACAACACCACTAGCCATAGACCTCCAGCCTGAAAAGAAAACCTCTTCAAACAGTACCCTCTGCCTTCTATGGACAAGCCAATTCAGAATCCACGTGGCAAAATTATCGTGGATCCCATGCACCTTAATCTCCTGGATGAGCCAACCATGAGGGGCGTTGTCACAAGTCTCACTAAAATCCACGTAAACATTTAGAAGGATAAGAGCTAATCACAGATAAATGGGACTAGTTCCATTTAGGAAGTTTGGCTAGTACAGACAGGTTGGGCTGAATGGTCTTTTTCTGTGCTGTATGACTCTATGATACCCCTAGTAACCAGACTAATTAACCAAAAATCTACTGTTGGAAAAGTACCAGAAGTATTAAGGAAAATCACAATCTAATCAAACAAATCAGCATAACCTCGCTACTCTCATAATCTATCCCTCAACTGGATAGGCAAGTGTCCCATATTCCTTCTGAATTATCCTATTAACTTGTCCTGCCATCTTCAGGGGTAAAACATAGAACATTCCAGCGCAGTACAGGCCCTTCAGCCCTCAATGTTGGGCTGACCTGTGGAACCAATCTGAAGTCTATCTAACCTACACTATTCTATTCTCATCCATATGACTATCCAATGACCATATAAATGCCCTTAAAATTGGCGCATCTACGAATATTGCAGGCAGTGCATTCCACATCCTTACAACTCTCTGAGTAAAGAAACTACCTCTGACATCTGTCCTATATCTATCACTCCTCAATTTAAAGCTATGCCCCCTCGTGCTCGCCGTCCCCATACTTGGAAAAAGGCTCTCCCTGTCCACCCTATCTAACCCTCTGATTATCTTATATGTCTCTATTAAGTCACCTCTCAACCTTCTTCTCTCTAATAAAAACAGCCTCAAGTCCCTCAGCCTTTCCTCGTAAATCTCCTCTGCTCCCTTTCCAAAGCTTCCACATCCTTCTTATAATGTGGTGACCAGAACTATACACGATACTCCAAGTGGGGCCGTACCAGAGTTTTGTACAGCTGTAGCATAATCTCATGGTTCCGGAACTCGATCCCTCAATTAATAAAAGCTAAAATACTGTATGCCTTCTTAACAACCCTGTCAACCTGGATGGCAACTTTCAGATATCTATGCACATGGACACTAAATACCCTCTGTTCATCCACATTACCAAGAATCTTACCATTAGTCCAGTATTCAGTATTCCTGTTGCTCCTTCCAAAGTGAATCACCTCACACTTTTCCACAGTAATCTTCATTTGCCACCTCTCAGCCCAGCTCTGCAGCTTACCTATGTCCCTCTGTAATGTGCCACACCCTTTGGCATTATCCACGACTCTGCCTACCTTAGTGTTATCCATCCTTCTATGCCCTCATCCAGGTCATTTATAAAAATGACGAACAGCAGTGGCTCCAAAACAGACCCTTGTGTCACACCACTAGTAACCAGACTCCAGGCTGAATATTTTCCATCAACCACCATTCGCTGCCTTCTTTCAGAAAGCCAGTTTCTAATCCAAACTGCTAACTCACCCTCAGTCCCATACCTCTGCATTTTCTCCAACAGCCTACCACGTGGAACCTTATCAAAGGCTTTACTGAAGTCCATGTATACCACGTCAACTGCCCTACCCTCATCTACATGCTTGGTCACCTTCTCAAAAAACTCAATGTGAGACATGACCAGCCCTTGATGAATCCATGTTGACTATCTGAAATCAACTTGTTGCTTGCTAGATGATTATAAATATTATCTCTGATAATCCTTTCCTAAACTTTTCCTACAGAAGCTTGGCTGTCTGGCAGAAAGCAGAGAGTGGGATAAAAGGGTCCTTCTCAGGATGGCAGCTGGTGACAAGTGGTGTTCCACAAGGCTCAGTGTTGGCACCACAACTTTTCGCTTTATATATGAATGATCTCGATGAAGGAACTGAGGGCATTCTGGCTAAGTTTGCAGGTGATACAAAGGTAGGTGGAGGGACAAGTAGCATTGAGGAGGTGGGGAGGCTGCAGAAGGGTTTGGACAGGTTAGGAGAGTGGGCAAGAAAGTGGCAGATGGAGTACAATGTGGGTAAGTGTGAGGTCATGCACTTTAGTTGGAAGAATCTTCTAAATGGGTAGAAAATTCAGAAGTCTGAGGTACACAGTGACTCAGAAGTTCTAGCCCAGAATTCTCTCAAAGTAAAGTTGCAGATTGAGTCAGTAGTCACGAAGGCAAATGCAATGAATGCGTTGATTTTGAGAGGACTTGAATATAAAAGCAGGGATGTACTTCTGAGGCTGTATAAGGCTTTGGTCAGATCACACTTACACAGTTTTGGGCCCCATATCTGAGGAAGGATTTACTGGCCCTGGAGCATGTTCAGACGAGGTTCACAAGAATGGTCCCAGGAATGAAAACTTAATGTACGAGGAACGATTGACAACTCTGGCTCGATATTCAATGGAGTTTAGAAGGATGCGGGGGAACCTAATTGAAAGCTACAGAACACTGAAAGGCTTGGATAGAGTCGATGTTGGGAAGATGTTTCCCTTGATAGGAGAGACTAGGAACGGAGGCCACTGCCTTAGAGTGAAGGGAATACTTTTTCGCACAGAGATATGGAGAAACGCAAGGAGTATCAGAAATAAGGTGGGTGAACTTAAGGCGTGGATCGGTACCTGGGACTACGATGTTGTGGCCATCACGGAAACATGGATAGATGAGGGACAGGAATGGCTGTTGGAGGTTCCTGGTTACAGATTAGATTAGATTAGATTACTTACAGTGTGGAAACAGGCCCTTCAGCCCAACAAGTCCACACCGCCCCGCCGAAGCGCAACCCACCCATGCCCCTACATCTACGGGTAATTTAGCATGGCCAATTCACCCAACCTGCACATCTTTGGACTGTGGGAGGAAACCGGAGCACCCGGAGGAAACCCACGCAGACACGAGGAGAACGTGCAAACTCCACACAGTCAGTCGCCTGAGGCGGGAATTGAACCCGGGTCTCTGGCGTTGTGAGGCAGCAGTGCTAACCACTGTGCCACCGTGCCGTCCCTAATCAGTAAGATTAGGGAGGGGGGGTGGCATTGCTAATTAGAAATGGTATAACGGCTGCAGAATGGAAGTTTGAGGGGGATCTGCCTCTGGAGGTAGTATGGGCCGAAGTCAGAAATAGGAAAGGTGCAGTCACCTTGTTGGGTGTTTACTATAGGCCCCCCAATAGCAGCAGAGATGTGGAGAAACAGATTGGGAAACAGATTTTGGAAAGGTGCAGAAGCCACAGGGTCGTAGTCATGGGCGACTTCAACTTCCCAAATATTGATTGGAAGCTCTTTAGATCAAGTAGATTGGATGGGGCAGTGTTTGTGCAGTGTGTCCAAGAAGCTTTTCTAACTCAGTATGTAGATGGTCCAACCAGAGGGGAGGCCATATTGGATTTGGTACTCGATAATGAACCGGGACAAGTGGTGGGCTTGTTAGTGGGTGAACATTTTGGTGATGGTGACCACAATTCTGTGACTTTCACCTTGGTTATGGAGAGAGATAGGTGCACACAACAAGGTAGATTTTACAATTGGGGGAAGGGAAATTACGATGCTGTAAGACAGGATTTGAGGAGCATACGTTGGGAGCATAGGCTGTCAGGGAAGGATGTGGTGGAAATGTGGAACTTTTTCAAGGAGCAGATACGACGTGTCCTTGATAGGTATGTACCTGTCAGGCAGGAAAGAGATGGTCGTGTGAGGGAGCCTTGGTTGACGAGGGAGGTTGAATGTCTAGTAAAGAGGAAGAAGGAGGCTTACATAAGGTTGAGGAAACAGGGTTCAGACAGAGCAGTGGAGGGATACAGGATAGCCAGGAGGGAGCTGAAGAAAGGAATTAGGAGAGCTAAGAGAGGGCATGAAAAATCCTTGGCGGATAGGATCAAGGATAACCCCAAGGCCTTTTATGTGTATGTGAGAAACATGCGAATGACGAGAACGAGGGTAGGTCCGATCAAGGACAGTAGTATGAGACTGTATTGAGTCGGAAGAGATAGGAGAGGTCTTGAATGAGTACTTTTCTTTCATATTTACAAATGAGAGGGACCGTATTGTTGAAGAGGAGAGTATGAAACGGACTGATAAGCTAGAGGAGATACTTGTCAACGGGGTGGTACCAGGGGACTGGAGAGTGGCGAATGTTGTGCCCCTGTTCAACAAAGGGAATAGGGATAACCCCGGGAATTACAGGCCAGTTAGTCCTACATCGGTGGTAGGCAAAGTAATGGAAAGGGTACTGAGGGATAGGATTTACGAGTATCTGGAAAGACACTGCTTGATTAGGGACAGCCAGCACGGATTTGTGAAGGGTAGGTCTTGCCTTACAAGTCTTATTGAATTCTTCGAGGAGGTGACCAAGCATGTGGATGAGGGTAGAGCAGTGGATGTAGTGTACATGGATTTTAGTAAGGCATTTGATAAGGTTCCCCATGGTAGGCTTATGCGGAAAGTCAGGAGGCATGGGATAGTGGGAAGTTTGGCCAATTGGATAGAGAACTGGCTAACCGGTCGAAGTCAGAGAGTGGTGGTAGATGGTAAATATTCAGCCTGGAGCCCAGTTACAAGTGGAGTTCCGCTGGGATCAGTTCTGGGTCCTCTGCTGTTTGTAATTTTTATTAATGACTTAGATGAGGGAGTCGAAGGGTGGGTCAGTAAATTTGCAGATGATACGAAGATAGGTGGAGTTGTGGACAGTGAGGAGGGCTGTTGTCGGCTGCAGAGGGACTTAGATATGATGCAGAGCTGGGCTGAGGAGTGGCAGATGGAGTTCAACCCTGTCAAAGGCTCTGCAATCTCTTCCCTAGCTTCCCAGAGAATCCTCGGATAAATCCCATCCAGCCCAGGGGACTTATCTATTTTCACACTTTCCAGAATTGCTAACAGCTCCTCCTGTGAACCCTTAACCTGCATCTCAGTATTCTCCTCGACTACATTGTCTTTTTCCAGTGTGAATGCTGATGAAATCTTAAATGAATTGGATGCTGGGTGGGATGTTTCTGTTTTGTGAGAGACACTAATAGACAGCTTTAATCTCCCTCTCAGAAGGAGATGGTGAAAATGTCCTCCCTTGGAGGCTTGGGCTTGGGGGGGGGGGAGGAGGTGGGGGTGGGAGGTGGGGGTGGGGGTGTGTGGGTGTGGGGAGGGGGATTGGGGAGGTGGGGGGGGGTGAGGAGGGGAGGTGGGGGGTGGGGGGGTGGGGAGATGGGGGGGTTGGGGAGGGGGGGTGGGGAGGGGGGGTTGGGGAGGGGGGGTGGGGAGGGGGAGGGGGGGTTGGGGAGGGGGGGTGGGGAGGGGGAGGGGGGGTTGGGGAGGGGGGGTGGGGTGGGGGAGGGGGGGTTGGGGAGGGGGGGTGGGGAGGGGGAGGTGGGGTGGGGGAGGGGGGGTTGGGGAGGGGGGGTGGGGTGGGGGAGGGGGGGTGGGGAGGGGGGGTTGGGGAGGGGGGGTGGGGTGGGGGAGGGGGGGTTGGGGAGGGGGGGTGGGGAGGGGGAGGGGGGTTGGGGAGGGGGGGTGGGGAGGGGGAGGTGGGGGTTTGGGGAGGGGGGGTTGGGGAGGGGGGTTGGGGAGGGGGAGGTGGGGGTTTGGGGAGGGGGGTGGGGAGGGGGAGGTGGGGGTTTGGGGAGGGGGGGTGGGGAGGTGGGGTGGGGAGGTGGGGTGGGGGTGAGGAGGGGAGGTGGGGGGTGGGGGGGTGGGGAGATGGGGGGGTTGGGGAGGGGGGGTGGGGAGGGGGGGTTGGGGAGGGGGGGTGGGGAGGGGGAGGGGGGGTTGGGGAGGGGGAGGTGGGGGTTTGGGGAGGGGGGGTTGGGGAGGGGGGTTGGGGAGGGGGGGTTGGGGAGGGGGAGGTGGGGGTTTGGGGAGGGGGGTGGGGAGGGGGAGGTGGGGGTTTGGGGAGGGGGGGTGGGGAGGTGGGGTGGGGAGGTGGGGTGGGGGTGGGGAGGTGGGGTTGGGGAGGGGGGTGGGGGTGAGGAGAAGGGGTGGGGGTGAGGAGGGGGGTGAGGAGGGAGGGTGGGGAGGGGGTGGGTGGGTGGGGAGATGGGGTGGATGTGAGGGGGGTGGAGGTGAGGGGGGTTGGGGAGGGGGGTTGGGGAGTGGGGTGGAGAGGGGAGGTGGGGGGTGGGGGAGGTGGGGTGTTGGGGAGGTGGGGTGTTGGGGAGGGGGGTTGGGGGGGTGGAGGGGGTGGGGGTGGGGAGGGGGTGGGGAGGTGGGGGGGATGTGGAGGGGGTGGGGGTGGGGGTGGTGAGGGGGATGTGGAGGGGGTGGGGGTGGGGGTGGTGAGGGGGATGGGGAGGGGGTGGGGAGGGGGTGGGAAGGTGGGGGGGATGTGTGGGGGGGTTGGGGGGTGGGGAGGGGGGTTTAAGGAGGGGATGGGGGTGGGGAGAGGGGTGGGGAGGGGGGTTTGAGGAGGGGGTGGGGGTGGGGAGAGGGGTGGGGGGGGGTGGGGAGGGGGATGTGGAGGGGGTGGGGGTGGGGGGGGGGGGGGGTGATGTTGCCTTTATTGCAGACTGAGTTCCCTGGTGACTTTGATGGACAGGGCACTCGAGCGTTAATGGGAGCCAACAGGAAAGTGGAGCTGAGCCCGGGATCTTCGTGAATGGGGGAGCAGGGTGAAGTGGCCTACACCTCCCCTGTATTCAGCGGGAGAAATAGTGCAGTGTCAAAGGGATCTGGGACAAAGGAGGACTGTGCAGGGGGTGTGGTGAGTGGGTGGAGAGTGACAGAGCTAGCACAGACATGACGGGTGTGAGTGCCTTTGGTATTGTAGTGATTTGATGAAGGGGTGTGAAGATTCAATCACAGTTTGAAACCAGTTGGATCTGTTCCTGATGTTAGGTGATGAATTATATGTTCCCTCAGTGTGTATTTAAGGCTGTCTTGTGGGTTTGCAGGTAGTTTAGGTGCTGTGTTTGATTGCTTATTGCTTCCAAACCAAGTTTCAGCTATTGACAGAAGTAAAAAAAAATTGTGAAAATCCCAAAGTGTGGGACATTGCCAAAGTAAAGCCCATACTGTGGGATATTCTCTCAGTTATTTAATTAGGGGATTGCAGCATTGCTCACTCTGAACATTTATTACCCATCCCTAATTGCCCTTTGGGTAATAAATACTGGTCTAACCAGTAACGCCCTCATCCCGTGAATGAATAAAACATACAGGGAGTGCTGACCACAGCTGCCTGACTGTACAGGAGGGGGTGGGGGAGAACAAAGCAGGACTGATCGTGATAGGACTTCACTAAGGTAAAAACAATGACTGCAGATGCTGAAAACCAAATACTGGATTAGTGGTGCTGGAAGAGCACAGCAGTTTTTTCCTCTCCAGACGTCCCCAACAGTACCCTTCCACTGACACTCTCATTCGTTTGGCTGAACTGGTCCTCACCCTTAACAATTTCTCCTTTGAATCCTCCCACTTCCTCCAGACCAAAGGCGTAGCCATGGGCACACGTATGGGCCCCAGCTATGCCTGTCTCTTTGTTGGCTACGTAGCAGTAACTGTCTCCTTGACTTGTCCGGACTTGTCCTACCTGCCTATCTCCTTTTCCACCTATCCACTCCACCCTCTCCTCCTTGACCTATCACCTTCATCCCCTCCCCCACTCACCCATTGTGCTCTATTCTACTTTCTCCCCACCCCCACCCTCCTCTAGCTTATCTCTCCACGCTTCAGGCTCACTGCCTTTATTCCTGATGAAGGGCTTTTGCCCGAAACGTTGATTTCGCTGCTGGTTGGATGCTGCCTGAACTGCTGTGCTCTTCCAGCACCACTAATCCAGTATAGGATTTCACTAGTTAAGGAATGATTCCACTTCAGGAACAGGATATCCTGCTGCAATTGTCATGGGCATTGGTGAGGCAGCGCCAGGAATGTTGTTGGTCTCCTTCTTTGTGGTACAATGTTCTTGCTGTGGACAAAGTGCAGTGAATGTTTACCAGATCGATTCCCGGGTTGGCAGGTCTACTGAAGAGAGACTGAGTTAGTTTGGATTATTTCCACTGTAGTTTAAAATGATAGAACATAGAACATAGACAAGTACAGCACAGAACAGGCCCACGATGTTGTGCCGAGATTTAATCCTAATGTAAAATATAATAATTTAACCTACACACCCCTCAACTCACTGCTCTCCATGTGCATGTCCAGCTGTTGTTTAAGTGTCCCCAATGTCTCTGCTTCCATTCCACGCATTCACAACTCTCTGCGTAAAGAACCTTCCTCTGATGTCTCCTTTATACCTCCCTCCTAATATCTTCAAACTATGACTCCTTGTGCCAGTCAATCCTGCCCTGGGGAAAGGTCTCTGGTTATTGACTCTATCTAATCCACGCATTATTTTGTATATACCTCGATCAGGTCTCCTCTCTTCCTCCTTCTCTCCAGAGAGAAAAGTCCGAGCTTAGTCAACCTTTCTTCATAAGGCGAGCCCTCCAGTCCAGACAGCATGCTGGTAAACCTTCTTTGCACCCTCTCCAAAGCCTCTGTATCTTTCCTATAGTAGGGTGACCAGAACTGGACACAATATTCCAAGTGTGGTCTCACCAGGGACTTGTAGAGCTGCAGCAAAACCTCGCAGCTCTTAAACTCGTTCACCCTGTTAATGAAAGCCAAAACACCATATGCTTTCTTAACAACCCTATCCACTTCGGTGGCAATTTTGAGGGATCTATGTACTTGCACACCCAGATCCTTCTGTCCCTCCACTCTGCCAAGAATCCTGTCTTTAATCCCAGATTCAGCATTCAAGTTTGACCTTCCAAAATGCATCACTTTGCATTTATCCAGGTTGAACTCCATCTGCCATTTCTCAGCCCAGCTCTGCATCCTGCCTATGTCGCGCTGCAGCCTGCAGTAGCCCTCTATACTATCGATGGCACCTCCAACCTTTGTGTCATATGCAAATTTACTAACCCACCCCTCAACCTCCTCATCCAAGTCATTTATAAAAACTACAAAGAGCAGAGGCCCAAGAACAGAGCCCTGCGGGACCCCACTCAACACTGACCTCCAGGCAGAATACTTTCCATCTACAACCACTCTCTGCCTTCTGTCAGCCAGCCAATTCTGAATCCAGATAGCCAAATCTCCCTGTATCCCATACTTCCTGACTTTATGAATGAGCCTACCATGGAGAACATTATCAAATGCCTTGCTGAAGTCCGTATACACCACATCCACTGCTCTACCGTCGTCGACCTGTCTTGACACCTCCTCAAAGAACTCAATAAGATTTGTGAGGCAAGACCTGCCCCTCACAAAGCCATGCTGACTGCCTTTAATTACACTATGGTTTGCCAAATAGTCAAAAATCCTATCCCTCAGAATTCTTTCCAACTCTTTGTTGACCACAGAAGTAAGACTGACTGGTCTGTAATTGCCAGGGATTCCCCTATTCCCCTTCTTGAAAAGAGGAACAACATTCACCTCCTTCCAATTCTCCAGTATGACTCCTGTGGAGAGTGAGGAGGCAAATATCCTCACCAGTGGCTCAGCAACCTCCTGTCTCGTTTCCCAGAGCAGCCGAGGATAAATCTGGTCTGGCCCTGGGGACTTATCAATCTTAATGCTTTCCAAAATTTCTAGCACATCAACTTCATCAATCTTGATCTGGTCAAGACTGTATCCCAGCTCCTCAAAGATTTCATTCACAACAAGGTCCCTTTCCTTGGTGAAAACTGAAGCAAAATACTCATTTAGGGCTTCCCCTATCTGCTCAGATTCCATGCACAAGTTCCCTCCGCTATCCCTGATCGGTCCTACATTCTCCCTGATCATTCTCTTATTCCTCACGTATGAGTAAAATGCCTTTGGGTTCTCCCTAATCCTTCTTGCCAAGCCTTTTTCGTGTCCCCTCCTGGCTCTCCTCAGTTCATTTCTGAGCAACTTTCTAGCTAGCCTGTAATCCTCTAAAGCTGTGCTCGATCCTTGCTTCCTCTGCTTTACTTCAGCTGCCTTCTTCCTTTTGATGAGAAGTTCCTCTGTTCGCATCATCCAAGGCTCCTTAATCTTACCCCTTTTTACCTGTCTCAGAGGAACAAATTCGTGCATCACTCACAACTGCACCTTAAATAGTCTCCACATGTCTGCTGTGCCCTTTCTGTGGAACAATTGCTCCAAGTCTGTACTTCCCAACTCCTATCTGATAGCGTCATAATTTCCTTTTCCCTAATTAAATGTCTTCCCTCGGTAACTGCTCCTTTCACTCTCCAAGGCTTTGGTAAATGTGACACAATTGTGATCACTGTCACCAAAGTGTTCTCCCACTGCGAGATCTGACACCTGTCCTGGCTCGTTGCCGAGCACCAAATCCAAAATGGCCTCTCCCTTTGTTGGTCTGTCTCTGTACTGAGTAAGGAAACCCTCCTGAACACACCTGACAGAACGACTCCAGCCAAACCATCTGCACTAAGGAGGTTCCAGTCGATATTGGGAAAGTTGAAATCACCCATAACAACAACCCTGCTACATCTGCATTTTTTCAAACTCTGCCCAGCTATGAGTTCTTCAATCTCTCTACTGCTATTAGGGAGTCTATAGAAAACCCCCAATGAGGTGACTGTTCCCTTGCTGTTCCTAACTTCCACCCATACTGACTCAGTAGGCAAACCTTCCTCAACAACCTTCATTTCTGTAGCTGTGATGCACTCTCTGGTTAACAATGCTACACCCCCTTCTCTTTTTCCACCCTCCCTAATCTTTTTAAATATTCTAAACCCTGGAACATCCAGCAACCATTCCTGTCCCTGTGAAACCCATGTCTCCGTTATGGCCCCAACATCGTAGCCCCAAGTTCAGCACTCTTGTTTCTGACACTCCTTGCGTTGAAAATGTTATGATGAAAGGAAATCTCATTGAAAGCTCTAAAATTCTAACAGGATGAGCCTGTCTTGATGCAGGAAGGACGCACTGATGGCAAGGGAGTCCATAGTTTAAGGATAAGGAGTAAATCTTTTAGGGCTGAGGTCAGAATGAATGTCTTCACCCAGAGAGTGGGAAGTCAGCTTGGGGAATTCATTGCCACAGGAAGTGGTTGTGACCAAACCATTATGTGTTTTTAAAAAGGAAGTAGATCTAGCTGTTGTGATTCAAGGGTTAAAGTTTGTCACAATTTCCTCTCCTGCCTCCCTCAGCATTTTGGGAGGATATTCAATGATCATATTGAATGGTGAAACAGGATGAAATGGCCATCTCCAGCTCCTGTGAGTTGCCCGAGAGTGGAATCGAACCCAGGTCCCTGGCTGTGTGAGACAGTGGGGGAAGGGAGGCATTACTGTACCTTGTTTCCATTCACTACTCCCTAGGGTCAGAGTCAAGGACATTATGGAGCGGTTGCAGCAGTTTCTGAAAGGGGAGTGTGAGCTGCTGGAGGTGATTTTATGCACTGGTACAAATGACATAAATATAAAAGGGATGTGATCCTGCAGAGTAAATATAAGGAGGTAAGCAGAAGGTTAAAAATCAGGACACAAAGGAATAATCTCTAGATTACTCCCAGTGCCACGTGCTAGTGAAAGTCAGAGTGAGAGGATAGAGCAGACAAATGTGTGGCTGAGGAGCTGGTGCAGAGGACGGGGATTCAGATTTTTGCATCATTGGGATTTTTTTCTGGGGCAGAGATGATCTGTCCAAGAAGGGTGGGCTGCACCTGAACTGGAGGGGGATCCAGTACCCTGGCTGGGAAATTGGATGAGGTTACCCGGGGGAGTTTAAAACTGGAATGGCAGGGGGCTGGGAGTCAGACAGTGAAAGGCAGAGGCTAGTACAGAAGTTAGAGAGAACAAGTTAAATAGACAAGATAACAGCACGGCAAGGAATTGGGGAGACTGACAAATTAAACTATTTATTTCAATGCAGGAGACCTGACATGAAAGACAGATGAACTCAGGGCATGGTTGGGTACATGGGATTGGGATATTATAGCAATTACAGAAACATGGCTCAGGGAGGGACAATGGCAGGACAATGTTCCAGGGCACAGATGCTATAGGAAGGATAGAAAGGGAGGTGAGAGAGGAGGGGGAGATGTGCTTTTGATAAGGGAGAACATTATGGTTGTACTGAGAGACAATATTCCTGGGGCATCATCCAGTGAAGCTGTATGGAAAATAGAAAGGGGAAGATCACATTGAGAGCATTGTACAATAGATTCTCCCCCCCCCCCCCCCCCCCCCCCCCCCCCCAATACTCAGCGGGAGAATGAGGAGCAAATACCTAGGGATATCGCGGATAGCTGCAAGAATAACAGGGTTACAATAGGAATGGATTTTAACTTTCCAAACATCGACTGGGACTGTCACAGTGTGAAGGCCTTGGATAGGGAGGAATTTGTTAAGTGTGTTCAGGAAGAATCTCTCAGGAATTATGGAGATGGCCTGACTAGGGAAGGGGCAAAACTTGACCTCCTCTTTGGAAATAAAGCAGGGTAAGTGAAGGAAGAGTTTGTGGGGGAGCACTTGAGACCAATGATCATAATTCTATTGCTTTTAAAATAGTTATGGAAAAGGATAGATTTGGTCCACAAGTTAAATTTCTAAATTGGGGCAAGGCCAATTTTGATGGTCTTAGACAAGAACATTCAAAAGTGGATTGGGGAAGGCTGTTTGCAGGCAAAGGGGTGTCTGGTAAGTGGGAGGCTTTCAAAAGTGAGTTAATGAAGGTTCAGGGCCAGCGTCAGAATGGTAACGCTGGTAGGAGTAGGGAAATCTGGATGACGGGAGTTGTTGAGGCTCTGACCAAGAAAAAGGCACATGTCAGGTATAGTCAGCAGCAGAGATACAAGGGAATCCCTTGCGGAGTATCAGGGTGTAGGAGAGCACTTAAAAGGGAAATCAGGAGGGCAAAAGGGGGACATGAGAGAGCTTTGGCAGATAAGGTAAAGGAGAATCCAAAAAGATTCTTCACGTATATTAAGGGCAAAAGAGTAACTGGGGAGAGAATAGGGCCCCTTAAAAATTAATAAGGTCATCTATGTATGGAACTACAGGAGATGAGTGAGATCCTAAATGAATATTTCTCATCAATAATTAGTGTGGAGAAAGACATGGAAGCTGGGGAACTCAGGGAAATAAATAGTGATATGTGAAAACAATCCACATTACAGAAGAGAAGGTGCTAGAAGTCTTAAACTGCATAAAAGTGGATAAGTCCCTGGAACCTTATCAAGTGTATCCCAAAACATTGTGGGAAGCTGGGGAAATAATGTCAGGGTCCCGAGCAGAGATATTTGTATGGGAGTATGGGAGCCATGAGTCAGTGGTAGACAGGGTGGTGAAGTAAGCAGTTAGCACCCTTGCCTCTGTCATCACAGCATTGAGTACAGTCATAGAATCATAACCTAATCAACCTAGCAACGTGACATCCCAACTTCTATTCTTAATGCACTGACTTTCGAGATGTCTTCTTCGCTATCCTGTCTACCTGCAACTGCACCTTCAAGGTACTGTGAAGCTGCACTCCAAGGTCTTTTTGTTCAGCAACACTCCCCAGGACCTTACCATTAAGTGTATAAGTCCTGCTCTGATTTGCCTTTCCAAAATGCAACACCTCACATTTATCTAAATTAAACTCCATTTGCCACAGGAGTTGAGATGTCAGGTTACAGCCATAAAGGACCATTACTAAAGCCACATTTGGAGAATTGCCCCTGTCAGAAAGATGTCATTAAACTGGAAATGATGCAGAAAAGATGTACAAAGGTGTTACCAGGACTGGAGGGTTTGAGCTATAGGGAGAGGCTGGATAGACTGGAACTATTTTCCCTGGAGCATGGAAGGCTGAGGGATGACTTTACAGAGGTTTATAAAATCATGAGGGGCATGGAGAGGATAAATAAACAAGATTTTGAGAAGGTTGAGGTTCTGGATGTAGGTTTGCTCGCTGAGCTGGGAGGTTCATTTCCAGACGTTTTGTCACCATACTAGGTAACATCTTCAGTGGAGAAAGTGAGGACTGCAGATGCTGGAGATCAGAGTTATCGCATCTCCAACGCCCCTCCCCCAAGTCCCTCCTCCCTACCTTTTATCTTAGCCTGCTGGACACACTTTCCTCATTCCTGAAGAAGGGTTTATGCCCGAAACGTCGATTCTCCTGTTCCTTGGATGCTGCCTGACCTGCTGCGCTTTTCCAGCAACATCTTCAGTAGGCCTCAGGCAAAGCACTGCTGCTGATTTCTGCTTTCTATTTATACGTTTGGGTTTCTTTGGGTGGGTGGTGTCATTTCCTGTCATTTCCTCCACCACAGGCAGATCACAGAGTTAAGGAGCATAGATAGTAAATAATAGATAAACAGTGGCAAAAACAAAAACACAGGGACAGGCGAATGTTCAGAGTCGAGATCAGAGTGGTGCTGGAAAAGCACAGCAGGTCAGGCAGCATCCGAGAAGCAGGGAAATCGATGTTTCGGGCAAAAAGCCCTTCATCAGGAATAGAGGCAGAGTGCCTGTCGGGTGGAGAGATAAATGAGAGGAGGGTGGGGGTGGGGAGAAAGTAGCATAGAGTATAATGGGTGAGTGGGGAAGGGATAGAGGTGATAGGTCAGGGAGGAGGATGGACAGGTGGGAAGGAAGATAGGCAGGTAGGACAGGTCGTGAGGATGGTGCTGAGCTGGAAGTTTAGAACTAGGGTGAGGTGGGGGGAGGGGAAATGAGGAAACTGTTGAAGTCCACATTGATGCCCTGGGGTTGAAGTGTTCCGAGGTGGAAGATGAGGCGTTCTTCCTCCAGGAGGCAGGCATTGAGGAAGCAAATGTGGCTGTGGTAGCAGGTCTGATTCAGTACATGGTTGCAAGGGGATTCACAGTAAGGTTAAAATGAACTAGGAAAAAGTGGGGACTGCAAATGCTGGAAACCAGAGTTTAGATCAGCTGGAAAAGCACAGCCCTGAAGCTCTTCAACATTGTACTGAAACAAACATGTGTACTGAAGGAAACCTGATCTGACCTCTGGTACAGTGACTGTTGTGATAGGTTGGTCAGGACTTGTTGGAATAGGTGTTACCTCTCTGCTGAAATTCTGCTCAAAGCGAACATAAAAGGCATTGAGACGATCAGGGATGGATATGTCATTGTCTGCTACCTTGCATTGTCTCTTTTTGGAATTGAATTGATTGTCACGTGTACCGAGGCACAGTGAAAACTTTGTCATGTGAGCAATACAGGCAGATCACAGAGTTAAGTCACATAGATCAGTAAATAATAGGTAAATAGCAACAAAAACAAAAACACAGGGACAGGCGAATGTTCAGAGTTTGAGAGTCCATTCAGTATTCTAACAACAGTCGGGTAGAAACTGTTATGAAACCGGTTGGTGCGTGTGTTCAGGTTTCTGTACCTTCTCCCCGATGGTAGAGGTTGTAAAAAAACATTGCCAGGGTGGGATGGATCTTTGAGAATGCTGGTGGCCTTTCCTGGACAGTGGGCCTGGTAGATGGATTGTCTTGATGGGAGGTTGGCCTTTGTGATTGTCTGGTTGAGTTCCCCATTCTCTGTAACCGTCTCCGATCCTGAATGGTACAGTTACCATACGAGGTGGTGATACACAGGAGGTGGTTGGGATGGGGATGGGCGAGGGTTGGGATGGGGATGGGCGAGGGTTGGGATGGGGATGGGCGAGGGATGGGATGGGGGTGAGCGGGGGATGGGCTGGGGATGGGCTGGGCTTGGGCTGGGATTGGGTGGGGGATGGGCAGGGGTTTGGGCGGGGGATGGGTGCGATTGGGTGGGGGATGGGTGAGGGATGGGTTGGGGTTAGGGCGGGCGATGGGCTGGGGTTTGGGCGGGGGATGGGTGCGGTTGGGAGGGGAATGGGCTGGGGATTGGGCGGGGGTGGGCGGGGGATGGGCTGGGGTTTGTGTGGGGGATGGGCGGGGGTTTGGGTGGGGAATGGGCGGGTGATGGTTTGGGGTTTGTGTGGGGGATGGGCGGGGGATGGGCGGGGTTTGGGTGGGGGATGGGTGGGGTTTGTGTGGGGGATGGGCGGGGGATGGGCTGGGTTTGGGCGGGGGATGGGTGCGGTTGGATGGGGGATGGGCGGGGGATGGGTGGGGGATAGGCTGGGGTTTGGGTGGGGATGGGCGGGTGATGGTTTGGGGTTTGTGTGGGGGATGGGCGGGGTTTGGGTGGGGGATTGGGTGGGTGATGGGCGGGGTTTGGGTGGGTGATGGACAGGGGATGGGCGGGGTTTGGGTGGGGGATGGGCGGGGTTTGGGTGGGTGATGGGCGGGGGATGGGCAGGGTTTGGGTGGGGGATGGGCGGGGTTTGGGTGGGTGATGGGCGGGGTTTGGGTGGGTGATGGGCGGGGGATGGGCGGGGTTTGGGCGGGTGATGGTTTGGGGTTTGGGTGGGGGATGGGCGGGGTTTGGGTGGGGGGTGGGCGGGGTTTGGGTGGGGGATGGGTGGGGTTTGGGTGGGGGATGGGCGGGGGATGGGCGGGGTTTGGGTGGGGGATGGGTGGGGAATGGGCGGGGGATGGGTGGGGGATAGGCTGGGGTTTGGGTGGGGATGGGCGGGGGATGGGCTGGGGTTTGTGTGGGGGATGGGCGGGGGATGGGCGGGGGTTTGGGTGGGGAATGGGCGGGTGATGGTTTGGGGTTTGTGTGGGGGATGGGCGGGGGATGGGCTGGGTTTGGGCGGGGGATGGGTGCGGTTGGATGGGGGATGGGTGGGGGATGGGCGGGGGATGGGTGGGGGATAGGCTGGGGTTTGGGTGGGGATGGGCGGGTGATGGTTTGGGGTTTGTGTGGGGGATGGGCGGGGTTTGGGTGGGGAATGGGCGGGGTTTGGGTGGGGGATGGGTGGGGTTTGGGTGGGTGATGGGCGGGGGATGGGCGGGGTTTGGGTGGGGGATGGGCGGGGTTTGGGTGGGTGATGGGCGGGGGATGGGCGTGGTTTGGGTGGGTGATGGGTGGGGGATGGGCGGGGTTTGGGTGGTGGATGGGCGGGGTTTGGGTGGGGGATGGGCGGGGTTTGGGTGGGTGATGGGCGGGGGATGGGCGGGGTTTGGGCGGGGGATGGGCGGGGTTTGGGCGGGGGATGGGCGGGGTTTGGGCGGGGGATGGGCGGGGTTTGGGCGGTGGATGGGCGGGGTTTGGGTGGGTGATGGGCGGGGTTTGGGTGGGGGGTGGGCGGGGTTTGGGTGGGGGATGGGCGGGGGATGGGCGGGGTTTGGGTGGGGTTTGGGTGGGGGATGGGTGGGGTTTGGGTGGGGGATGGGCGGGGGATGGGCTGGGGTTTGTGTGGGGGATGGTCGGGGGATGGGCGGGGGTTTGGGTGGGGAATGGGCGGGTGATGGTTTGGGGTTTGTGTGGGGGATGGGCGGGGGATGTGTGCGGTTGGATGGGGGATGGGCGGGGGATGCGTGGGGGATAGGCTGGGGTTTGGGTGGGGATGGGCGGGTGATGGTTTGGGGTTTGTGTGGGGGATGGGCGGGGTTTGGGTGGGGAATGGGCGGGGTTTGGGTGGGGGATGGGTGGGGTTTGGGTGGGTGATGGGCGGGGGATGGGCGGGGTTTGGGTGGGTGATGGGCGGGGTTTGGGTGGGTGATGGGCGGGGGATGGGCGGGGGATGGTTTGGGGTTTGTGTGGGGGGTGGGCGGGGTTTGGGAGGGGGATGGGCGGGGGATGGGCGGTGGATGGGCGGGGTTTGGGTGGGGGATGGGCGGGGGATGGGCGGGGGATGGGCGGGGTTTGGGAGGGGGGGTGGGTGGGGTTTGGGCGGGGGGTGGGAGGGGGATGGGTGGGGTTTGGGCGGGGGGTGGGCGGGGGATGGGCGGGGTTTGGGTGGGGGGTGGGCGGGGTTTGGGTGGGGGATGGGTGGGGTTTGGGTGGGGGATGGGCGGGTGATGGTTTGGGGTTTGTGTGGGGGATGGGCGGGGTTTGTGTGGGGATGGGCGGGTGATGGTTTGGGGTTTGTGTGGGGGATGGGCGGGGGATGGGCGGGGTTTGGGTGGGGGATGGGTGGGGTTTGGGTGGGGGATGGGCGGGTGATGGTTTGGGGTTTGTGTGGGGGATGGGCGGGGTTTGGGTGGGGGATGGGTGGGGGGTGGGCGGGTGATGGTTTGGGGTTTGTGTGGGGGATGGGCGGGGTTTGTGTGGGGGATGGGCGGGTGATGGTTTGGGGTTTGTGTGGGGGGTGGGCGGGGAATGGGCGGGGTTTGGGTGGGGGATGGGTGGGGTTTGGGTGGGGGATGGGCGGGTGATGGTTTGGGGTTTGTGTGGGGGATGGGTGGGGGATAGGCTGGGGTTTGTGTGGGTGATGGGCGGGTGATGGTTTGGGGTTTGTGTGGGGTTTGTGTGGGTGATGGGTGGGTGATGGGCGGGTGATGGTTTGGGGTTTGTGTGGGGTTTGTGTGGGGGATGGGCGGGTGATGGTTTGGGGTTTGTGTGGGGGATGGGCGGGGGATGGGCGGGGTTTGGGCGGGTGATGGGTGGGGTTTGGGCGGGGGATGGGCGGGTTTTGGGCGGGGGATGGGCGGGGTTTGGGCGGGGGATGGGCGGGGTTTGGGTGGGGGATGGGCGGGGTTTGGGTGGGTGATGGGTGGGGTTTGGGTGGGTGATGGGCGGGGGATGGGCGGGGTTTGGGTGGGGGGTGGGCGGGGTTTGGGTGGGTGATGGGCGGGGGATGGGCGGGGTTTGGGTGGGTGATGGGCGGGGGATGGGCGGGGTTTGGGCGGGTGATGGGCGGGGTTTGGGCGGGGGATGGGCGGGGTTTGGGCGGGGGGATGGTTTGGGGTTTGTGTGGGGGGTGGGCGGGGTTTGGGTGGGGGATGGGCGGGTGAATGGCGGGGTTTGGGTGGGGGATGGGTGGGGTTTGGGTGGGGGATGGGCGGGTGATGGTTTGGGGTTTGTGTGGTGGATGGGCGGGGTTTGGGTGGGGGATGGGTGGGGGGTGGGCGGGTGATGGTTTGGGGTTTGTGTGGGGGATGGGCGGGGTTTGTGTGGGGGATGGGCGGGTGATGGTTTGGGGTTTGTGTGGGGGATGGGCGGGGGATGGGCGGGGTTTGGGTGGGGGATGGGTGGGGTTTGGGTGGGAGATGGGCGGGTGATGGTTTGGGGTTTGTGTGGGGGATGGGTGGGGGATAGGCTGGGGTTTGTGTGGGTGATGGGCGGGTGATGGTTTGGGGTTTGTGTGGGGTTTGTGTGGGGTTTGTGTGGGTGATGGGCGGGTGATGGTTTGGGGTTTGTGTGGGGTTTGTGTGGGTGATGGGCGGGTGATGGTTTGGGGTTTGTGTGGGGTTTGTGTGGGGGATGGGCGGGTGATGGTTTGGGGTTTGTGTGGGGGATGGGCGGGGTTTGTGTGGGGGATGGGCGGGGGATGGGCGGGGTTTGGGTGGGGTTTGGGTGGGGGATGGGTGGGGGATGGGCGGGGTTTGGGCGGGGGATGGTTTGGGGTTTGTGTGGGGGATGGGCGGGGTTTGGGTGGGGTTTGGGCGGGGGATGAGTGGGGTTTGTGTGGGGAATGGGCGGGGTTTGGGTGGGGGATGGGTGGGGTTTGGGTTGGGAATGGGCGGGTGATGGTTTGGGGTTTGTGTGGGGGATGGGCGGGGGATGGTTTGGGTTTGTGTGGGGGATGGGTGGGGGATGGGCGGGGGAAGGGCGGGGGATGGGCGGGGTTTGGGTGGGGGATGGGCGGGTGGTGGTTTGGGGTTTGTGTGGGGGATGGGCGGGGGATGGGTGGGGGATGGGTGGGGGAAGGGCGGGGGATGGGTGGGGTTTGTGTGGGGGGTGGGCGGGGGATGGTTTGGGGTTTGTGTGGGGGATGGATGGGGGATGGGTGGGGTTTGTGTGGGGGATGGGCGGGGGATGGCTTGGGGTTTGTGTGGGGGATGGGCGGGGGATGGGCGGGGGATGGGTGGGGGATGGGCGGGGGAAGGGCGGGGGATGGGTGGGGTTTGTGTGGGGGATGGGCGGGGGATGGTTTGGGGTTTGTGTGGGGGATGGGCGGGGTTTGGGTGGGGTTTGGGCGGGGGGTGAGCGGGGTTTGTGTGGGGGATGGGTGGGGTTTGGGTGGGGGATGGGTGGGGTTTGGGTGGGGAATGGGCGGGGGATGGTTTGGGGTTTGTGTGGGGGATGGGCGGGGGATGGGTGGGGTTTGTGTGGGGGATGGGCGGGTGATGGTTTGGGGTTTGTGTGGGGGATGGGTGGGGGATGGGTGGGGTTTGTGTGGGGGATGGGCGGGGGATGGTTTGGGGTTTGTGTGGGGGATGGGCGGGGGATGGGTGGGGTTTGTGTGGGGGATGGGCGGGTGATGGTTTGGGGTTTGTGTGGGGGATGGGCGGGGGATGGTTTGGGGTTTGTGTGGGGGATGGGTGGGGGATGGGCGGGGTTTGGGTGGGGAATGGGCGGGTGATGGTTTGGGGTTTGTGTGGGGGATGGGCGGGGGATGGTTTGGGGTTTGTGTGGGGGATGGGCGGGGGATGGACGGGGTTTGGGTGGGGGATGGGCGGGGTTTGGGTGGGGAATGGGCGGGTGATGGTTTGGGGTTTGGGTGGGGGATGGGCGGGGGATGGTTTGGGGTTTGTGTGGGGGATGGGTGGGGGATGGACGGGGTTTGGGTGGGGGATGGGCGGGGTTTGGGTGGGGAATGGGCGGGGTTTGGGTGGGGGATGGGCGGGGGATGGTTTGGGGTTTGTGTGGGGGATGGGTGGGGGATGGACGGGGTTTGGGTGGGGGATGGGCGGGGTTTGGGTGGGGAATGGGCGGGTGATGGTTTGGGGTTTGTGTGGGGTATGGGCGGGGGATGGACGGGGTTTGGGTGGGGGATGGGCGGGGGATGGTTTGGGGTTTGTGTGGGGGATGGGCGGGGGATGGACGGGGTTTGGGTGGGGGATGGGCGGGTGATGGTTTGGGGTTTGTGTGGGGGATGGTTTGGGGTTTGTGTGGGGGATGGGTGGGGGATGGGCGGGGTTTGGGTGGGGAATGGGCGGGGGATGGACGGGGTTTGGGTGGGGGATGGGCGGGGTTTGGGTGGGGAATGGGCGGGTGATGGTTTGGGGTTTGGGTGGGGGATGGGCGGGGGATGGTTTGGGGTTTGTGTGGGGGATGGGCGGGTGATGGTTTGGGGTTTGTGTGGGGGATGGGTGGGGGATGGGCGGGTGATGGTTTGGGGTTTGTGTGGGGGATGGTTTGGGGTTTGTGTGGGGGATGGGTGGGGGATGGGCGGGGTTTGGGTGGGGTTTGTGTGGGGGATGGGCGGGGGATGGGCGGGGTTTGGGTGGGGGATGGGCGGGGTTTGGGTGGGGAATGGGCGGGGTTTGGGTGGGGGATGGGCGGGTGATGGATTGGGGTTTGTGTGGGGGATGGTTTGGGGTTTGTGTGGGGGATGGGTGGGGGATGGGCGGGGTTTGGGTGGGGGATGGGCGGGGTTTGGGTGGGGTTTGTGTGGGGGATGGGCGGGGGATGGGCGGGGTTTGTGTGGGGGATGGGCGGGGGATGGGCGGGGTTTGGGTGGGGGATGGGCGGGGTTTGGTTGGGGGATGGGCGGGGGATGGTTTGGGGTTTGGGTGGGGTTTGTGTGGGGGATGGGCGGGGGATGGGCGGGGTTTGGGTGGGGTTTGGGTGGGGTTTGTGTGGGGGATGGGCGGGGTTTGTGTGGGGGATGGGCGGGGTTTGGGTGGGGTTTGTGTGGGGGATGGGCGGGGGATGGTTTGGGGTTTGGGCGGGGGATGAGCGGGGTTTGTGTGGGACATGGGCGGGGGATGGGCGGGGTTTGGGTGGGGTTTGTGTGGGGGATGGGTGGGGTTTGGGTGGGGGATGGGCGGGTGATGGTTTGGGGTTTGTGTCGGGGGTGGTTTGGGGTTTGTGTGGGGGATGGGTGGGGGATGGGCGGGGTTTGGGTGGGGGATGGGCGGGGTTTGGGTGGGGTTTGTGTGGGGGATGGGCGGGGGATGGGCGGGGTTTGGGTGGGGGATGGGCGGGGTTTGGGTGGGGGATGGGCGGGTGATGGTTTGGGGTTTGTGTGGGGGATGGGCGGGGGATGGTTTGGGGTTTGTGTGGGGGATGGGCGGGGGATGGGCGGGGTTTGTGTGGGGGATGGACGGGGTTTGGGTGGGGTTTGTGTGGGGGATGGGCGGGGGATGGTTTGGGGTTTGGGCGGGGGATGAGCGGGGTTTTTGTGGGGGCTGGGTGGGGGATGGGCGGGGTTTGGGTGGGGTTTGTGTGGGGGATGGGCGGGGGATGGGTGGGGGATGGGCGGGGTTTGGGTGGGGTTTGTGTGGGGGATGGGCGGGGTTTGGGTGGGTTTGTGTGGGGGATGGGTGGGGGATGGGCGGGGTTTGGGTGGGGTTTGTGTGGGGGGTGGGCGGGGGATGGGCGGGGTTTGGGTGGGGTTTGTGCGGGGGATGGGTGGGGGGGTGGGCGGGGTTTGGGTGGGGTTTGTGTGGGGGATGGGCGGGGGATGGGCGGGGGATGGGCGGGGTTTGGGTGGGGGATGGGCGGGGTTTGGGTGGGGTTTGTGTGGGGGATGGGTGGGGGATGGGCGGGGTTTGGGTGGGGTTTGTGTGGGGGATGGGTGGGGGATGGGCGGGGTTTGTGTGGGGGATGGGCGGGGGATGGGCGGGGTTTGGGTGGGGGATGGGCGGGGGATGGGTGGGGGATGGGCGGGGTTTGGGTGGGGTTTGTGTGGGGGATGGGCGGGGGATGGGCGGGGTTTGGGTGGGGGATGGGCGGGGTTTGGGTGGGGTTTGTGTGGGGGATGGGTGGGGGATGGGCGGTGTTTGGGTGGGGTTTGTGTGGGGGATGGGTGGGGGATGGGCGGGGTTTGGGTGGGGTTTGTGTGGGGGATGGGCGGGGTTTGGGTGGGGTTTGTGTGGGGGATGGGCGGGGGATGGGCGGGGTTTGGGTGGGGTTTGTGCGGGGGATGGGTGGGGGGTGGGCGGGGTTTGGGTGGGGTTTGTGTGGGGGATGGGCGGGGGATGGGCGGGGGATGGGCGGGGTTTGGGTGGGGGATGGGCGGGGTTTGGGTGGGGTTTGTGTGGGGGATGGGTGGGGGATGGGCGGGGTTTGGGTGGGGTTTGTGTGGGGGATGGGTGGGGGATGGGCGGGGTTTGTGTGGGGGATGGGCGGGGGATGGGCGGGGTTTGGGTGGGGGATGGGCGGGGGATGGGTGGGGGATGGGCGGGGTTTGGGTGGGGTTTGTGTGGGGGATGGGCGGGGGATGGGCGGGGTTTGGGTGGGGGATGGGGTGGGGTTTGTGTGGGGGATGGGCGGGGGATGGGCGGGGGATGGGCAGGGTTTGTGTGGGGGATGGGCGGGGGATGGGCGGGGTTTGTGTGGGGGATGGGCGGGGGATGGTTTGGGGTTTGGGCGGGGTTTGGGTGGGGGATGGGCGGGGGATGGTTTGGGGTTTGTGTGGGGGATGGGCGGGGTTTGGGTGGGGTTTGTGTGGGGGATGGGTGGGGGATGGGCGGGGTTTGGGTGGGGTTTGTGTGGGTGATGGGCGGGGTTTGTGTGGGGGATTGGCGGGGGATGGGCGGGGTTTGTGTGGGGGATGGGCGGGGTTTGTGTGGGGGATGGGCGGGGGCTGGTTTGGGGTTTGTGTGGGGGATGGGCGGGGGATGGGCGGGGTTTGGGTGGGGTTTGTGTGGGGGATGGGCGGGGTTTGTGTGGGGGATGGGCGGGGGATGGTTTGGGGTTTGGGCGGGGGATGGGTGGGGGATGGGCGGGGTTTGGGTGGGGTTTGTGTGGGGGATGGGTGGGGTTTGTGTGGGGGATGGGCGGGGGATGGATGGGGGATGGGTGGGGGATGGGCGGGGTTTGGGTGGGGTTTGTGTGGGGGATGGGTGGGGGATGGGCGGGGTTTGTGTGGGGTTTGTGTGGGGGATGGGCGGGGTTTGTGTGGGGGATGGGCGGGGGATGGTTTGGGGTTTGGGTGGGGTTTGTGTGGGGGATGGGCGGGGTTTGGGTGGGGTTTGTGTGGGGGATGGGTGGGGGATGGGCGGGGTTTGGGTGGGGTTTGTGTGGGGGATGGGTGGGGGATGGGCGGGGTTTGGGTGGGGTTTGTGTGGGGGATGGGCGGGGGATGGGTGGGGTTTGGGTGGGGGATGGGCGGGGGATGGGCGGGGTTTGGGTGGGGTTTGGGTGGGGGATGGGCGGGGGATGGGCGGGGTTTGGGTGGGGTTTGTGTGGGGGATGGGCGGGGGATGGGTGGGGTTTGGGTGGGGGATGGGCGGGGGATGGGCGGGGTTTGGGTGGGGTTTGGGTGGGGTTTGTGTGGGGGATGGGCGGGGGATGGGCGGGGTTTGGGCGGGGTTTGGGTGGGGGTTTGTGTGGGGGATGGGCGGGGTTTGTGTGGGGGATGGGCGGGGTTTGGGTGGGGTTTGTGTGGGGGATGGATGGGGGATGGGCGGGGTTTGGGTGGGGTTTGTGTGGGGGATGGATGGGGGATGGGCGGGGGATGGGCGGGGTTTGTGTGGGGTTTGTGTGGGGGATGGGCGGGGTTTGTGTGGGGGATGGGTGGGGTTTGTGTGGGGGATGGGCGGGGTTTGTGTGGGGGATGGGCGGGGTTTGTGTGGGGGATGGGTGGGGTTTGTGTGGGGGATGGGCGGGGTTTTTGTGGGGGGATGGGCAGGGTTTGTGTGGGGGATGGGCGGGGTTTGGGTGGGGTTTGTGTGGGGGATGGGCGGGGTTTGGGTGGGGTTTGTGTGGGGGATGGGCGGGGTTTGTGTGGGGGATGGGCGGGGTTTGGGTGGGGTTTGTGTGGGGGATGGATGGGGGATGGGCGGGGTTTGGGTGGGGTTTGTGTGGGGGATGGGCGGGGTTTGGGTGGGGTTTGTGTGGGGGATGGGCGGGGTTTGTGTGGGGGATGGGCGGGGTTTGGGTGGGGTTTGTGTGGGGGATGGATGGGGGATGGGGGATGGGCGGGGTTTGTGTGGGGGATGGGCGGGGTTTGTGTGGGGGATGGATGGGGGATGGGCGGGGTTTGTGTGGGGGATGGGCGGGGTTTGTGTGGGGGATGGGCGGGGTTTGGGTGGGGTTTGTGTGGGGGATGGATGGGGGATGGGCGGGGTTTGGGTGGGGTTTGTGTGGGGGATGGGCGGGGTTTGTGTGGGGGATGGGCGGGGTTTGGGTGGGGTTTGTGTGGGGGATGGGCGGGGTTTGTGTGGGGGATGGGCGGGGTTTGGGTGGGTTTGTGTGGGGGATGGGCGGGGTTTGTGTGGGGGATGGGCGGGGTTTGGGTGGGGTTTGTGTGGGGGATGGGCGGGGTTTGTGTGGGGGATGGGCGGGGTTTGGGTGGGGTTTGTGTGGGGGATGGGCGGGGTTTGTGTGGGGGATGGGCGGGGTTTGTGTGGGGGATGGGCGGGGTTTGGGTGGGGTTTGTGTGGGGTTTGGGTGGGGTTTGTGTGGGGGATGGATGGGGGATGGGCGGGGTTTGTGTGGGGGATGGGCGGGGTTTGTGTGGGGGATGGGCGGGGTTTGTGTGGGGGATGGGCGGGGGATGGGTGGGGTTTGGGTGGGGTTTGTGTGGGGTTTGTGTGGGGGATGGGCGGGGGTTTGTGTGGGGGGATGGGCGGGGGATGGGCGGGGTTTGGTGGGGTTTGTGTGGGGGGATGGGCGGGGTTTGGGTGGGGGATGGGCGGGGTTTGGGTGGGGGATGGGCAGGGTTTGTGTGGGGGATGGGCGGGGTTTGGGTGGGGTTTGTGTGGGGGATGGGCGGGGTTTGGGTGGGGTTTGTGTGGGGGATGGGCGGGGTTTGTGTGGGGGATGGGCGGGGTTTGGGTGGGGTTTGTGTGGGGGATGGATGGGGGATGGGCGGGGTTTGGGTGGGGTTTGTGTGGGGGATGGGCGGGGTTTGGGTGGGGTTTGTGTGGGGGATGGGCGGGGTTTGTGTGGGGGATGGGCGGGGTTTGGGTGGGGTTTGTGTGGGGGATGGATGGGGGATGGGGGATGGGCGGGGTTTGTGTGGGGGATGGGCGGGGTTTGTGTGGGGGATGGATGGGGGATGGGCGGGGTTTGTGTGGGGGATGGGCGGGGTTTGTGTGGGGGATGGGCGGGGTTTGGGTGGGGTTTGTGTGGGGGATGGATGGGGGATGGGCGGGGTTTGGGTGGGGTTTGTGTGGGGGATGGGCGGGGTTTGTGTGGGGGATGGGCGGGGTTTGGGTGGGGTTTGTGTGGGGGATGGGCGGGGTTTGTGTGGGGGATGGGCGGGGTTTGGGTGGGGTTTGTGTGGGGGATGGGCGGGGTTTGTGTGGGGGATGGGCGGGGTTTGGGTGGGGTTTGTGTGGGGGATGGGCGGGGTTTGTGTGGGGGATGGGCGGGGTTTGGGTGGGGTTTGTGTGGGGGAT
Organism: Chiloscyllium punctatum; assembly: GCF_047496795.1. Classification (NCBI taxonomy): domain Eukaryota; kingdom Metazoa; phylum Chordata; class Chondrichthyes; order Orectolobiformes; family Hemiscylliidae; genus Chiloscyllium; species Chiloscyllium punctatum. Next base: position 168,793,802 of record NC_092739.1, read on the forward strand.
GGGCGGGGTTTGTGTGGGGGATGGGCGGGGTTTGTGTGGGGGATGGGCGGGGTTTGGGTGGGGTTTGTGTGGGGGATGGGCGGGGTTTGTGTGGGGGATGGGCGGGGTTTGGGTGGGGTTTGTGTGGGGGATGGGCGGGGGTTTGTGTGGGGGGATGGGCGGGGTTTGGGTGGGGTTTGTGTGGGGGATGGGCGGGGTTTGTGTGGGGGATGGGCGGGGTTTGTGTGGGGGATGGGCGGGGTTTGGGTGGGGTTTGTGTGGGGTTTGGGTGGGGTTTGTGTGGGGGATGGATGGGGGATGGGCGGGGTTTGTGTGGGGGATGGGCGGGGTTTGTGTGGGGGATGGGCGGGGTTTGTGTGGGGGATGGGCGGGGGATGGGTGGGGTTTGGGTGGGGTTTGTGTGGGGTTTGTGTGGGGGATGGGCGGGGTTTGTGTGGGGGGATGGGCGGGGGATGGGCGGGGTTTGGGTGGGGTTTGTGTGGGGGGATGGGCGGGGTTTGGGTGGGGGATGGGCGGGGTTTGGGTGGGGGGTGGGCGGGGTTTGTGTGGGGGATGGGCGGGGTTTGGGTGGGGGATGGGCGGGGTTTGTGTGGGGGATGGGCGGGGTTTGGGTGGGGGATGGGCGGGGTTTGGGTGGGGGATGGGCGGGGTTTGTGTGGGGGGATGGGCGGGGTTTGGGTGGGGGATGGGCGGGGTTTGGGTGGGGGATGGGCGGGGTTTGGGTGGGGTTTGGGTGGGGTTTGTGTGGGGGATGGGTGGGGGATGGGCGGGGTTTGGGTGGGGTTTGTGTGGGGGATGGATGGGGTTTGTGTGGGGGATGGGCGGGGTTTGTGTGGGGGATGGGCGGGGGATGGGCGGGGTTTGTGTGGGGGATGGGCGGGGTTTGGGTGGGGGATGGGCGGGGTTTGTGTGGGGGATGGGCGGGGTTTGTGTGGGGGATGGGCGGGGTTTGGGTGGGGGATGGGCGGGGTTTGTGTGGGGGATGGGCGGGGTTTGGGTGGGGGATGGGCGGGGTTTGGGTGGGGGATGGGCGGGGTTTGTGTGGGGGGATGGGCGGGGTTTGGGTGGGGGATGGGCGGGGTTTGGGTGGGGGATGGGCGGGGTTTGGGTGGGGTTTGGGTGGGGTTTGTGTGGGGGATGGGTGGGGGATGGGCGGGGTTTGGGTGGGGGATGGGCGGGGTTTGGGTGGGGTTTGGGTGGGGTTTGTGTGGGGGATGGGTGGGGGATGGGCGGGGTTTGTGTGGGGTTTGGGTGGGGTTTGTGTGGGGGATGGGTGGGGTTTGGGCGGGGTTTGTGTGGGGGATGGGCGGGGTTTGGGTGGGGGATGGGCGGGGTTTGTGTGGGGGATGGGTGGGGGATGGGCGGGGTTTGGGTGGGGTTTGTGTGGGGGATGGATGGGGTTTGTGTGGGGGATGGGCGGGGTTTGTGTGGGGGATGGGCGGGGGATGGGCGGGGTTTGTGTGGGGGATGGGCGGGGTTTGGGTGGGGGATGGGCGGGGTTTGTGTGGGGGATGGGCGGGGTTTGGGTGGGGGATGGGCGGGGTTTGTGTGGGGGATGGGCGGGGGATGGTCACACTCTCGATGGCACATCTATAAACATGGTTGAGGTTATTCACCGTCAGGGCCACATCCCTCACCGGCCTCACAATGACAACACGGTGCTGGGCCTTTGTAACCACAGGGTCCACACGGAGAGATTGTTGTGGATGACCACACTCCCAGGAGATGGACACCCTCCACCCCATCCCCCTCTCAGCAGGGGGGGGGCAAGAGGGAGGGGCTGGGGACAGGGGGACAGGGGACAGGGCCGGGGGCAGGAGGGAGGGGCCTGGGGCTGGGGTAAGGGGGCCAGGGACAGGAGGGAGGGGCCTGGGGCAGGGGGAGGGGCCTGGGACAGGGGGACAGGGCGTGGGGAAGGAGGGAGGGGCCTGGGACAGGAGGGAGGGGCCTGGGGCGGGGCCTGGGAAGGAGGGAGGGGCCTGGGGCTGGGAAAAGGGGCCAGGGACAGGAGGGAGGGGCCTGGGACAGGGGGGAGGGGCCTGGGACAGGGGGAGGGGCCTGGGACAGGGGGAGGGGCCTGGGACAGGGCCTGGGGCAGGACCTGGGGCAGGAGGGAGGGGCCTGGGAAGGAGGGAGGGGCCTGGGGCTGGGGTAAGGGGCCAGGGACAGGAGGGAGGGGCCTGGGGAAGGAGGGAGTGGCAGGGGGCAGGGGGGCGGGGCAAGGGACAGGAGGGAGGAGACCTCGGGTGCGAGAGACCTGAGGGAGGACCGAAACGGAGAGGGCGGGGCCGACATCGAGGCGGGGCTGGAGTGAGGGGGGATGGAGTGAGGGGAGGGGCTGGTGAGAGGGGCGGGGTGTATGATGGGGTGGGCTGGTCCGGGGGCGGGGCCTGGTCAGGGGGCGGAGTCGAAGCTGGGATGGGCGGGTTCGGGTCAGGGGCGGGGTCTATGTTGGGATGGGCGGGTCCGGGGGCGGAGCCTGGTCCGGGGGCGTGGTCTACGCTGGGACGAGTTGGTCCGGGGGCGGGGCCTGGTCAGGGGGCGGAGTCGAAGCTGGGATGGGCGGGTTCGGGACAGGGGCGGGGTCTATGTTGGGATGGGCGGGTCCGGGGGCGGAGCCTGGTCCGGGGGGCGTGGTCTACGCTGGGACGAGCTGGTCCGGGGGCGGGGCCTGGTCAGGGGGCGGAGGTCGAAGCTGGGATGGGCGGGTTCGGGTCAGGGGCGGGGTCTATGCTGGGATGGGCGGGTCCGGGTTCCGGGACCGTGGGCGGGGCCTGCTCCGGGGGCGTGGTCTACGCTGGGATGGGCGGGTCCGGGGGCGTGGGCGGGGCCTGGTCGGGGGCGGGGCCTGGTCGGGGGCGGGGCCGGGGCCTGTCGGATGATGCAGACACAGACTCAGGGAGAGAGTGAAGTGGATCCGGGATCGAGGGAGAAACAGGTACCAGCGGGAACTGGGATCAGGGGAGACAGGGATCAGGGGAGTGTGGGATCAGGGGAGACAGGGATCAGGGGAGACAGGGATCAGGGGAGACAGGGATCAGGGGAGACAGGGATCAGGGGAGTGTGGGATCAGGGGAGACAGGGATCAGGGGAGACAGGGATCAGGGGAGACAGGGATCAGGGGAGTGTGGGATCAGGGGAGTGTGGGATCAGGGGAGACAGGGATCAGGGGAGTGTGGGATCAGGGGAGACAGGGATCAGGGGAGTGTGGGATCAGGGGAGACAGGGATCAGGGGAGACAGGGATCAGGGGAGTGTGGGATCAGGGGAGACAGGGATCAGGGGAGACAGGGATCAGGGGAGTGTGGGATCAGGGGAGTGTGGGATCAGGGGAGACAGGGATCAGGGGAGTGTGGGATCAGGGGAGACAGGGATCAGGAGAGTATGGGATCAGGGGAGTGTGGGATCAGGGGAGACAGGGATCAGGGGAGACAGGGATCAGGGGAGTGTGGGATCAGGGGAGTGTGGGATCAGGGGAGACAGGGATCAGGGGAGTATGGGATCAGGGGAGACAGGGATCAGGGGAGTGTGGGATCAGGGGAGTGTGGGATCAGGAGAGTGTGGGATCAGGAGAGTATTGGATCAGGAGAGTGTGGGGTCAGGGGAGTGTGGGATCAGGGGAGTGTGGGATCAGGAGAGTGTGGGATCAGGGGAGTGTGGGATCAGGGGAGACAGGGATCAGGGGAGTGTGGGATCAGGGGAGTGTGGGATCAGGAGAGTGTGGGATCAGGAGAGACAGGGATCAGGGGAGTGTGGGATCAGGGGAGTGTGGGATCAGGGGAGTGTGGGATCAGGGGAGACAGGGATCAGGAGAGTGTGGGATCAGGGGAGTGTGGGATCAGGAGAAACAGGTACCAGCGGGAACTGGGATCAGGGGAGACAGGGATCAGGGGAGTGTGGGATCAGGGGAGACAGGGATCAGGAGAGTGTGGGATCAGGGGAGTGTGGGATCAGGAGAAACAGGTACCAGCGGGAACTGGGATCAGGGGAGACAGGGATCAGGGGAGTGTGGGATCAGGGGAGACAGGGATCAGGAGAGTGTGGGATCAGGGGAGTGTGGGATCAGGAGAAACAGGTACCAGCGGGAACTGGGATCAGGGGAGACAGGGATCAGGGGAGTGTGGGATCAGGGGAGTGTGGGATCAGGAGAAACAGGTACCAGCGGGAACTGGGATCAGGGGAGACAGGGATCAGGGGAGTGTGGGATCAGGGGAGTGTGGGATCAGGAGAAACAGGTACCAGCGGGAACTGGGATCAGGGGAGACAGGGATCAGGAGAGTGTGGGATCAGGGGAGTGTGGGATCAGGGGAGACAGGGATCAGGAGAGTGTGGGATCAGGGGAGTGTGGGATCAGGAGAAACAGGTACCAGCGGGAACTGGGATCAGGGGAGACAGGGATCAGGAGAGTGTCGGATCAGGGGAGTGTGGGATCAGCAGAGTGTGGGATCAGGAGAGACAGGGATCAGGAGAGTATTGGATCAGGGGAGACAGGGATCAGGGGAGTGTGGGATCAGGGGAGTATGGGATCAGGAGAGTGTGGGATCAGGGGAGTGTGGGATCAGGAGAGTGTGGGATCAGGGGAGTGTGGGATCAGGAGAGTGTGGGATCAGGAGAGACAGGGATCAGGAGAGTATTGGATCAGGAGAGTGTGGGATCAGGGGAGACAGGGATCAGGGGAGTGTGGGATCAGGGGAGTGTGGGATCAGGAGAGTGTGGGATCAGGAGAGTATTGGATCAGGAGAGTGTGGGGTCAGGGGAGTGTGGGATCAGGGGAGACAGGGATCAGGGGAGTGTGGGATCAGGGGAGTGTGGGATCAGGGGAGACAGGGATCAGGGGAGACAGGGATCAGGGGAGTGTGGGATCAGGGGAGTGTGGGATCAGGGGAGTATGGGATCAGGAGAGTGTGGGATCAGGGGAGTGTGGGATCAGGAGAGTGTGGGATCAGGAGAGTGTGGGATCAGGAGAGTATTGGATCAGGAGAGTGTGGGATCAGGGGAGACAGGGTTCAGGGGAGTGTGGGATCAGGGGAGTGTGGGATCAGGAGAGTGTGGGATCAGGAGATACAGGGATCAGGGGAGTGTGGGATCAGGGGAGTGTGGGATCAGGAGAGTGTGGGATCAGGAGAGTGTGGGATCAGGAGAGTGTGGGATCAGGCGAGACAGGGATCAGGGGAGTGTGGGATCAGGGGAGTGTGGGATCAGGAGAGTGTGGGATCAGGAGATACAGGGATCAGGAGAGTGTGGGATCAGGGGAGACAGGGATCAGGGGAGTGTGGGATCAGGAGAGTGTGGGATCAGGGGAGTGTGGGATCAGGGGAGTATGGGATCAGGAGAGTGTGGGATCAGGGGAGTGTGGGATCAGGGGAGTGTGGGATCAGGGGAGTGTGGGATCAGGAGAGACAGGGATCAGGGGAGTGTGGGATCAGTGGAGTGTGGGATCAGGGGAGACAGGGATCAGGAGAGTGTGGGATCAGGGGAGTGTGGGATCAGGAGAAACAGGTACCAGCGGGAACTGGGATCAGGGGAGACAGGGATCAGGGGAGTGTGGGGTCAGGGGAGTGTGGGGTCAGGGGAGTGTGGGATCAGGGGAGTGTGGGATCAGGGGAGTGTGGGATCAGGGGAGTGTGGGAACAGGGGAGACAGGGATCAGAAGAGTGTGGGATCAGGGGAGTGTGGGATCAGGAGAAACAGGTACCAGCGGGAACTGGGATCAGGGGAGACAGGGATCAGGGGAGTGTGGGATCAGGGGAGTGTGGGATCAGGGGAGTGTGGGATCAGGGGAGTGTGGGATCAGGGGAGACAGGGATCAGGAGAGTGTGGGATCAGGGGAGTGTGGGATCAGGAGAAACAGGTACCAGCGGGAACTGGGATCAGGGGAGACAGGGATCAGGGGAGTGTGGGATCAGGGGAGACAGGGATCAGGAGAGTGTGGGATCAGGGGAGTGTGGGATCAGGAGAAACAGGTACCAGCGGGAACTGGGATCAGGGGAGACAGGGATCAGGGGAGTGTGGGATCAGGGGAGTGTGGGATCAGGAGAAACAGGTACCAGCGGGAACTGGGATCAGGGGAGACAGGGATCAGGAGAGTGTGGGATCAGGGGAGTGTGGGATCAGGGGAGACAGGGATCAGGAGAGTGTGGGATCAGGGGAGTGTGGGATCAGGAGAAACAGGTACCAGCGGGAACTGGGATCAGGGGAGACAGGGATCAGGAGAGTGTGGGATCAGGGGAGTGTGGGATCAGCAGAGTGTGGGATCAGGAGAGACAGGGATCAGGAGAGTATTGGATCAGGGGAGACAGGGATCAGGGGAGTGTGGGATCAGGGGAGTATGGGATCAGGAGAGTGTGGGATCAGGGGAGTGTGGGATCAGGAGAGTGTGGGATCAGGGGAGTGTGGGATCAGGAGAGTGTGGGATCAGGAGAGACAGGGTTCAGGAGAGTATTGGATCAGGAGAGTGTGGGATCAGGGGAGACAGGGATCAGGGGAGTGTGGGATCAGGGGAGTGTGGGATCAGGGGAGTGTGGGATCAGGAGAGTATTGGATCAGGAGAGAGTGGGGTCAGGGGAGTGTGGGATCAGGGGAGACAGGGATCAGGGGAGTGTGGGATCAGGGGAGTGTGGGATCAGGAGAGTGTGGGATCAGGAGAGACAGGGATCAGGGGAGTGTGGGATCAGGGGAGTGTGGGATCAGGGGAGACAGGGATCAGGGGAGTGTGGGATCAGGGGAGTGTGGGATCAGGGGAGACAGGGATCAGGGGAGTGTGGGATCAGGGGAGACAGGGATCAGGGGAGTGTGGGATCAGGGGAGTATGGGATCAGGAGAGTGTGGGATCAGGGGAGTGTGGGATCAGGAGAGTGTGGGATCAGGAGAGTGTGGGATCAGGAGAGTATTGGATCAGGAGAGTGTGGGATCAGGGGAGACAGGGATCAGGGGAGTGTGGGATCAGGGGAGTGTGGGATCAGGGAAGACAGGGATCAGGGGAGTGTGGGATCAGGGGAGTGTGGGATCAGGAGAGTGTGGGATCAGGGGAGTGTGGGATCAGGAGAGTGTGGGATCAGGAGAGACAGGGATCAGGAGAGTATTGGATCAGGAGAGTGTGGGATCAGGGGAGTGTGGGATCAGGGGAGTGTGGGATCAGGGGAGTGTGGGATCAGGAGAGTGTGGGATCAGGAGAGTGTGGGATCAGGGGAGACAGGGATCAGGGGAGTGTGGGATCAGGGGAGTGTGGGATCAGGAGAGTGTGGGATCAGGAGAGACAGGGATCAGGGGAGTGTGGGATCAGGGGAGTGTGGGATCAGGGGAGTGTGGGATCAGGAGAGACAGGGATCAGGGGAGTGTGGGATCAGGGGAGACAGGGATCAGGAGAGACAGGGATCAGGGGAGTGTGGGATCAGGGGAGTGTGGGATCTGGAGAGACAGGGATCAGGGGAGTGTGGGATCAGGGGAGTGTGGGATCAGGAGAGTGTGGGATCAGGAGAGACAGGGATCAGGGGAGTGTGGGATCAGGGGAGTGTGGGATCAGGGGAGTGTGGGAGCAGGAGAGACAGGGATTAGGGGAGTGTGGGATCAGGGGAGACAGGGATCAGGAGAGACAGGGATCAGGGGAGTGTGGGATCAGGGGAGTGTGGGATCAGGAGAGACAGGGATCAGGGGAGTGTGGGATCAGGGGAGACAGGGATCAGGAGAGACAGGGATCAGGGGAGTGTGGGATCAGGGGAGTGTGGGATCAGGAGAGTGTGGGATCAGGGGAGTGTGGGATCAGGGGAGTATTGGATCAGGAGAGTGTGGGATCAGGGGAGACAGGGATCAGGGGAGTGTGGGATCAGGGGAGTGTGGGATCAGGAGAGACAGGGATCAGGAGAGCGTGGGATCAGGGGAGACAGGGATCAGGGGAGTGTGGGATCAGGAGAGTGTGGGATCAGGAGAGACAGGGATCAGGAGAGTATTGGATCAGGAGAGTGTGGGATCAGGGGAGACAGGGATCAGGGGAGTGTGGGATCAGGGGAGTGTGGGATCAGGGGAGTGTGGGATCAGGAGAGTGTGGGATCAGGAGAGTATTGGATCAGGAGAGTGTGGGATCAGGGGAGACAGGGATCAGGGGAGTGTGGGATCAGGGGAGTGTGGGATCAGGAGAGTGTGGGATCAGGAGATACAGGGATCAGGGGAGTGTGGGATCAGGGGAGTGTGGGATCAGGGGAGTGTGGGATCAGGAGAGACAGGGATCAGGAGAGACAGGGATTAGGAGAGACAGGGATCAGGGGAGTGTGGGATCAGGGGAGTGTGGGATCAGGAGAGACAGGGATCAGGAGAGACAGGGATCAGGGGAGTGTGGGATTAGTGGAGTGTGGGATCAGGGGAGTGTGGGATCAGGAGAGTGTGGGATCAGGAGAGTATGGGATCAGGGGAGTGTGGGATCAGGAGAGTGTGGGATCAGGGGAGTGTGGGATCAGGGGAGACAGGGATCAGGAGAGACAGGGATCAGGGGAGTGTGGGATCAGGGGAGTGTGGGATCAGGGGAGTGTAGGATCAGGAGAGACAAGGATCAGGAGAGACAGGGATCAGGGGAGTGTGGGATCAGGGGAGTGTGGAATCAGGGGAGTGTGGGATCAGGAGAGTTAGGGATCAGGAGAGTGTGGGATCAGGGGAGTGTGGGATCAGGGGAGTATGGGATCAGGAGAGACAGGGATCAGGGGAGTGTGGGATCAGGGGAGTGTGGGATCAGGGGAGTTAGGGGTCAGGGGAGTGTGGGATCAGGGGAGTGTGGAATCAGGTGAGTGTGGGATCAGGGGAGTTAGGGATCAGGAGAGTTAGGGATCAGGAGAGTGTGGGATCAGGGCAGTTAGGGATCAGGGGAGTGTGGGATCAGGAGAGTGTGGGATCAGGGGAGTGTGGGATCAGGGGAGTGTGGGATCAGGGGATTGTGGGATCAGGGGAGTGTGGGATCAGGGGAGACAGGGATCAGGGGAGTATGGGATCAGGGGAGTGTGGGATCAGGGGAGTTAGGGATCAGGGGAGTGTGGGATCAGGGGAGTGTGGGATCAGGGGAGTGTGGGATCAGGGGATTGTGGGATCAGGGGAGTGTGGGATCAGGGGAGTTAGTTATCAGGGGAGTATGGGATTAGTGGAGTGTGGGGTCAGGGGAGTGTGGGATCAGAAGAGTTAGGGATCAGGGGAGTATGGGATCAGGAGAGTGTGGGATCAGTCGAGTGTGGGGTCAGGGGAGTGTGGGGTCAGGAGAGTGTGGGGTCAGGGGAGTATGGGATCAGTAGTGTGTGGGATCAGGAGAGTACGGGATCAGGAGAGTATGGGATCGGGTGAGTGTGGGGTCAGGGGAGTGTGGGATCAGGAGACTGTGGGATCAGGGGAGTATGGGATCAGTAGTGTGTGGGATTAGGGGAGTATGGGATCAGGAGGGTGTGGGATCAGGTGAGTGTGGGATCAGGAGAGACAGGGATTAGGGGAGTGTGGGATCAGGAGAGACAGGGATCAGGGGAGTGTGGGATCAGGGGAGTGTGGGATCAGCAGAGTGTGGGGTCAGGGGAGTGTGGGATCAGGAGAGACAGGGATCCGGAGAGTGTGGGATCAGGGGAGTGTGGGATCAGGAGAGTGTGGGATCAGGAGAGTGTGGGATCAGGGGAGTGTGGGATCAGGGGCGTATGGGATCAGGGGAGTTAGGGATCAGGGGAGTGTGGGATCAGGAGAGACAGGGATCAGGAGAGACAGGGATTAGGAGAGACAGGGATCAGGGGAGTGTGGGATCAGGGGAGTGTGGGATCAGGAGAGAAAGGGATCAGGAGAGACAGGGATCAGGAGAGACAGGGATCAGGGGAGTGTGGGATTAGGGGAGTGTGGGATCAGGGGAGTGTGGGATCAGGAGAGTGTGGGATCAGGAGAGTATGGGATCAGGGGAGTGTGCGATCAGGAGAGTGTGGGATCAGGGGAGTGTGGGATCAGGAGAGACAGGGATCAGGGGAGTGTGGGATCAGGGGAGTGTGGGATCAGGGGAGTGTGGGATCAGGAGAGACAGGGATCAGGAGAGACAGGGATCAGGGGAGTGTGGGATCAGGGGAGTGTGGGATCAGGAGAGTTAGGGATCAGGAGAGTGTGGGATCAGGGGAGTGTGGGATCAGGGGAGTATGGGATCAGGAGAGACATGGATCAGGGGAGTGTGGGATCAGGGGAGTGTGGGATCAGGGGAGTTAGGGATCAGGGGAGTGTGGGATCAGGGGAATGTGGAATCAGGGGATTGTGGGATCAGGGGAGTTAGGGATCAGGAGAGTTAGGGATCAGGGGAGTGTGGGATCAGGGGAGTATGGGATCAGGGGAGACAGGGATCAGGGGAGTATGGGATCAGGGGAGTGTGGGATCAGGGGAGTTAGGGATCAGGGGAGTATGGGATCAGGAGAGTGTGGGATCAGGGGAGTGTGGGATCAGGGGAGTGTGGGATCAGGGGATTGTGGGATCAGGGGAGTGTGGGATCAGGGGAGTTAGTTATCAGGGGAGTATGGGATCAGTGGAGTGTGGGGTCAGGGGAGTGTGGGATCAGGGGATTGTGGGATCAGGGGAGTTAGGGATCAGGGGAGTATGGGATCAGGAGAGTGTGGGATCAGGGGAGTGTGGGATCAGGGGAGTTAGGGATCAGGGGAGTATGGGATCAGGAGAGTGTGGGATCAGGAGAGTGTGGGATCAGGAGAGTCAGGGATCAGGGGAGTATGGGATCAGGGGAGTATGGGATCAGTAGAGTGTGGGGTCAGGGGAGTGTGGGGTCAGGGGAGTGTGGGATCATGAGAGTCAGGGATCAGGGGAGTATTGGATCAGGAGAGTATGGGATCAGGAGAGTGTGGGGTCAGGAGAGTGTGGGATCAGGGGAGTATGGGATCAGGAGAGTCAGGGATCAGGGGAGTATGGGATCAGGGGAGTATGGGATCAGGGGAGTTAGGGATCAGGAGAGTGTGGGATCAGGAGAGTGTGGGATCAGGGGAGTGTGGGATCAGGGGAGTATGGGATCAGGAGTGTGTGGGGTCAGGAGAGTATGGGATCAGGAGAGTCAGGGATCAGGGGAGTATGGGATCAGGGGAGTATGGGATCAGGGGAGTATGGGATCAGGAGAGTGTGGGGTCGGGAGTGTGGGGTCAGGGGAGTGTGGGGTCAGGAGAGTATGGGATCAGGAGAGTGTGGGGTTAGGAGAGTATGGGATCAGTAGAGTGTGGGGTCAGGGGAGTGTGGGGTCAGGGGAGTATGGGATCAGTAGAGTGTGGGGTCAGGGGAGTGTGGGGTCAGGGGAGTGTGGAATCAGGAGAGACAGGGATCAGGGGAGTATGGGATCAGGAGAGTCGGGGATCAGGGGAGTATGGGATCAGGGGAGTGTGGGATCAGGGGAGTTTGGGGTCAGGGGAGTGTGGGATCAGGGGAGTGTGGGATCAGGGGAGTATGGGATCAGTAGAGTGTGGGATCAGGGGAGTATGGGATCAGGAGGGTGTGGGATCAGGTGAGTGTTGGATCAGGAGAGACAGGGATCAGGAGAGTGTGGGATCAGGAGAGACAGGGATCAGGAGAGTGTGGGATCAGGGGAGTGTGGGATCAGGGGAGTATTGGATCCGGAGATTATTGGATCAGGAGAGTATGGGATCAGGTGAGTGTGGGATCAGGGGAGTGTGGGATCAGCAGAGACAGGGATCAGGAGAGTGTGGGATCAGGGGAGTGTGGGATCAGGGGAGTGTGGGATCAGGGGAGTATTGGATCCGGAGATTATTGGATCAGGAGAGTATGGGATCAGGTGAGTGTGGGATCAGGGGAGTTAGGGATCAGGGGAGTATGGGATCAGGGGAGTTAGGGATCAGGAGAGTGTGGGATCAGGGGAGTGTGGGATCAGGGGAGTGTGGGATCAGGAGAGTATTGGATCAGGAGAGTGTGGGATCAGGTGAGTGTGGGATCTGGGGAGTATGGGATCAGGGGAGTTTGGGATCAGGGGAGTGTGGGATCAGGGGAGTATGGGATCAGGAGAGACAGGGATCAGGGGAGTGTGGGATTAGGGGAGTGTGGGATCAGGGGAGTGTGGGATCAGGAGAGTGTGGGATCAGGAGAGTATGGGATCAGGGGAGTGTGCGATCAGGAGAGTGTGGGATCAGGGGAGTGTGGGATCAGGAGAGACAGGGATCAGGGGAGTGTGGGATCAGGGGAGTGTGGGATCAGGGGAGTGTGGGATCAGGAGAGACAGGGATCAGGAGAGACAGGGATCAGGGGAGTGTGGGATCAGGGGAGTGTGGGATCAGGAGAGTTAGGGATCAGGAGAGTGTGGGATCAGGGGAGTGTGGGATCAGGGGAGTATGGGATCAGGAGAGACATGGATCAGGGGAGTGTGGGATCAGGGGAGTGTGGGATCAGGGGAGTTAGGGATCAGGGGAGTGTGGGATCAGGGGAATGTGGAATCAGGGGATTGTGGGATCAGGGGAGTTAGGGATCAGGAGAGTTAGGGATCAGGGGAGTGTGGGATCAGGGGAGTATGGGATCAGGGGAGACAGGGATCAGGGGAGTATGGGATCAGGGGAGTGTGGGATCAGGGGAGTTAGGGATCAGGGGAGTATGGGATCAGGAGAGTGTGGGATCAGGGGAGTGTGGGATCAGGGGAGTGTGGGATCAGGGGATTGTGGGATCAGGGGAGTGTGGGATCAGGGGAGTTAGTTATCAGGGGAGTATGGGATCAGTGGAGTGTGGGGTCAGGGGAGTGTGGGATCAGGGGATTGTGGGATCAGGGGAGTTAGGGATCAGGGGAGTATGGGATCAGGAGAGTGTGGGATCAGGGGAGTGTGGGATCAGGGGAGTTAGGGATCAGGGGAGTATGGGATCAGGAGAGTGTGGGATCAGGAGAGTGTGGGATCAGGAGAGTCAGGGATCAGGGGAGTATGGGATCAGGGGAGTATGGGATCAGTAGAGTGTGGGGTCAGGGGAGTGTGGGGTCAGGGGAGTGTGGGATCATGAGAGTCAGGGATCAGGGGAGTATTGGATCAGGAGAGTATGGGATCAGGAGAGTGTGGGGTCAGGAGAGTGTGGGATCAGGGGAGTATGGGATCAGGAGAGTCAGGGATCAGGGGAGTATGGGATCAGGGGAGTATGGGATCAGGGGAGTTAGGGATCAGGAGAGTGTGGGATCAGGAGAGTGTGGGATCAGGGGAGTGTGGGATCAGGGGAGTATGGGATCAGGAGTGTGTGGGGTCAGGAGAGTATGGGATCAGGAGAGTCAGGGATCAGGGGAGTATGGGATCAGGGGAGTATGGGATCAGGGGAGTATGGGATCAGGAGAGTGTGGGGTCGGGAGTGTGGGGTCAGGGGAGTGTGGGGTCAGGAGAGTATGGGATCAGGAGAGTGTGGGGTTAGGAGAGTATGGGATCAGTAGAGTGTGGGGTCAGGGGAGTGTGGGGTCAGGGGAGTATGGGATCAGTAGAGTGTGGGGTCAGGGGAGTGTGGGGTCAGGGGAGTGTGGAATCAGGAGAGACAGGGATCAGGGGAGTATGGGATCAGGGGAGTGTGGGATCAGGGGAGTATGGGATCAGGAGAGTCGGGGATCAGGGGAGTATGGGATCAGGGGAGTGTGGGATCAGGGGAGTTTGGGGTCAGGGGAGTGTGGGATCAGGGGAGTGTGGGATCAGGGGAGTATGGGATCAGTAGAGTGTGGGATCAGGGGAGTATGGGATCAGGAGGGTGTGGGATCAGGTGAGTGTTGGATCAGGAGAGACAGGGATCAGGAGAGTGTGGGATCAGGAGAGACAGGGATCAGGAGAGTGTGGGATCAGGGGAGTGTGGGATCAGGGGAGTGTGGGATCAGGGGAGTATTGGATCCGGAGATTATTGGATCAGGAGAGTATGGGATCAGGTGAGTGTGGGATCAGGGGAGTGTGGGATCAGCAGAGACAGGGATCAGGAGAGTGTGGGATCAGGGGAGTGTGGGATCAGGGGAGTGTGGGATCAGGGGAGTATTGGATCCGGAGATTATTGGATCAGGAGAGTATGGGATCAGGTGAGTGTGGGATCAGGGGAGTTAGGGATCAGGGGAGTATGGGATCAGGGGAGTTAGGGATCAGGAGAGTGTGGGATCAGGGGAGTGTGGGATCAGGGGAGTGTGGGATCAGGAGAGTATTGGATCAGGAGAGTGTGGGATCAGGTGAGTGTGGGATCTGGGGAGTATGGGATCAGGGGAGTTTGGGATCAGGGGAGTGTGGGATCAGGGGAGTATGGGATCAGGAGAGTCAGGGATCAGGGGAGTATGGGATCAGGGGAGTTTGGGATCAGGGGAGTTAGGGATCAGGAAAGTGTGGGATCAGGAGAGTGGGATCAGGGGAGTATGGGATCAGGAGTGTGTGGGGTCAGGAGAGTATGGGATCAGGAGAGTATGGGATCAGGGGAGTATGGGATCAGAGGAGTATGGGATCAGGGGAGTATGGGATCAGGCGATTGTGGGGTCAGGGGAGTGTGGGGTCAGGGGAGTGTGGGGTCAGGAGAGTATGGGATCAGGAGAGTGTGGGGTTAGGAGAGTGTGGTATCAGGGGAGTGTGGGATCAGGGGAGTGTGGGATCAGGGGAGTGTGAGATCAGTAGAGTGTGGGATCAGGGGAGTGTGGGATCAGGAGAGTGTGGGATCAGGGGAGTGTGGGATCAGCGGAGTTAGGGATCAGGGGAGTATGGGATCAGGAGAGTGTGGGGTCAGGAGAGTGTGGGATCAGGATTGTCAGGGATCAGGGGAGTATGGGATCAGGAGAGTGTGGGGTCAGGAGAGTATGGGATCAGTCGAGTGTGGGGTCAGGGGAGTTAGGGATCAGGGGAGTATGGGATCAGGAGAGTGTGGGATCAGGGGAGTGTGGGATCAGGGGAGTGTGGGATCAGGGGAGTGTGGGATCAGGGGAGTTAGGGATCAGGGGAGTATGGGATCAGGAGAGTGTGGGATCAGGAGAGTGTGGGATCAGTAGAGTGTGGGATCAGGGGAGTGTGGGATCAGGGGATTGTGGGATCAGGGGAGTGTGGGATCAGGGGAGTTAGGGATCAGGGGAGTATGGGAACAGTGGAGTGTGGGGTCAGGGGAGTGTGGGGTCAGGGGAGTTATTGATCTGGGGATTTAGGGATCAGGGGAGTATGGGATCAGGAGAGTGTGGGATCAGGGGAGTATGGGATCAGGAGAGTGTGGGATCAGGAGAGTGTGGGATCAGGAGAGTGTGGGATCAGGAGAGTCAGGGATCAGGGGAGTATGGGATCAGCAGAGTGTGGGGTTAGGGGAGTCTGGGGTCAGGGGAGTGTGGGATCAGGAGAGTCGGGGATCAGGGGAGTATGGGATCAGTGGAGTATGGGATCAGGGGAGTATGGGATCAGGAGAGTGTGGGGTCAGGAGAGTGTGGGGTCAGGGGAGTATGGGATCTGTAGTGTGTGGGATCAGGAGAGTACGGGATCAGGAGAGTATGGGATTGGGTGAGTGTGGGGTCAGGGGAGTGTGGGATCAGGAGACTGTGGGATCAGGGAAGTATGGGATCAGTAGTGTGTGGGATCAGGGGAGTATGGGATCAGGAGAGTGTGGGGTCAGGGGACTGTGGGATCAGGAGACTGTGGGATCAGGGGAGTATGGGATCAGGAGAGTGTGGGATCAGGGGAGTGTGGGATCAGGGGAGTGTGGGATCAGGGGAGTATGGGATCAGGAGGGTGTGGGATCAGGTGAGTGTGGGATCAGGAGAGACCGGGATTAGGGGAGTGTGGGATCAGGAGAGACAGGGATCAGGGGAGTGTGGGATGAGGGGAGTGTGGGATCAGCAGAGTGTGGGGTCAGGGGAGTGTGGGATCAGGAGAGACAGTGATCAGGAGAGTGTGGGATCAGGGGAGTGTGGGATCAGGGGAGTGTGGGATCAGCGGAGTGTGGGATCAGGAGAGTGTGGGATCAGGGGAGTGTGGGATCAGGGGAGTGTGGGATCAGGGGAGTATTGGATCCGGAGATTATTGGATCAGGAGAGTATGGGATCAGGTGAGTGTGGGATCAGGGGAGTTAGGGATCAGGAGAGTGTGGGATCAGGGGAGTGTGGGATCAGGGGAGTGTGGGATCAGGAGAGTATTGGATCAGGAGAGTGTGGGATCAGGTGAGTGTGGGATCTGGGGAGTATGGGATCAGGGGAGTTTGGGATCAGGGGAGTGTGGGATCAGGGGAGTTAGGGATCAGGAGAGTATGGGATCGGGGGAGTATGGGATCAGGGGAGTATGGGATCAGGAGAGTCAGGGATCAGGGGAGTATGGGATCAGGGGAGTATGGGATCAGGGGAGTTAGGGATCAGGAGAGTGTGGGATCAGGAGAGTGTGGGATCAGGTGAGTGTGGGATCAGGGGAGTTAGGGATCACGGGAGTATGGGATCAGGGGAGTATGGGATCAGGAGAGTCAGGGATCAGGGGAGTATGGGATCAGGGGAGTATGGGATCAGGGGAGTTAGGGATCAGGAGAGTGTGGGATCAGGAGAGTGTGGGATCAGGGGAGTATGGGATCAGGAGTGTGTGGGGTCAGGAGAGTATGGGATCAGGAGAGTCAGGGATCAGGGGAGTATGGGATCAGGGGAGTATGGGATCAGGGGAGTATGGGATCAGCGGAGTGTGGGGTCAGGGGAGTGTGGGGTCAGGGGAGTGTGGGGTCAGGGGAGTGTGGGATCAGGAGAGTATGGGATCAGGAGAGTGTGGGGTTAGGAGAGTGTGGAATCAGGAGAGTATGGGATCAGGAGAGTATGGGATCAGGGGAGTATGGGATCAGGGGAGTATGGGATCAGGAGTGTGTGGGGTCAGGAGAGTATGGGATCAGGAGAGTCAGGGATCAGGGGAGTATGGGATCAGGGGAGTATGGGATCAGGGGAGTATGGGATCAGGGGAGTGTGGGGTCAGGGGAGTGTGGGGTCAGGGTGTGTGGGGTCAGGGGAGTGTGGGATCAGGGGAGTATGGGATCAGGAGTGTGTGGGGTCAGGAGAGTATGGGATCAGGAGAGTGTGGGATCAGGGGAGTATGGGATCAGGGGAGTATGGGATCAGGGGAGTTAGGGATCAGGGGAGTGTGGGATCAGTAGAGT